>NC_141055.1:54859264-55459264 GCF_041138505.1 Cibotium barometz
TAAGATTTTGGTCAGAACCCAGGCCCCGAGGCCCATGAGCGCAACAGCACCCAGGGGCAAGGGCTAGGTGAGGATACACACGATGGTGGCAAGGAAGATGGAGAGGAGCTGTTGCACGACATCTCCTCTCTGTTAAGCCCGCAAAACCCTGTGAACGTCGATATAGGAAATCGAGAGGAGAATGCAGAGATGTATGCTAGTGGAGCTTTCTTTCGTCGTTCGTGTTGTTGTCCGTCTGGTCGGACATCGACACCATTGCTTAGGTTCTGCGTTGGCTACTGCAGAGCAACAACAGATTCCCACGAGCTGTCTCCCACGAGGAAGCAGGGGCCAACAGCAACAACAAGTGCCACAAGGTGATGATGATGACGTCTTAGAGTCTTTAAAAAAATTAAAGTTAAAATGCTTTGGGGGAGGTTCCCATAAAAAGTAAGCTCGCACACACTTAAAATGTGTGTGTGAGGGGTGTCTATGAAAATGTGTGTGTGTGGGGGGGGGTGTGAAACACACACATGATGATATAAGTCCTAAGCAAAGTAACGTGTGTGCTAAGGTCTTGTTCTTGCATAGCTTGCAACTAGTTTGTAGGCAATGTAGCTCATTCACAACATCCACAACAAGAATTGACACCTTTGACGTTGTGGTATGGGATTAGATATAGCTATTATCTCCATTGTGTGTACCAAGAATTCAAGATAATTGGCATGAGTGTAACTCGACTTTTTTCAACTCTAGGTGTGCACAGTCACACAAGGCATGAGCTCTAACATTTTCTAATTTGTGTGTGCAGAGTCACACACAAAGCTAGGCACACAAGAACGTTAGCTTCCTTTGCGTGTGCAGAGTCACACACAGAGCTAGGCACACAAGAAAGTTAGCTTCCATTGTTTGGATAATGCATATTAATCCATTACCCATTTCATCTTGCATTTTTGGCCCGTGATGTTGTAGCCTAGCCCATTGAGGCTTAGTGAATGTTGCACTTAACAAAGTCAAGCCAGCAGAGAGTCTGACAGTGCTTGTATGGTCCTAGATTCATGAGATGATCTCTTGGATCAGGATGTACTAAAAAACCGCAGTGTTGTGCTACTTAACAACCAAAGTATATTATGCTTAGTTGACAAAGATGCCCTCGTGCATCTCTTGTATGGTCCTAGATGGTGTTGATGATGTTCATCGTCTAATTGTTTGACATGACTTGTAAGAGAGTACGGAGCTACTCTACCCACCTTTGGAGTATGTCATTGCTCCTTTCGTTTGATAGGATGGGAGTGTCAATGAGAGGTCTTACTCTAAAAGCTACCTTGTGGCTAGTTTTTATACCTTCCCTTGTTACTTCATAGACTGCCTTGATCCGCAATTTATGTAATGGGCCATTAGGATGTTGTCTCATTGTTCTCATAAATACTTTACATTGAGTACATGGTTGTGGAACTTGATATAGTTCTTGGAGTTATAACCATGGTGAACTTTGAAACAAACTATACGTCATATACGATGTTGCATAGTTCATAAAGTGCAAACACTTTTGATTTGGATGCATAGTCATCCATATGCTTGAGACTTTGTAGCTATTTCTCAAGGAGATTAAAAGAGTCCACTTGTGTATCACAATGAGCTTCATGCTCACTTGATGGTATGGGACGTCAAGTGCTCATAAAGGTCATTGTGGTCTTGGTGGTATGGGACACTAAGGCTCGTACATAGAGGTTGATCCTTTGATTAGTTGTATACTTGTTCCATAGTGATCAAGTGTGTGTATGCTTGTTTCGTTGTGATCAAATGTTTAAACAGATTGAGCTTTGAGATTCACTTAATAGCCTTTTGTTAGGAAGACATCCAACGACAGAGTTCGAAGAAGCTCTGGGTAGCCTTGCCATGATCTTATACTAGTGCTAATAAAGTGGTTTCTACTTTGAGAGTGCTATAGAACCATTTGTGAGTAGGGAGACTAGTATTGTCAGATGATTCTTATATGTGGGAGATGCCCTACAAAATTTAAGGAGTGTAATCTCGCTTATATCCAACACAGGTGTTCATTTTTAGCACATGTTTTGGCTGCTAATGTAAAATTTATGAAAGTATGCAATGACTTTCATAAATTAAAAAGTAAATTCTTAGTTTGCTTGGGCTATTTAGTGTTTGCAATTTCATGTCCTTGTAAAACCTACCAGTTATTGCAAGCCACTAGGAAATGAGTAGATCATTACCAATATGTGATGGTTAAAGTGAGAAGTACTTCACTCCATATGAGCATGGTTATTTATTGTCATTAGATCCAACATAGTCTTATAAACCATGATCGTGTTTGTTAGAAAGAATTCTAAGTTAGAGAACTTAGTGGAGTATTCTAACATGTCTGGCAAGTTTAGGACTGAACATGGTGGTTCAGAAGTAAACCGAAGGTTTGAAGCTAATCCAGAAGATTAGAGGCAAACCACACTAGATTTGGCATTAATCCGGAGTGATTACACAAATCTTGATCTTGATGTTAGTACAGAATGCCGAACAGTTATCTTGATCATTTTATATACTTTGGCATGGTATTGTTGTATGCGCGCCCACTTTCCAACTATCATCGCCTTCCTTAGAAAGGTGTGCTAATCTTGAGTGATTAGTCGAGGTTTCTACAAGAAGAAGAGTGAGAAGTGATCCAGATCAATCAGATATGAAACTCTTGGGTTATGTACTGAGACGGAGCGCTCAAGGGTGGAACCTTCATGTCTGCTTAACCTTATGTCAAATGGGGGTGATAAATTTATCGGAAGAAAGTGATAGATTCACTTAACCGATATAGGTGTTGACTTCCAAAACGAGCTCAAATTTTATGGAAAGTCACAAACCTTAGGTGCTTGTTATTCTAGATAAAGCCCTCAACTTATCAATTTAGTGCTAAACCAAATTGGTAAGAGTGTTCTCAATGTGTAGTTGAGTATACATGAAATTGTTTTCATGTAGTTGAGTATACATGAAATTGTTTTCATGTTATGCTCAGGCATGGTAGATGGCCATGAGGTGGTACCACAAAGTTTTGAGCAACTTTTTGAGGGACTTTGCTATTTATATTCACACTGAAAGTTGAAGTCTAAGGCTATTATCACGACCTAGTAGGACTCATGGTTAGATGCTAATCGTAGAGTTAAGAGATTGACATAGTTGTTGAGTGAATGTCTTTGAATCAACAACAATTGGGTGCTAGAATGCCCCATATTTTGTGCCACAGTGCCAAAGATTTTGAGTCAATCTAGATGAGCACTTCGTAAGTGGCTCGAGCATCTTGTTAAAGATGGCTCTATGGATAGTTGCAAGTGGAAACTATGGTTTGGTGTTCCAGATGAAACATGAGCGTTGCATGTTTCCTTGGTCGTAAAACTTAAAGAAAATATGTGTTGTGTGTATTGCTTTCCTTATCATAGTACTTAGGGAAGTTACAGGCGTAGATGACTATATGGTCTACACACAAACACTTGTTTGTAACTTTTTGAACTATTTTTGCGGATGAAAACTCTTCTTTGGAGGGAAAAGTAAAAAGGTCAACATTTGACCAACTAATAAGATGTGAAAACATCTAAGTTTGAAAGGCACTTTATCAAACATCTCTACAAGCTATATGGCTTGCCCGTAGGTATAGTGTTGGGTAGAGATAGAAAGTTTGATAGTCATCTTAGATGGAAAATATACAAAGGTTAAATATCACTCTAAGCAAGAGTGAGGTTAACCATCCGTAGATTGATGATGGTCAAACTAGAAACCCAACGAGGTTCTAGAGCATATACTTGTGCATAGATGAATAATCTAGTGCAGAGGAGTACCTCTCACCTTTTAAACCTTTTTTTTTTGGTTCATGACTAGATTTTATCCATTTACGTTGTTTTATGGACTATAGTCTAGATCTTCTATGGTTGTAGAGCTATGTAAGAAAAAGAATCAACAAGTTGGTAGCGTAGCGTAGTCTACAAATATTCAATAGCGTAGTATACAAACTTGAGTTCCTAGAGAGATCTCAACTACATCTAACTTTTGTGCTTGTGGCATGCAAAAACCAGGGCACGTAGTTTGCCTTGAAGTTCTAGTTGAGAGATCGGAACATGAGGTTTATTGTGTATTGATAGACACTTGTTAAGTGAAAGGATAAACTTAAAAAAGGTCTCAGTGAGAATAACTATATATGCTTACCAAACAACTTTCCCCAGTTTGTTTTCACGGACGAAAACTCTTTAGAAGGGGGGGTTAATGTCACATAGCCTGTAACGGCATTCGTGAGTTACTTGTAGTGGCGACAAAGCTTGATCGGATATGGAGTCCACATGCCGAAGCACGTGTGGCGAGTGTGTCTGAGGTTTAGGGGTGAGGCACCCAGTTCGGAGGACTGTGGACGACCGAGCTAGTGTGGGCAGATAGGCCACTATATAAGCCCAACAGTGTGGACACTTATCCACGTTTCTCTATGGGTGGTGACTATGAGCTTAGAGCCCTCCTTGGATATGGAGGTGTACATAGTGACGTAACAATCTATGTATGTGTTTATGTGTGCATGTGCACATGCGTGTGTACACATGCACTTATGTGTGCGAGCGTGTGTATGCATGTGTGTGCATGTGCATGTGAGTGTACATTGTGTGGGTACATACACGTTTATGTGTGTCCGTGCACTCGAGTTTGTGTGCACATATACATGTGTATATTTGTGTGTGTATGTGTGCATGCAAGTACATGTGTTTGCACATGTGTGTGTGTGTCTTTGTGTGCATGTGTATATATGAAGCCTTTAAAATTTAAGCATATTTAAAGCTATGTAGCTTCTAGTCCCTCAACCCACATGCCACGTGGCCCCCCTCTTCCCTCTCTTTGCCTGCTATGCTATTGGTTGCATAACTACCCCATGGTGTACACTGTGATGGCATGCGACAAGGGAGAAACATATGCTTAATAGAATATATATATATGTTTGTACATTATATATATATTTCTATATCATGTATTCTAATAGAAGCAACTTTTAGAATTTTAATTATATACATATATTATAATTACATATAGATATTTATATATTTATATTGTACTTCCATTGCACTCTCTGTGTGTGTGGGTGTATCATATATTTAATGTAAATTTTAAAATTCACTTTTATAACAATATATGATATATACACAAATATAAATAAAAATATATATTAATACTCATATTCATATTTAGTGTTAATCTTTAATATAATTATTATGAATAATTACTAAGATTAAATATTTAAACTAACATTGAATATTTAATATTAAATCTACACATCAAGTGTTTTATTTAAATGATATACTAATATTATTTTTTTAATATTAATTTATATTAATATTTATAATATGCTTGTGTGTGTTTATATATATATATATATATATATGCGAGTTGGTGAGGGCTTTCATCCTGTCGTGTAGAACCCGGGTTCGATCCCCCCTCGACCTCCACAGGGTGGCATGGAAGCACTCACGCACCCGAACATAATAACCCGAGAGAGAGAGAGAGAGAGAGAGAGAGAGAGAGGGAGAGGGAGGAAAGGGGAAATAGATTTTTTTAATAACAAACATTAGTCATCCTCACAATAAGAGGTGAATGGTATATTGGCTAGTTCACTCCGTAAGATGTGTAAGGACGTTTGCTCAATTCCCAATGCAACCATCTCTTCAATTTGCTTCTGCTTCTTATTTCTTGCACAACCTGCCCCCTTATACACCCGTGTGTCACGTTGCTAGAGGTCCCCACCACATCAGCATGGGCAAGCAGGGGTATGGCGATGTGTAATGGACCTTAGATTTATTTAGTTGTGGAGAGTGACCATGAGCATTACGTCCAACTCCGCCTATTTAGTGTGAAAGGCCCAAGACGTGACCTAAAATGTGGAGAGAAGTTTGTGACCGTCGATGTTCCCGGACGGTTTAGATTGCTTAAAGGACTTTATGTCCACGAATACTGAAATCTTTTTGCGAAGCTAGGGTTGCGCAGGCGATCAGGCGAGCACTCTCACCCGCGCGGAGGCAGGTAAGTGCGTTTCTGTGCATTGATCTACATGTGATGGTGGAGTGTTGATTTTCTTCATAGACGCCGTGTGTTTATGTATTTGTTTCTGTGCAGTTCTCCAGATCAATCGCCATGTATACTGCCCGGAGGAAAATCCACAAGGAGAAAGGCCTCGAGCCGGACGACTTCGAGGAGTCCGTTGCCCAGGTCGGTATCTTTTCCAAAAACTTGACCCCGGCTTAATTAGGTGTAATCAAGCCGTGCTTATGATTAATCGCGGAAAACGCAAGGTGGTTTTTGTCGATGAAAACACTATCTGTTCAGGGGAAACACTTGCTCAAATTATCATCCTTAATTTTGTTGCTAACGTGACCCTAATCATGTGCTAGTGCAACTTAATTCTCTCGCAGAATGGTTTTAGTATGTGCCGGTTCACTGTTACCCATTGGCCGAGTGCAGTGTCGATCGTGACTTTGAACATTTGCCATTGCATTATGCTCCTGCTCGCGCGATTCTAAACATGGGCTGCATTTACTTAGTGCCTTATCTACTCCATAGAGCTCCAGCCTTTCGTTGAAGCTACTGCTTTGTGTTTTGTCATCAGCGTTTCATTGCTGTAACATGACCGTTTTCTGGTTTCTCTAGGCGCTTTTTGATCTGGAGAACACCAATCAAGAGCTGAGAAGTGATCTGAGGGACTTGTTCATCAACTCTGCGAAGTAAGTGCTACACAGCACCTATGTGTCATGTCAATGTGGTTTGTTTGTAGTCATACGGCCAAGTTTATATCACATTGCATTGCCAGTCTTCACATATTTGCTGTTAAGCTCTTGCTGTCACAATGCTCCATAAAGAAAGCCACATGTTTACCCCATGATGAGCAGATATGTATTTATGTATTAATGTCAAAGCTTTACTTGCAATGAAAGAAAGGAGCTTGGAACTGTATTCAGATGCTTCGCAAGTAGCTATCAGCCCTCGTAACAGAAACCTGATCTTACTCTCTGAACTCTTGTAGAACCCTTTTTATTCAATGGCACTGTGACAGTTTGCCTTTCCAATCTGGGCCATGCTATTCTGCATTTTGTTCACTGCAGTAGTCTTGCCATCATATCTGATGCAATTTAATGGTCTGTACTGTAGGCAGGTTGATGTTTCAGGCAGCAGGAAGGCTGTCATAATCCATGTGCCATATAGACTTTGCAAAGCTTTCAGGAAAATTCATGCCCGTCTTGTCCGTGAGCTGGAGAAGAAGTTCAGCGGGAAGGTCTGTAGTTTCTGTCACTACCTCTATGTGTTGTGAAGCACACATAACTATGCAAGGTTCTCATCTAACTTCTCATCCTATGAGAGTAGGTATTTCAACTTTTCAAGGTTTCTTTCAAGGAGTTGAATGCTGGCTGTTGTTCCATTACCCAGAAATGTGCTGATTGTATAGTAGTAGATTAACTATTACCTCACGAGACTGCTTGAGCTTTTGGTAAAGACTGCTTTCCAATGCAGGAACTGTGTGATGGCTTACTGATGCTGTGTTTTGCTCTCAGGATGTGATTCTGATTGCCACCAGGCGCATTCTGAGGCCCCCCAAGAAAGGTACTGCTGTGGCCCGTCCTCGGAACCGCACACTGACAGCAGTTCATGAAGCTATTCTGGAAGATTTGGTGTACCCTGCTGAGATTGTAGGGAAAAGAGTGCGTTTTCGCCTGGATGGTTCCAGAATCATGCGGGTATGTTGCTGGAGCTCTTGATATAGGTGCCGTATTGGTATGTCTTCTGTGTTTGAATTCAACTTTTCTGCATGGGCAGGTCTACTTGGACCCGAAGGAGAGGAATAGTACTGAATATAAGTTGGAGACATTCAGCAGTGTGTACAAGAAGCTGACTGGAAAGGAAGTAGTGTTTGAGTACCCTGTGCAAGAAGCTACCTAGATCTTGAAGCGATTTTTTATGGGACCTAATGACTAAAGTTTTGAAAAGCGGTTTTGTAGATCTGAAGGTGTTATGAGCATCATTGTGAACTATTTTTTCGTACACTTTGTTGAGCTGAGATTAAAAATTTTGATTTTATGTTTATCTCAATTGCTCTAAGGCACTTAAGAATCAAGAAATCTCATCATGGATATCAAGAACGGTGTAGGTGTACCTGTAGTTGTTACCTTTCGTATCATGGCCATTGCATGTCTAGAAGTACTGAGAATTGAGTCTTCTCAGCCTACTCTCCATGTGTGAAGCCAGCTGCAATAAGTTACTGTCTCATATCAGCGTAAAAGCTCAAAAACAAATTGTTTTTTGCCTTGCTTTAGTAAACAAATCCGCTAATCATATTGAAGGAATTTGGGTTCATGAGGTTTGGGAAGGCTAGCGGTTTTTTTGGGGGGTTGTGAGCTGGTGCTTTGTGAAAAGTCTTTTTTCTAAAGAAAGTGAAAGAAATGAAGTGAAGGTGCTTCATTTACTTGAAGGAAATGATAGCTGCCCTAGAATGTGGGTCTAGGGCAGCTGTCTTTCCATTTTCCAATAAAATCTCTTGACTATGTTGTGACATGCTAAAATCTAGAATGCTGGCAGCATTATGTTTATGGAAAAGAGGCTCTTCCTAAATTTAGGTTAGACTTGGTACTTGAGCTATGTTTATAATAAGGCCCCTCTCCTCTTTCATGTCATTCGATGACAACTTTCTTGGAGACCTGATGGAAACTCACAGAGAACCCAAGATCGAGTACCTACAACACATTGTAGGATTCTCCTACCATCCATAGTCTCCCTTATGAAACTACTCTTGAGGTCAAGGTTGGATTCTGGATAGTTTGCAAGCCTTCAGTATGGTATATGTATCCATATGACGATGGTCCTCTTGCGCAGTTCATTAGGTAGGATAGGTGAGTTGCCTCACAATTGGAACATTGACGACTCATCTAAATCTTCTCTCTTCCCATAGAAACTTTCCCTCTCAGTGAAGTCTATTCTTGTCTCGGGGTCCCATGACAAAGATTGCAAATGAAAAATCCCTTGAGCACTTTTGAAGAGAAGCCAAAATTTGATGATTCCTCTTTCCTAGCTTTGATGTCTATAATTGGCCTTGGTTGGCCTTCGCCACTGCAATAGTAGTTGCCGGGTGTCTTTTGTAAGCTGCTTTGAATAGTTCCTAGTGTTTATTGGGTTGCTAGGCCCAACTTTGTTTTCACCGTCCTCTACTCCTTACTTGCTTGGCTCAATGCTGAACCATTGTGTTGTCTGAAGGAATTTTGAAGTAATGTTGCCTTAAGTGCAAAGCTGTCCTTTAATCTTGTCTCACCTTCACTATTGTAGACATTATCATCATGAATATCAATAATGGATATCTATCCTTAGAACCATCCTCCTTTCTCTTGGTAGATTTTGCCTCATCCTCTTTCTCTGTATCTCTTTCTTTGTTGGTAGATTCTACCTCGTCCTCTTCTAAGAATACATAGCAACATAGCAGAATCTTCACAACACAAATCATTGAATTGCAAAAAGAAGAGTAAATATTAATGCTTGTGTTATATCTTCTCCTCTAGTAACTTTATGCTTAAATCCTCAAAAGTAAGAGGAAGGTCACGCACCTACATGCTAAGTGAGATCACCAAAGTGTTATACTTCGGGGGTCAAACTCTAATACAATTGTGTGTTCCTCATCACTGGTCTTGGTGATCCCCACCACTACTGTCTACTGTTGATCTTGTAGATTCTTTATATATCATATGAACTGCTCAGATGCTTCTCCTTCAAAATGCTTTTCTGCTACAAACTGATTCTTAAGGTTTTGTATCCTTGTCTAATTCCTTATCTCATACTGGTTCTTAAGAAGTTACTCTACTTCGAATGATGCTGTGGTAGTATGCTGAATCATGATCATCATCGAATTAGTGATGCTGATGCTGATGATGGCACATAAAGTATCTACATTCCATCGACAGTATGGTCTGTAATGGATCTACTAGATCTAGAATAGGACCTCGATTTTCCCGAGTTGCAGTTTTTTATAACTCATATGAATAAAAAATGGACCTAATCTTAAACTTCCAAAGAGTGTAAGTTGTCCCATCCAACTTCCCATCACCAAAAGGTGAATGGGAGGCACGAGCGGTTGCGTTTTAATTTTTTTGGTTGGGCTCTCTCCCCAAACGTACCTTCAAATAACAAACTACAAAAACAAGATTTGACTAGAACCTAAACTCTCATACCATAAAAGAAATCAAAACAATGAAAGCAGAATCTTCACAACATAAAGCATTGATCAATTGCAAAAAGGAGTGGTGAGTAAACACTATATAACTTGCAAACTTTGTTACAAGCTGATGACTATCCTTATGAACTTGTCTAGTCCGACTGAGTAAGGAACTTTGATGGCATTCTAGACAGACTCTGGATGGATTCCTTGCATGTACAAGGGTGCACTACTACAATGAAGGTAAATCTCAATCTGTATAAGATATGGAATAGAGAAACCACCACTAGACTATATATACAGCCTAGTGGTGATTTCTCTATAATCTCAATCTCATTCTCTACAAGATAAGTTATGAAATAGAGGATTCCTCTATAATCTCAATCTCTACAAGATCAGATATGAAATGAAGGAACCACCACTATATATATAGTCTAGTTCCTCCATAATCTCAATCTCTACAAGATAAGACATCAAATGGAGGAACCACATCTAGACTATATATAGTCTCCTAGTACTAGTAGCCAACTATTGTCTGACATGTTCAACCATGTCCTTGACTGAGGGTACATGGGTACATGAACCAACCCCGTAACCCAAGGATAAGCTATCCTGACAAGATCGTGGTCCATTAACCTACACTTGACACACCGTATTTGGTAGGGTGCCAAGTCTATATAAGTCGTCTCCTAACATCTGGCCACATTTGGCTACTATCCCTATTGTTTAAACTTAAAACTGTCATAGGTGCCTGGGTGCTCATCACAATGGCGTCTCCTCATATAGCTGGGGCCTTATAAAATAGAGCACATCTACCACCTGCAATGACAACATGAGGGTGTGGGGAGCATTGAATTTTCTAACACCTCTTCCTCTTCATCCCTTCCTTCTTCTCCCTTTATAGACTTGACCTCTCCCTCTTCCTCTTCACCCCCTTCTTCCTTTCCTAGGTCAAGGACTTCTTCTATGCTCTAGAATTTAAGGAGTAAAGGCTTGCCTACAGGAGGTCCTTCCTTATTTCTTCTTCTTGCATCTCCTTAACCATGCTTGCATCAATGTATAACCCCTCTTCTATATTTGACTATATAGACTAGAGCCCAGCCTTTGGATCTTGAATGCAAGCGTCTTTCTCTCTCTTTAGGCTTCCTCTTTAGCCTTTGTGGTAGCTTCAACCTTTTTCCTCTTTGTTAATCCCTAGGGAGCTATCTTCTCTTCGTGTTGATTCATTTCCGTTGTAGTGAGATTTTTGTTCTTCAGTAAGTCATGTTATTCCTAGAACAATCGTCTGAAAGATTTAAGAAATATCTTATCCACACATAGGTAGCTGTTTTGAGACTTGATTTTCATTGTTGACGCATAGCGACCCAGCAAAAATTGACCTTGCCCCATCGATCTTGATTGTTAGCAGTCTTCACATCACCTTCATAAGTTTTCCTTATGTTTGTCTCCATTTCTTCTTAAAAGAAGTATGATAGTTAAAAAAGCAGTAGCATTAGCGGTATCATTTGCTTGATTACTTTGATCTTTAATGGAGAGGTGCTGATACCCTCTTGGGATATAATGTGCCCTAGTACATCACCTTTGAAATATATGCAAAACACATATTTGAAAGGATTCAGAGAAATCCTTTTCTTATGGCACCTTCTGAATATAAGCCTTAAGTTACTTTAGGTGCTCCATCATTTTTTTTGAAAGCTGCGAAATCATCTAAGAAAATTGTCATAAATTCTTCGTGCAAGAAATTGGTAAATCTTTCCATCATGCAAAGCTAAAATGTTGCTGGGGTATTACACAACCCAAAGGGCATACCATTATATACATGTAGGCACCCCATTTTGTAATGAAGGTTGTCTTAGGCGTATTTTGTAGGTTGTCTTAAGCATATCCTCTGGTGCTATGCTCAGTTGGGTTATAACTACTGTATGAAACTATACATTTCATGATCGAAAACCTAGTTTAACATAGTATCGATGAATGGAAGTGGGAACAGATCCTTAATCACATGAGCATTGAGCTTGGGATAGTCCGCACAAGCTCTTAACTTTCCATTTTTCTTCGGAACTATCACAATCGGAGATAACCCTGCCTTCTGAGTAGGTTGTCAATTTTTCTTTGGAACTACCATAATCAGAAAACAACCATCTGCTGGACAAATTATGTGATAAACCATGCCTTGAGAAGGTTGTCGAGTTCCTCCTTGACTCTCTTGGCATAGTTTGTGTTCATGTGGTACCTTTTCATGTGGAGTGGTCTAGCATCCGACACTAGTGCAATCTTAAACTAAAACACCATACTGACACACCACTAGATCCATGCCCTTTAAAAACTCATACTCGGTGGTTGGACATTTCTCTGATAAACCATTTTTTTCCTTGAAGGGGGACTCTTTTGTAAGTCCTTGAAGGGGCTCTCTACAAGTCCGCTTCTTGTGGTTGAGATGTGGAGATTCTACTTCTCAGACTACTTTGTCCATCATTGTAGAGCTCATTGGTCACACCATGAAAGAATGCTTGATGTTTTTGGATAGTGGGCTTTGGCGAGGCTATGGTGCCATCTTCAGGAGAGATGGTGCATCTCCCCAGGCTTCTCGTTCCTTAGGATTTTTGGCACTCTTTTTATAGAGAATATCTTGATAGTCGGTGCTGTTCTGTAGTGCTATTTTCTTCTTTTGCAGTTTCCTCACCTTGCTTCTGCTTCTCGTTGTATTTCTTTTTCAATAGGTTATTTCCACAGAAAACATTCTTCCCTTTGCTAATCTTGTTGTTTGGTCCTCCTAGTTTTGTTCTCCTGATGGTTCAATGATGCTGGCTTACTTGGGAAGCATTTCGAGTTGGTGTGTGAACTGTGTGGGGTTTTTTTGAGTTTCCTGATAGTTGCTACTTGAGATGGCTCGTTGACTTCCTCCTGTGTCAGGTGGATATCTGTGTGTCAGGCTGATATCTGTTGGATAACTTTACCAGTTTACTTCTCTTCCCTCCACTTGGAAAGATTTTGTCTTCTTTTCCACTAGTTCTTCACATCATTGGGTCCTTTGCAAAAGCAAGTGAGGACATTGTTTTCTAGTTTCTCCTCTACTAGTCAAGAGTCTAAAAAAAAGAACACTCTACTTAAATGTCATGGAAGAGGCGTCATCATCTGTATCTTGACCTAGCTGATCTTCAACTATAACAACTCTTTAAAAATAATCATATGCATTGCCAATGCTTTCGCTTATTCTATCCTCTATACTTTTCGTTGGGTCCTTCAATTGAGACCAACAATGATGTATTTCTTTATTTTTTGGCACCTTGACCTTTATCCTTTGGGTAATTTGCAATGCAATTATGGACATTTGTAATGTAGCCTCTCACTTTATTCTTATTTTGATTTTAGAACTAGAAGTTTACCCTTCCTTTTTGACATGTTATGCATTTGTGTTTAAAAATCAATGGGCTGCTCCATGGAATCTACATGTCCTTGTCTTAGCAAAGACAATATATTGATTGTAAGTCTCTCTAGCTAGGTTTCCAATTGAGTTTGGAAGTAGCTTTGCTTTTTAATATGGGAGAAACGTTGTCACCTCATCTTGCAACTTAATGATGTGTTTCTACTATGTGATTCTCTTTCAAACACAATGAACACATTGACTATTTTTCCAAAATGGTACAAGAAAAATAGTCATGTTCCCACCTTCCTTCTTATTCTTCCTATAAGAGCTCTTCAATCTCATATGATAATTGCATGGTAAGTCCTCGTGTTATGAAGCCAATGCTATAAGACCATTCTAATTTTCTCTTTAGTGTGGGAGACCTTTCTCTTCTCCTTCTTGCTTCATTTTACCATATGAAAATCTCCAACGAGAATTGCATCTCTTCCAACCATTACATGTGTAAGGTCGTACCATACCTTTGCGCAACACGTTACATATAAGAATTTCAAAACCATTCTCCTTGGCCTCAATGAACTCTCCTCTGTTGTCACGGATGGCATCTTTCAAGCCTTCAGCACCTGCCTCTTTTTAAAGGGGGGGCTGAATTTTTGATATTGGTGTTCATTGGCTTTAGAGGGGACTATCATCCTCTATCTTTTGGGGGATGCTATTGGCATCCATGTCTGCTGTCTTATGAGGTCAACCATTGGCAAAGTGGCCACCTTCCTACATCTATAGCACAAGGCCCAAACTTGACTCCGATACATGGCTCCAAGCCTTCTTCTAGGGTGGTGAGCTCCATCTCTTCTAGGCTATTATTCCTTTGATCCCACTGGATCCAAGCTTTCCTAGCTCCTCCATTGTACAAACCCCTCCCCCGATTTAATCTCCATTTAAGAAAAAGTAGGGCCAATATGGGAAATATACCTAAACTAGGCACTAGTGTTGTAATGGCATACACCAAACCTCCTTGATCACATAGCACTTAGCAGCTCTCTTTGGGCAGCACTTGGTAAAACCCTTGCCAACAAAGTGAAACTTTTGCAGGTTGAGATTTCCAATCAAACCACTTTTTGACCATCATTTGTAGGAGTTGTCCCCACCATGAGCTTTTCAAACTCCACACACACCTTGCCCATGGGCTAATCAAGAGTTTATCTAAACTCATTTTTAGCATTGCGAGCATACTTGCATCAACAGCCTTTTCTCCTTTCTACTTCTAAGCTCTATACTCTTTTTAAGCAACAGGTATACGTGCATCAACATGCTCTTTTCTCCTTTCTACTTATTAAAAAGCTCATCTATTTCAACATGGCAGAAGGTCCATCTACTGCTTAGTTCCTTGACAAGTGGCAACCATTACTTGATGAGGCTGCATTTGCCATTCTTGCACCCTTACAAGCCATGTTCCTCCTTGCTACTCTCCCACCCTCATGGTGCGCCTCCATTACCACTCAATCTTCCACAACAAAGCTTCAAGTTCAAAGCTTGATGGTGGGCTCTAAGATCCTACAGGAGGGTCATGTGCAATTTAGGTGGTCCCTCCACCATGGTCAAACTGCCCCACCAACTCCTCCTTGGATATGACAACTGGTACTTTGGTACTTTGACACTAGGGCCACTCACCATATGAGCTTTCATCATGACTGGTTATCCAATATATAGCCTCTCCTAATAAGGAAGTTCACTTGGGTGATAACAACGTTTGCTTTTGAAGACATAAACATTTATCTGCGGAACCAAGAAGAACATATGGAGCTAGCGAGCTGCGAAGCTACAAAGTTGGAGAGGAAAAGAGTTGAAAGTAACATGATGCAAGACCGAAGAACCCATGGAGGTGAAGGCTTGTAGTTGTGAAGTTGGAGACTAGCATGAGGCAAGTATGAAGGACCGCATAGCGGAGAAGACTCGTTCTTGTGTAGATGCATGGAAGAAGTTTGCATTTGACCGTTGACACCAACATACAACAGCGTGAGGGGCACGTTAGGTACTCCTCCTAGGAGAAACGACATGTGGATGAAACCTACAAGGTCGATCAAAAATGGAATCATAAAGCAAATGTATAAAGATATCAATGAAACAACAAAAGGGCCATGGGACCGTCGTGTCGGCATGGTACCCACAGAATGTAAACATAAAAGAGTAGAGAATGTAAAGCCGCCAAGCCAAGATCATTTTGGGAGGATATCAAGCGGGAATGTATCTACTAAGTGGCAATGTGTCCATGATGAGCCTTGTGGCAATGGAGCCACCTCTTTCTTTTCAAGTGGTATCAGATGAAGAAAGGAAGACAATGAAGCTGCGCAAAAGGATAGAAGACACAAGGGGCTTGGACCCCCTATCATGCAAGCCAATATGCAAGGGGCTTGAACCCCATATCATGCACACAATATGCAAGGGGCAAGACCCCATATCATACAGACAATATGCAAGGGGCATGACTCCAATTTTGAATATGAATTCAGATGAATATGCAGTGAAACCCAACGGGAATGTGAATGAATTCGATCGTAGAGTTGGAGCGGGGCGACTTGAAACTCCTGCTATCATTGTGGGTTGACGATAGGTCGGCAGCCGAGCGATAGCCAAACTCAGAAACAGGTCTCCTCGAAACCTCACACTCTAGGTAGTTTTGAATAGGGTTCCCAACGTAAACACGCAAGTTTAGGTTTCGGAAGGCTTCACAGAATAAAAATCAAACCCAAGATGAGGATGATTCCAATCCGAAGAAAGAGAAAACAACCCGCTAGGGTTTTCTAACTTTCCAAGATGGCGGGTGATTCCAATCCGAAGAAAGAGAAGAAAACCCACCAAGGTCTTCAGACTTTTCGAGATGGTGGGTGTTTCATTTGTGGCCACAAGGACCATATGAGAGCATCTGCCAGGCAAAGAAAGCGCCCAAGGCAGCTCATGTGACTGAAGTAAAAATCAACCCTAAAATCTCTTTTATTGATACTACAGTTCTATATCATAGTGCTTGGTATGTAACTTCAACATGTCGTTCTTTTGGTCCCAATGATCTTATACAGATGTATGGATCGGTATTGGGAAAGACTATGCACATCGTTTTTTACCCTAGTAGTACTCACAACTTCGTTAATGCCAAACTTGTGCAAAAGTTGAGAGTGGAGATGCAACCAAGTGATCATGTCTATCATGTGAACTTAGTGGCAAGGTGGAATGGATAAATTTGGGACCGCGGTGGGTTTCTCAATTGCCGATCTCTATCCAAAGTCCCTAGGTTTTTTAAATTATGAATCTAGATAGGGTTGACGTTATTCTAGGAAAGGAATGGTTCTTTAGCCCAATGATGTTCATGTTGATTGGGAAGGGTCATACTTTTGTCCTTCGTGTTGGAGGGTCTTCCAATTGGTCTTAAGGGTGATTTTGTGGTCCCACCCTCTACTCTTGTAAATTCATGAGAACTTTATAATATAATTGGAAATTCACATTATGAGGTGTTTTAGTGTGTTCTTGATCCCTTTCATTTAATGTTAATAGTAATTTGAATACGGTTAAGTTGGATGCTTGGGAGACACATGCTTTAGAGGGCATTAAGGTGGATTTTGCCAATGTCTTCCCTGCTACATCTTATGATTTGTCACCTAGCAGGTTGGTGAGTCATAAGATTGAACAAGCACCTTATAGGATCAACGAACTAGAAGAGGATGAGATTGCCTAATAGTTATCAGAATATCTCAAGATGGAGGAGTAAAGGGGAGCTCCTATGCTTTTGAAGCGCAAGAAGGACGATACTTGATCAATGTGTGTAAATTATAAAAAGTTGAATAAGGTTACGATTAAGAATAGGTATCCTCTTCCCAGAGAAAATGGTTTGATAGATAGGTTGTAGGGTGCTACCTATTTTATGAAGATTGACCTTTGTATTGGTATCACCTGAGGAGGATGTCTTTAAGATAGGTTTCCGTACACGACGATATCTACACCTGAGGAGGATGTCTTTAAGATAGGTTTCCGTACACGACGATATGTCCATTACAAGTTTCTCGTATTACCTTTTGGGCTCACGAATACTCTTGCTACTTTCAACAGATGATGAATGATCTCTTTCGAGATTATTCGAGGGAAGTTCATTGTGGTATTCTTAGATGATATTTTTTGTTTATAGTTGTACCCTCAAGGAACATGTTGAGCATCTCAAGGTAGTCTTGGGAATACTAGGACTGGAACGAGGGTACACTAAACTCTCTAAGTGTGAGTTCTTCTAGGTCATCAAATTTCTTGGGATGGTCTACCCATCAATCTTGAGCGGATCTAGAAAGTGCTGGATTGACCGATCCCTCGGACAATGAGGCAACTTTAGGCATTCTTGGGATTCACTGTCTTCCTTAAAAAGTCAATGAAGGATTAATTGAATCTAACTATTCCCTTTCACAAACCTTCTCAATGGATGGGGATGAAAGTCTAATAGTCCTATTACCCAGATGAGAGGCTTGATGAGCCTTTGTTCCAGGGGGCGGCCTGTGGCATTCGAAAGCAAGAAGCTTGATGAGAGCCAAGTCAGGTGGCATACTCGGGAGAAAGAATTGTATGCAATTATACACACATTGAAAATTCGGAGACATTATTCGCATGGAACCAAATTTGTTGTCTTGACTAACCATGAGTCAATCAAGTACATTTGTGATAGACCTGAGTTGAGAGGGAGGAAGGCATAGTGGGCAAAGCTTATGCAAGACTTTGATATGGAGATTCAGTATAGTAGTTTGATCCAAGTTGCATATGCTTTGAATCAAATTAGGGAGATGAATCTTTTGAGTTTCAAAAAGATTAGTGATTCCTTGAGAGGCTTGAACCGAACCGATAGGCATTTCAATCGGTATTGGCAACAAGTTCAAGGGCAAGAAGCTCCACAGTTCTAGACCAAGACTCAAGGGCCATACCACATGGTTGGGTAGTTGATTCGGAACGGATAATTGTTCCAAGATGACAGTGTTTGTGTATCGATTGTTTATATAGCCATCATTGTCATGCCACGTCCTCACCTTTTTGTGTTCCATTTTTGGAGGCATGCCATACCCACATTGCAAAAAGAAAAACTCCATGATTTTCCTTTTTAAAATTTAAAAAACTTGTTTTTACAATTTAAGTCATTGATAGTGTCCTTGTTAATCTTTTCGTTCCATGTTTTTCTCCAATTTTGTCCTTCTTCACTTTCAATTAACATATCAAACAAGTGATTTACAGATATAAATTACTAAAAATTACATACAATTCTATAGTTTAGTTTGTGTAAATTGCCAAAAAAAATATTTTAAATAAAATCTTTTGATTTCACATGTGTTATATAACAATATTATAAGTTTATATAATACACAGTATTAATAGATTAGTTGATTATGATATAAATGTGTCATTAAAGAGGCTTTTTACATTGTATAATATATCAATGTTAGTATTATAAACAAATAGGTAACCTTAGAAAATATAATAATAAGTAGATTTGATGCAATATTTATTCCAAGAGTATTACACTACTAAATTCATAGCTGTTGGCTTGATGGCTCCTTTTGTGATCTAACAGGTAGAGAAAAATCTGACCGTACACACACACACACACACAGCGAGCGCCACAAAGGGATTCGTAAGCTGCTTCTGCTACATTCGAGTATCGACCAGAGAACTCATATTCTTTATTATTTCATTGCATAAACCAATCAAATGAACGTAGCACCCATTAATCACTTAACATATGTTCGAATGTTCTTCATCTTCTTCAGTTCTGCTTTTGAGCAACACAATTTTTGGAAGTCCAAAGCTTGCTCACTCAGACATTTCATATGGTCCTTGCGTTTGAGCTAATCCATTGAAATCATCTGTGCAGTCCTTCATCAGAAAACTAGCTTACCAATGCCAGGGGTGTCCCTTCCTCCCTCCCTCCCTCCCTTCATAACAGCCCAGGATGGCCGTCGGTCCAGCCCATTCTGCAGTGAAGCTCCTGGCAACTTTCTGTGGAATGGCCGTCCCGATCACCCTTCCACTGGCTATGACCCAGATTCTGTACTCCTAGCTATGAGCTTTGATATTTACCCTCCACTGACTGGCATCTCATACAAATTGGACTAACATAGAAACACTTCACCCAAGCATCAATGTCCTGTCCAAGGTTGCATAGCAAAAACTAAGTCATGAAGAGAGTCTTGGCTCTTCATTTATGAGATGTTTGGTACATGCATATTAGTGCTCCCCTCAAGGTCCATACTAGGGGCTTGTATGCACAAGTAAATCGGTGGAACTTGCTCGTGGACAGTCATCTAAACGTGCGGAGTCCCGCCGATCCACATATTTTTCACACAAATAGGATGAGTGGGTATGTATATTAAGGGCCTTCTGATGATATTCAGAATTGAGCCCAAGTTCCAGCTTGACGTGAGCCAGTCAAATGGCCTTACATCAGTCTAGAGGACAAACTGTTGAAAAACATCCAACAAAATTATGCAGCACACACAAGCTTACTGATGTAAAAGAGCTGGACAAAGCCAGAGTTCAATCACCTTGCCCCTGAACACCACACAAACAAGAGCCCAGTTAAAATCCCATCCTTGGAAGGTAGAATCAATGTTATCAGCTGCTTGGAATGAATGGTCATTGAAGCAAAAGGCATACTGTTGTAATCATACATTAATCCTACTTGATACCTGTGTGACTACATCACACACTACACAAAACACCCAAGTTATTGCACAGCCAAAACCCGCCTCTTCAGAATTGCACCATATGCTTTCTTCTTCATTAGTTTCCACCTTCAAAGAAAAAAAATTTCAATGGTAACTATTATTCAACTGTCAAAGCTTCTGCAAACCGTATTTCCACACTGCTCTTCCATGCTCCCATGCTTGCCTCTTCCAGAAAGTCTCCCGGATGGAGATGAATAAGACCCATCAAGAAAGCTGCCATACTCGGAGGCACCTTTTGGCCCACAACTTACAAAACCATATCCTTCTACCTTCACATGATGGCAACCCATCTCAGACTTCCACAACCTTTTCTGCATCTTCGTACTCCACCACCGGTTTCTTCTTCCCAGCAGCCGACATAGCAAAGAACTCCACAATGACCTCTAATGGCATCCCTTTCGTTTCTGGCACCTTCACGAAGACAAATACCCAGGCTATGAAGCAAAATGCTGCAAAAAATGCAAATGTCCTTGCAATACCAAGGGACGAATCCAGAACCGGAAACAGCTCCGTCACCAAGATGTTGGTTATCCACATGGCTGCCTGGCAGATTCCTGTGCAAACGCCCCGGACTCTTGTTGGGAATATCTCAGCACACAGCATGTTTGGAATGGGGCCAAAACCCGTGACAAAGAAGATGACATACACAACAACACTTAGAACTGACACTGAAGCAAAGACTGCATCACTTGTGGGCACAAGGTTGATAATAATCAGGGACAGTAGAGCTAACACTAAGATTGGGAGTGTGATTAGAAGGATTTTCCTGCAAAAAAATGACTGTATAAGGTCGGTTTCAGTAAGAAAGAAGGCATCAGTGTGGGCACGCAAATCAAAGGAGGAAGTAGGCGAAAAGCATACCGCCGACCCACTACATCCATGAGCCGCATTGCCACTATGATGAAGGGAATGGACACCAGATTCGTAGCAGCACTGGCTAGAATAGAAGCTGAGTCAGATCCAATGCCCATTTGAGACAACAACACATCTGCGCCCGACTCCTGAAGTATCTCCGGTGTGAAGTTGAGAACAGCATTGATGCCACCAAACTGTTGAAAAAGCAATCTTGGTTAGCACACTGAAAGAAATTTAAGGGGCTTTACACACTTGTGGATGCCCAAGAAAAAATAAGTAATCCTCCCACCCAAATTCCCCCATCCATCAGATAGGGGTTGTGTTCAAGCCCCTACGTAAACAAGACCAGTTGCAAATGCCTGCATTACCTGCTCAAGAATCTGCAAAATCACTCCAACAATGAGAGCCTGCCTCACACCACCTTCAAGGAGATCAGACCATGCTGGCCCTCTTGTAGCCGTTTCTGCCGGGTGTATCAACGCGGGTCCAACTTGGTTCTCCAGATAGATATCCTTCCCATACTGAGACGGCCTGCTTACTAAAGCTGCAGCTGGAATAGATTCCACCACACCCACTGTACTACCAAAACGAGGAAGTGAATATGTAGAGCCCATTCGAGGTCCATCTGCAGGAGTTTCCTGAAACAGAAATATCCTCTTATAACTCCCTTGATCAGGTTTGCCATCAGTCCCTTCAGGACCTGTCCACTGCCAAGCCAACTGCCAGCCACCACCAATATCCGTGCTCCCAACCGACCCCGCAAAGCTTCCATATGGTGCAATGCTAGATGGTACCGCACTATGAGAAACTCCTTTTATGTCTTTTAAGGCTGTTCTTGATGCTGAGCTTGCCCTAGATAGAGATTTTCCAGCCAAAGAGTCAACTCTATGTAGATCTGAATCCTCCCAATGACCACTGCTATGTCTTGAGAGTAGAGGGCTTGTCAAACCCCCATCCATGTCACCACCTATATCGTCAGAGTAATAATCTTCATGTGGCCTTTCTGCATTCTCTTCATCCTCTTTATCGTCATCAAAAGCTTCAAATTGATGTCCTTGGACATGACTTCGCATGCTTTCAAAACCATGGAAATGGTCAGCAAAAGTGCCCTTAAGGCTTCCCATCAAGGTGACCATTGGATCCATGAAAGGAACACTGCCAAGCCGTGGAGTTCCCTGTTGAATGATGCTTTCAGGTCTTGAAAGAAATCCTTGAGACCCAGTTACACTAGAGAGGGGTTTTGCAATCCAAGAAGTCCCATCTCCAGGAGTAAAAAGCTTTATGTGAGAGTCCTCTTCACTGGAAATTACATCATCCAGGTCTCCCACCAAATCAGCAGGTTGGATAATATACTCTTCCAAGATTGGATCTTCTCCCACACCCAGACCTTCTACTAAAAGAGCCATTTCTCCTGGAAAAAAGAAAAAACAAAGACTCTACTTTAGGCTTGTAAATGTACAGGCAGACTTCTACTTTGCTGAAAAGCTATCACTGCCAAGCAAAGCACCATGTTCTAGGACAGCTCTACATACTAAAAACCCATGGTTCTTCGAAGTTTCTTTTGTCCTGAGGTAGGTGCTTATCTTTGTTTCACCCAACTGGTTGTTTCCTCACCACGAAATGACAGGGTCAAATGGTCTTTTAGAAGGCACTACTCCTGGGTAGACAAAAAAAATAGCAAGTAGTTTTCGAGTCTACTGCACATCTCTTCTTGCAAATGACACCGCTTTCACACTTTTGTTCAAGTAAACAAGCCATGCTCTCAGTTCAAAGAAAAAGATATTCCTTCACCATTCATTCAAAGCCTTAGGTTATAAAAGCCTTGCTCAAGGAGCATGAAGTTGTCCAATGGAAGGACACCGACTCCTATGTACAGATCGAGATTGATCAAGCATCAGGTCTCAGTGAGTGACATAGCAGTAGTGGCTATAAGCGCCTGTTCACACACACTTACAGACTTTCACCTCTAAGAGATGTTCACACACATGAACTGACTTTTCCACCAATTCCTCCTTTGGCGTTAGGATGGTGTCATGAGGAATAGCCTTCATACTTACGGTGATCACATCACTGGGCTGAATGCCTTAGCTTTCTCAACACTCTACTCATGGGGCAATGACACTTGGCTAAACCAATGACATCGCTGCTTCCACACACAAACACACTAGTGGCTATAAGCGCCTGTTCACACACACTTACAGACTTTCACCTCTAAGGGATGTTCACACACATGAACTCTGATTTTTCCACCAATTCCTCCTTCAGAGTTAGGATGGTGTTATGAGGAATAGCCTTCATACTTACGGTGATCACATCACGTTAGGCAAAAGATCACAGTGGCCATACTTGACATGATACAACAGATCACACTCAAATCTGCAAACCGGTTTAGCCACACGTAAGATTCTTCAGCTTCCAGAACTATCCCCCCAACTCAAAATCGCGATAACATAGGAAAGGAGCCTTTTATAAAATAAGACGTTACAAACATATAAGAGAAAACACACAAGGATTATTTAATTCAGATTTCAAGGGACATCTAGGCAGAAAACCCTCGACACTCACATATAAATAATCATGATAAAATATTTTTTATCGGTGGGAGAACCTTTCAATACGTGGAACCCGCAGAGGAAGTCAACGTTGTTGGAGCTGCATGCGGGGAATTACTAGCAGGCCAGGGCTGCTTTGGTGGAGCTGAGCAGTGCTGATGCCAAACCTCTGTGCTGTCGAGTTGATGCAAGGCAGTTCTAATAAATTTTAGGCATCAATTGGACGATTTTCCTATCAATTTTGAAAGCCCTATTTTTTGAAAAAAAAATTGATGCTGAATCTGTGAGCTGATGCTCCTACTACAGAGGTACTACGCACGAGCACACACTAGCGGAGGCTTTTGAAAGCTTTTAGGACGGGAGCTTCCAGAAGCTGTAAGCCAGTAGAGAGGGTTGTATAGCAACTCTATGCAAGCGATGCGCAGAGCAGGGGCGACGCATAGCAATCAAAGAAGTAATCCTTAACGACGCAGAGGCGGGGCTGGCGGAGTGGAAAGAGACACCAAAACGAGCACTCACACCGCTTGCGATAGGTGGCGATAATAACGCCGAGTGAGTGTGCTACCTGCTGCGATAAGTGGGGGGAATGGCGGGGCGGCAACTAAGCTTAGCGATGTTGCGTAAGAGGAGACAACCGGGATGTGCACCATGGGGGGGCGTAATAAAGCCGCTGTGCAAGTAGACTGATGTCGTTTGCCTGGCGAGGAGCAGCATCAACATTGGTCACCTCCTTCAGGTGACTACACTGTGGGCATCATCAAATCGTCAACGGTGTCAAGCAGCTTCAAGAAAGTAGCAGACGGCAATGACCAGGCTCTCATACCAATTGTAGACTTTAGGGTTGTCACATGCACTCTGCACTCAGTGCATGGTGACAAATTGGCTCATCATCAGCAGTGCAACATTTGTACATTATTAGAACCTAGTAGGATGATATTTGTCGTACGCCGTGACCCCATTGTACATCCTCAGTCCAGGATAAGTCAGGCACGAGCTACGTAGGTCATTCCTCAACCTTAGCGGGTCAGTCAGTCAGTCAAGTCCCTTAACCCACTTGGAGAGAATCATTCATGCATGTAGAGTTAGTAGAAGTATAGGGTTTGCATCAGAAAGCACTCTGCATCCTGCATAATATGCATTCATATGCATGTGCATCATTTAGAACATCCCAGAAGCCTTAGGGAATTTACTAGGCTTTATTTGGTATTTTTTTCATATTTTATGGTATTTATTTAGCAGTTATTGTCATTTATAAACATAAACTTTATTAAATAAATGACCAGCCAACTTGACCAACCACTAGTTAGTACAAATAGGCTTGCAGAGGGCTTAGACATTCATTCAGTCTCCAGTGAGCTAGGCACGTTCATCCTTAGCACCGGGAGCATTCCTCGCCTTCAGCCTAGACTGGTCCCTGCCTTTGGAGCTTGTGTTTGTGCTTTCAGCCTTCCTTGCAGCTTAACACAGCCCCTTCATGCAGTCCATTGAGTAGCCAGCAGTTACACAATCTCTAACGCAGCAGTTCAGTCCATCTGTACCCTAAACGCAGCAATTCAGACCATCTAGCCTGAGGTAGAGACTTCGTGAAGAGGTCTGCCGCATTGTCCTCCGTCGAACAATAAAGAAGCAAGATGTCACGAGCCAAGATCTTCTCACGAACAAAGTGATATTGTATCTCTATGTGCTTGGTCCGGGCATGGAAGACCGGGTTCCGAGTAATAGCTATACAGCTCTGGTTATCGCACTGGATGACGTGGGCTCCTTTTGTGGAAACCCAATCTCGCCAAGCAACCTCCGCAGCCACACAACCTCGCAAGCAACACCACAAGCAGCCCGGGATGACAATGCAATAGTTGGCTGCCTCTTACTGCCCCATGAAACCGCTCCTAAGCCGAGGGAAAAAACTATAGCCTGATGTGGATCTCCTCGTATCTGGATCTCCTCCCCAATCTGAGTCACTCCAACCTTGGAGTCTGACTCCATCCATTAATCCCCCTCCTGTGTAAAAGAGTCCAAGATCCTTCGTACCCTGCAGATACCGCAAGATACGCAATCCTACGTCCCAATGAGACTTCAACGGCGTCTGCATGAAGGAGCTTAACAGCCCCACAGAAAAGCTCAAGTCCAATCTGGTGTTCAGCAACCAGATCAATGAACCAACCAACTTCCGGTACAGAGAGGCATCAACTGGCTCACAAGGATCATTCACTATCAACTTGATGTTCGGGTCCATCGGCGATTTGATAGGCTTGCAGTTCTCCATCCCACAGGCCTCAAGCAACTAATGAACATACCGCTGCTGAGAGACAAAGAACCCCCTCTGGGTCTGCCAGATCTCCAATCCCAAGAAGAAGTGGAGTAAACTAAGTCGGTCATCTCAAACTCCTTTGACAAGGCAGCCTTCATCACTAAAATGTGCTCCACATGACCGCGGTGAGAATGAGGTCATCCACATAAAGGATGATCAGCGTGACCATGCCACATTCCCGAAAGAGATATAGGTTGGGATCTGCAACCGATCTCTGAAAACCAGTCCGTAGTAGAAAGAATAAATCAATCTTCTGATTCCAAGCCCTAGGAGCCTGTTTAAGACCATACAAGGCCTTCCTCAACTTGTAAACCATACCCTTTGATCCTGGAACCTCAAAGCCTGGAGGCTGCTCAACATACACCTCCTCCTGCAGGTCACCATTAAGGAACGCACATTTGACATCCATCTGATATACGAACACCGTTGAGAAGAAGCAAGGGCAAGAACGGTCCGAATCGTGGTCATCCTTGCTGTCGGTGTGCAAAGGTATTCTCATAGTCGATGCCTGGCCGCTGAGCATAACCCTTAGCTGCTTTGTGTTTGTCCACCGACCCATCTGACATATACTTGGTCTAAAAGACCCACTTGACACCAATGACAGACCGTTTCAACGGCCTCGGTATCAACTCCCAAGTGTTATTCTTCTCAATGGCATCTAGTTTCACCTGCATGACTTTCCTCCAAGTATCCTATGAAAGGGCTTCCTTGACGGAAGTGGGCTCTTTGTCTCGCATGATACAAGACATCAAAGCATACTTTGCCAGTAAAAGCTCCACTAAATGACTTTTATCACAGACTCTATGCAATCTTCTAGGTCCGTCCTCTGTGGTCCATTCGGAGAGAGGAGCTTCGTGACACCTGATTCCCGAAGGGTGTCCACTAGCCACCTCGGTACTCGAACAAAACGCGGAGCCTCCAACTATACGGGGGCTCATCTCCAGCTACGAGCTCAATCTCTTGAACTGACTGAGGCTGTCCAGCTAGAACAATCGACTGGGAATCATCCATCAGAATCCTCTGGGTCTCCAAGAAGTGGCGGCTCATCAATAGTGGAAACCGGAACATGCTCATCAAAGACCACATCCCTGTTGACACAACAACCTCGTTCCTCTCTGGATCATATAACCTATATCTCTTGGAAAGAGAGTTATATCCCACAAAGATAAGCTTTTGGGAATTTGAGTCAGGCTTCCCCCTCTGCTTCTTCGGAATATGAACATACGCATCGCTCCCAAACACATGGAAATGGGAGACATCAGGTTTCCTGCCAAAATATGCCTCAAAGGGAGTCATGTTCGGTACTGAAGTCGTTGGAGAACGGTTGAGGATATGGACAGCCGTAGCCACAGTCTCTCCCCAAAGTGCACGAGGAAGATCACGATGCTCCAACATCGTCCTCACCATCTCCTCCACAGTCCTGTTCTTTCGTTCAACAACTCCATTCTCTGACAGCGAACTTGTATTGGCCAGCTCCCTCTTGATGCCATGTTCCGCACAAAATCTCACGAAAGCATTAGAAGAAAATTCACCTCCTTTGTCAACCCAAAGAGTCTTCACCTGCAAGCTAGACTCTTTCTCCACCATTACATGCCACTCCTTGAATCGAGCAAAAGCCTGGTCCTTCTGTGAAAGGAAATAAACCCATGTGAATCTAGAACAATCATCAAGCAGCAGCATAAAGTACAAAGAACCTCCCAAGGATGCTGTCTGCATAGGTCCACACAAGTCAATGTGTACCAACTCCAATGGTTTCGAAGCCCGCCTGGAAGCCTGCTTCGGAAAAGATTCCCTGTGCTGCTTACCACGAATGCAAGAACTGCAGTATCCTTGCCTAGCTAACATGGTCAACCCTAGAGGCTAAAATAGGACACCAAACAGGAAGCCAGCAAGAAGGGGATGATGTCTAACACTATGTTCGCTGCAATCAGCTGCTGTCTGACTCTCTACTGACATCCGCGCTCCTCCACTACTTCAGCCGCGTGACGCTTCCTACACCCGTCGCCTAACGTACTCCTCGTCAACATTTGGTATCAAGGCTTTAAGCTTTAAAGCCTTAGTGTAAGGCTTATTATTATAAAGCTTAATGAAGCCTTATTAAAAGCTTCGAAAAGAGCAACATAACAACAAGAAAATGACGAAAATCACCATTGCTTATCAAAATAAGCTACCACCTTGCACGCTGTCAAGCAAATAGTAGAAAAAGTGAAAGAAGAAATGGTTTTTAAAAAAACAAAAGCATCTGACACGAAGGTATAGAAATCAATTTGGGGCTTTCAACAATTTTTGAAAATCTTGCTTAATTAAAGCATTAATCCCAAATCCTCCATCATTTTGTAAAATTGAGGCCAAAAATCAAGCATTCAATTGTTGCTATAGCCTCCTATAACATCATTTTCAAAAAAGCCCTAATTTTTAGAAAACCCTAATGTTTTCCAAGGAATGAGATGAAAAATCTGCTATATGTAATGATTCAACCTCCACCAAATGAGTAGGCCCAAGGGGGATGATGATACAAGTGTGTTTCCCTGTGTGTCAAATATCTGTGTTTTTTTCTATTTTTTCAAGATATGTGTTTGTGTTTTATATATTAGACCAAGTTGTATTTTGTGTTCTGGATCAAGTGTTTATCATGGTTGTAGCCACCTCTCATCACCTTATGTTGTAGGCCATGTGGATTGTGTGTGATTTGGTTAGTCCTTCTTCTTGGTTGTTTGCTCCACTGCAAGCATGTGAAATAGGACTACGGGTCTTGATTTATCCTTATAATGGCAAGAGAGATAGCCCTTGGGGGGTTTTTGTTAGAAGCAAGGCCTTATCTCCGTGGTGGTTATGGTCGGTGAGTACTCGATCTAAGTGTGTATGAGAATCAGAGTCACACAGGGACGCGGGGACGGCCCTTAGGGACGCGGGACGTGGAGACGGGGACGGCCGGGGACGCCGTGCAGTGTGGGGACGCATGAAGTCGTCCCGGGGACGCGTTCTCGAAACGCGGGACGGGCAGGGGACGCGGTGAGGGGACGCCTCCAACGGCCAGAAGAGGGCAGAAAACGGCCAAAAACGGGCAGAAACGGGCAGATTTCCAGCTATAAAAGAAGGCACACTTTAGGACTTTTCTCCACACTCAAGTTTGAAGCTTCAAGCCTCATTGCTCAAGCCTCAAGCTTCCAAAGTTCCAAGTTCCATTGTCCAAGCCTCAAGGCCCAAGTGGCAAGTTAGCCCTCTCTCTCTCTATATACTATCTACATTGTGCCAACTTCCAAGCCATCTCTCTCTCTCTCTCTCTCTCTCTCTCTCTCCAAGTTCCATGATCCATCCCTCTTGAGACTTGCAAGCCTCAAGAGTCAAGCGGCAACTTGCAACTCTCTATTGCACCCTTCTTCCCTCTCTCTCACACTATCATCATTCATGGCATCTCAAGGTGAAGGCGCCGCCGCCACATCTTCCGTTGCGGGCTCTTCACGAAGGAGGCCGGTGGTGCACACATGGTCATGGTGGGATGAGGTCCACTACACTAGTCGTGGAGTGGGCGGTGGTTCAAGGGAATGGAATTGCAAGCTTTGTTCCTACAAGAGAAGTGGCGGCGCCAACAAAGTGCGGCTCACTTTTTGCACGAGGCCGGTCATCAAGTGCAATTTTGCGCACGCATTACTCCTGAGAAGCGAGCGGAGCTTCTTGAGAAGTTCAAGGTTTATGAGGCGGCCGAGGCGGCAAAGAGAGGGCGACATGTTGCCGTTGATCCTCATGATGTGGTGAGAGCACGAGAGCAACCGACGCGAATGGAGGTGGAGAGGAACCCAAATCTTGCTTCAAGCTCTCAACCATTCAAGTCCACTCCATCCACATCGGGTGCCTCCATTCCCATCCGCCGTCAATCCACTCTTAACGAGAATTGGAACCCAAAATTGAAGGATGAGGTGGATAGGTCAGTGGCTAGGTTCTTCTACCACGACCACATTGCGTTTCAAGCGGCACGGTGAGAGTCGAGACTCAATTCTCTTCACTCTTTTTTTTTTAATGTCTCATGCTTCAAAGCATTTGTCATATTGCCAAAAAAAGCTAACATGCTACATGGTTTTCCTTACTTGAAATAGGTCTCCTTACTTCCGTGAGATGGCCACAAAGATCGGGGAATATGGCCCCTCTTATGTGCCACCTTCATCGGAAAAGATTCGCACCACTTTGCTTGATAGGAAGAAGTTGGCCGTTGAGCACGCGGCGGCGGATACAAAGGCAACGTGGGACACTAACGGAGTCTCTCTCATTGTAGACGGATGGAGTGACACGCAGAAGCGCTCCATCCATGGAGTGGTGGCCTACTCAAGGAGCAAAGTGTACTTCATTGAGTCACATGATGCGAGTGGCACTGGGAAGGCCGTGGATGTGCTTGCCACGGAATGGGCGTCCACGATCGAGGTCATTGGGCCGGAGCTTGTGGTCGGCATGGTGGCAGATGGAGAGGCGTCAAATAGGGCAGCCGGGACCATTATTGAGTCAATGTATCCATCCATCACAGTTTCTTTTTGCATGGCCCATTGTCTCAACAACCTCCTCAAAGACATAGGTGCCTTGCCATGGATTGCACCCACCATTGAGGAGGCTAACCAGCTTGTATCCTTTGTCCTCAACCACCAAAGGCTGCGACATGAGTTCTCTAAAAGGAGCACTCTTTCCCTCCTCAAGTATTCTGAGACAAGGTTTGCATACAACTTCCTCATGCTAGGCCGCTTGTCTACATGTGGCGGAGCCCTAAGAGGGCTTTTCCTTAGTGATGAATTTTTTGCCATGCCGCAGTCAAAATCGCCAACAGGGAGAACGTGCCGAGATCGCGCCGACGATGCCGCTTGGAGAAGGTGAAGACACTCGACGCCTTGGTCAAGCCTATTGTTCACCTTCTACGAGTCATTGACAGCCGTGAACCATGCGTCGGCAAGGTCTATGAGACCATGGATCGCATGATCGAGTCACTCCAGCAGCTTGTGCCAGACAGGGCCGAGTTTGAGGAGATCCACTCATTATGTGAGTCCAGGTGGAACTCCTACTACTCCCCTCTTCATGCGGCTGCCTTTGTGGTTGATCCAGAGTTCCAGGGCAGAAAGCAAGAGGCCGACAAGGAAGTAAGCAGGGGATGGCGGATCATTTTGGAGCGCTTAGAGCCCGACCCTACCATCAGGCGGAAGATCAGAGACCAGCTATCTCAGTATAGGACGCGGCAGGGATCTTTTGGATGTTTAGATGCACAGCTTGACCGCCTCAAGATTGGGTCTCCTCTTTGGTGGGAGGATTACGGATCAGATGGGCCGGAGTTGCAGCGCTTAGCTATTCGCATCCTTAGCCAGGCTGGGAGCTCTAGTTGCTTGGAGCAACTTTGGAGCGTTTACAGTCACATTGCCTCTAAGAAGAGGAACCGCCTTGAAGTGCAAAGGACAAGTGATTTGGTTTTTGTGAGCGCTAACTTGCGCATGCTATGTGCGACAGCAACAGGGAAGGCGGATCCCTTCACCGAATGGGAGATGGCACAGCAGGATCTTGCAGCTCAGGAGCATCTTGAGGAGGTAGAGAAGGAGCTACAGCCTGAGGGGGAGGAGGAGGCTTCAAATGGCATCGACGACTTCGACTTCCAAGCCTCCCGCGAGGCTAGCACTTCAGGAGCTTGAGGCTTGACTCTTGAGCCTTGAGCCATCTCACCTTTTTTGTGCCCACTACCAATGGCCATGATCTATTGTGATCTATCATCTATGATCTATCTAGTATCTCTATTTTGTACCCACTCTTTTTTGTAACCCTCACTGCCCATGAGGCGTGTACTTATCTCTTTGTATCTATCAGACTATCAATCACATAATCAGTGTGCCATCGATGTTTTATTAGCGCATTTTGCTCAAAATGACTCTTGTTTTTTTGTCTATTCGGTGTAAAATTTTGTTCAAAGTGTGTCTCTATATGCATGTCATGCATACAACTCCTAAATTGCTTTTAAAAAAGAGGTTTTTTTTTGCCGTTCCCGACCCCGTCCCCGGGACGGCACTTTCCCGTCCCCGTCCCCCGTCCCCATGTGACTCTGATGAGAATGGCTGCTAAGCCGTGTTGTGTGTACTTGGTCAACAGTGTGTAGTAAGTGTATGATTGTGTGTGAACCTATTATGAGTGAGGTAGTGTGTATGTGTGTGAACCACCTCTTAGAGGGGTATCAAATAATATCTAGATATTTGTGTGTTATGACATAAGTAGTGATGTCAAGAGGACAACCTATAAAGGTGTCAATGTCATGTTGCCTACGATAGCTGAAAATACAAGTATGTCATCCAAAAAAAATAAAGACATACTTTCCAATCAAGTCCCTAAAAACATGAATCATACGGTTAAATGTCATCAGGACATTTGTCAATCTGAAGGACATGACCACAAACTCGTAGTGTCAGAGTGGACCCATTCAATGCAGAATGCTATCTTGGGGATGTCCCCATTGACAATCTGTAGCTAATTGTATCCACTTTTTAGGTCAAGCTTCAAAAACACCTTGGCTCCATTCAACCTCTCTCTAAAATATAAAAAATCCAAGGCATTGAGAACTTGCTCTTGACAATCAGCTTATTAATAAAGGCATAATAATCCACACGAAGTCTAGAAGATCCATCCTTTTTCTTAACAAAAAGGATCGTTGTTGCACGAGGAGATATATTACATATCATTCATTCCATATGCATATAGACCATGTAGACCATCGCAGAAGCCTTGGAATATCATCCAGTATTTTTATCATTTTTATTAGCATTTATATGGTATTTTTCCATGATATTTTCAACATTATTACCATTAATCCATAGTAGCAAGTCATGTAGCATTTAATGCTACAATCCGCCAGCTCTTGCAACCAGCCGACCAGCCCTTGCTCATATAAATAGCATCGCTTCAATTCATATCATTCATTCATCACCAATTGGAGCAAGCGTTTCAGTCCTACAGCACTAGGAGCATCATCCTGCAACCTCCCATTAGCAAAACGCAGCATCTCAGCATTCAGCCAGCAACCTTGCTTCATCCACCTTGCGTTTTCAGCATACAACAGAATTCAGCAGTCATACATCTCATCGTTTTGCTACAGCCACTTTGGGGAAGGTAAAACACAGCATTCTCATTCATTCATAGTGCATAACACAGCCTAGAAACAGTTCCAATCAGCCCCTTCTCTCAACCTCAGATTTGCAGCCTTCCTACATTCCATTGGAAGAGTGCATAGGCTTGAGATCGGTCATCAATCGTGTACAGCTTAGCCTGACTCTTGGTCTTTCATGTTGAGATATCGAGCTCGTCTAGTGAGGCGGTGGACACTGATGACCCGCCTGGGGGATAGGCCCCACACTTACACCACTGGCATGGTTGGTGAGATCATGAGAGATATGCGGCCAGTGGGATGACAGGCTGTGTGACAGCCATTCTAGAGACTGGCATAGTTATAGCGCCAGCTCATTTAGTCGGGTTCACACTATAGAGAACCCGTGTATGTATTTGGTTGAGTACCTTTCATATTGTGTGTACTCTTATTCTAGTATATGGTGTGTTGAGTGTTGAGTAGAGAAGAAGAAGATTTTCAGCCTCCCACCTTGTGTGTTCTCTATTAGGGTTTTGTGAGTGTGTGTGTGTGCTTGCAAGAGCTCAAGCTCTCTTCCCCCCTGCATCTTTTCATGGTATCAGAGCCTGGTTCGTGCTAAGGGCTGAGCTGCAAGCAAGAGAACCACAGGAAGCGATACAAGGGTAAGAGCTGCAACTACTCTTCCCTATTTGTGTTGGTGACTACACCCTTGTCGGGAGCTCTACGGGAGGCAACGGCAACGATCTCTGATTGAGGAGCTTTCTTCGCGGGAGTAAAACTATAGGGCAACTATAATGTCCTATTATCCTATTGGACAAGGTTTTTGGGCCGAAAACGCGTTTCGGGCGCGTCTGGACCTCCGTTTTTCAGAAAGCAGGCGATTTCGAGCATTGCGGGTAAGTCATCGATTCTCTGCAGAACTCTATTTTAAGAACTGCAGGAAGACAGATTGATTATGCAGACACTGTGGGTGCTGCAAAGAGGTCTAGAGTTGCCATTGGGTGTATGTATGCACATTGAAGTCACTGGTTGTGACATTTGAGAGTACTACAGTACCGCTGTGCAGAATGTAACGGGAGGCGGAAGCGTGTATTGGAATCGTATAAATGTGAACAAGATTCTGAGCACTTAACACTTGAGCATTACAACCACAAAGCTGAAAATGACAGTACACCGCATAAAGGGGCCGATGATAGGCTGACCCCCCCCCTTTAGGTTATATTACCAAAAGAGTCTGCAAGTACAAGTTTACGGGTGCCTGGGGATTCACCACCAGCCTGCACCTGATTCTACCAAATACATCATGTATGAATACATCTCAAACAAGAGAATCTGTAGGTACATCCGCCCTACACACAGGTACATCCGCCCTGCATAAGCCTCTTCACAGGTACATCCGCCCTGCACAAGAGTATCACAATCCTCACAGGTACTCCGCCCTGCACAGGATGTAAATGGATCTTTTGGTCCTGTTTCCTCGCGAGAAACTGATCCAGAAACCTGTGTTCTCCGCGAGCAAGTGTTCCCAACGCTTGCCCTAAACACCTGTTACACCAGGAACCCTTGAGACACATCCATGCTCACATATTCCATTGCTGTCCGGCCTGTTTTATGCAATAACCAGTCCAAAACAGCAGCTTTCCATCGCGAGAAATCCACCTGTAAAGGGTCCTACAGCCCTGTGGAGGTCCCTAGAGCTGTCCTGTATTGTCCAAGTTGACTTTGGACACCTGTAACCAGCCCAAAACTCGCAATAACCAGAAAATACAGGTCTAAAATTTACCAACCAGCCCTTTAGAAGAGTGTGGGGATCGATATCCAAGCTTGTGTGAGTCCGGGAAGCAAGCAACCAACCCTGTACCAACTCCCAAAGCCTCAACCAGCTCTCCAATGTGTTGAGTTCTGAATAAAACAGCCCAAATGGCCTCTTGAAGGAGGCGCCTTTCTCCAGTGCCACCTATGGGGCTTGGTGGGTACACATAATGGCTGACAAGTGTCCCCATAAGGTGTCCAGGTAGGTGTCCAGCCCATAGTGCTCCATTTGTCCTGTTTGTATAAGTTTAGGTCCAACCAAATGGGAAATGGCCATAAGCTGTCCGGACTTCATTAATTTTGGTCCAACCAAATGCGAACGCATTATAAGTTGTCCGGCCACTTATTAATGAGTGTGGACCTGCAAACCAATAAACTTTAGTAGTAAATGAAATAAGCTGTAAATTGGGTGTGGACGCACTTACCACCTGCAAAACCCATAAGCCCACAGTTTTAGGCCCAAGCAGGAGTGCACACACGTGTCCACAAAGTGCCCGGGCGTCCCCGGTCCCTCAGACTTCACAAGCCAAAATAACAAGCATTGTCCAGGCAGCAAGACAATGTCACACAAAGTAAAATAAAGTTATGGCATGCATCATTTATGCATTGTGCACATGTAAACTTGGAGAACCACCTATCATCATTCTTGTACTTGAAAATATTCCGCCTGCCATCATAACACACCATGTGTGCATGGCCGGAATCCACACGGGCACCGCCCGAAAGTCCACAAATGTCCTGCCATGTCCTTGGACTCATATGCATCCACTCATATGATCCATACACATGCCCAGGTATAATACATACATGCATCCGCATGTTTCTAGGCCTGACACGCATCCGCATGTCCCTAGAATATAGGGATTTGTGACATCCCCCCGGCTTCTAATCAGTTGACCGCAACTGAAAAGCCTCCAGATAGGCCTTCAAAAGATTTGGGTAATCCTCGAAGTAGGCCTCATCCATCCATTTCGCATCCAAAGCTGAATAATTCTTGAACTTCACAAGGTACCTACGAACAAGTTTGCCTCCCGCAAGCTTTCGTTCCTTGTGAAAAACAATCTGTTCAGGTTGAAGAATCTCTTCCAGCTCATCCACCTCGGGTGGGTCTTCCAAAACCGGCTCAAACGGTGTCGGTCCCACATAAGGCCTCAATAGGCTCACATGAAAAGCATTATGCATGTTCCAATGATCTGGGAGTACAAGCCGAAATGCAACATCATTGATCTTCTCCAAGATCTGAAAAGGTCCATAGTACCTGTTGGAAAGTTTAGGATACTTTCCCTCTTTTCCTGGCCTCTTCCGAAGGCGTGCCTTTTCAAATTTCAGCAAGACCCAATCACCTTGTTTGAATTGTACATCCCTTCTATGCTTATCAGCTGCCTTTTTATTCTTGGTTTGAGACCTCTCTATGGCTGTCCGTACCTGTGCAAATGCAGTATCCACGTCTTTGACATACTCATCTGCTGCAAAAATCTCATCCTTTGTACGAAGGATGGGTGGTAGTACCACCTTGCCATAGATAATCTCAAAGGGCGCCTTGCCCGTAGAAGTATGTACCGTGTTGTTGTAGGCAAATTCCACAAGTGGTAAATACTTCTCCCAATCCGATTTACGGTCGGATACATAAGATTTCAGCAAGTCGAGAACGGCTGAATTTGCTATTTCACTTTGCCCATCTGTCTGTGGATGGTAAGCTGATGAGAAGTTCAGCTTTGTACCCATATTGTCAAACAATGCGCGCCAAAATAAACTTGTGGTTCTAGGATCTCTATCCCCCACAATAGATTTAGGCATGCCATGGTGTTTGAATATCTGTGCCAAAAACATCCTAGCCATATGATCTGGCTTTATTGTCTTGCGCATGGGAATGAAATGTGCCTGCTTACTAAACCTGTCAATAATGGTCCAAATAGCATCATTTCCCTGTGGCGTCCTTGGCAAATCCATAATGAAATCCATAGCAATGCTTTCCCATGGTTCATTTGGTATAGGCAAAGGTTGAAGCAATCCAGGTGCTTTATGTCTGTCAAATTTGACCTTTTGACATACCATACATTCACGCACATATGCTTCAATATCCTTGCGAATATGTGGCCAAAAGAAATACCTCTCCAAAGCTTGTGCTGTGGCCAAAATGCCTCTATGACCTGCATATGGAGGAGCATGGCACTCATCCATAACCTTATGGCGAAGGTTCTTTACCACACACATACGATTTTGCATCATGAGATATCCATCTCTTATGACATAAGATGGGACAGCAATACCCTCTTGCAAATCAGCCCATACATGTGCAAAATCCTCATCCAGATGATAAGTATTACGCATATCCGATAAGTCCTCATGGTACGCAACTGTAATAGCATGAACCTGTGGTCGTCTAGATAAGGCATCCGCCACCACATTCTTTTTCCCTGGAGTGTGTAAAATCTGAAAATGAAACATTGAGAGGAAATTTGCCCATCTCATATGCTTCTCTGAGAGCTTACTTTGAGTCAAAAAGTATCTCAAACTTTGATGATCAGTTTTGACCATAAAATCAGCCCCTAAAAGATAGTGTTTCCAAATAGTAAGGGCGTGAATTACAGCCAACAACTCCTTCTCATAAACCTGTAAGTGAAGCTCTGCATGTTGCAAGCGTCTGCTCTCATAGGCAATGGCATGTCCTTCTTGGTTCAAAACAGCCCCTATGCAGTCCCCACTTGCATCACATTCCACAACAAAAGGTTTGTGCAAATCCGGAATAATGAGTACCGGTCCCGAGATGATTTGCACTCTTCAACTTTTGAAAGGCATCTCTCTCTTCTTGTGTCCACTTAAAGATTGCTTTCTTCTTCGTTAAGTCATGTAACGGAGCGGCAATGAAAGCAAAATGCTTGACGAACCTCCTGTAATAAGCACATAAACCAAGGAAGCTCCTCACTTCATGGACTGATTTCAGCTCTGGCCATTCTTGCATGGTTTGTATTTTTGCGGGATCCATGCGCACACCATCCTTTGATACAATGTGACCAAGATAGTGAATTTCTGGAAGGAAGAATTCACTCTTTTTTGCATTTATGTAGAGCTGATTTTCCTTAAGCTCTTTAAACACAATAGCCAGGTGCTCACGATGTTGGGCTTCATTCTTTGAGAATACAATAATGTCATCAAAGAATATACCTGTGAACTTTCTATGCTTTCTGAACACCCTGTCCATCATCTTGTTGAAGGTAGCGGGTGCATTTGTAAGGCCAAAAGGCACCACCAAAAACTCATAAAGACCAAAGGCTGTCCTGAATGCAGTCTTGTGTACATCTTGAGGTGCCACTCTCACTTGATGATACCCACTCTTGAGGTCTATTCGGCTGAAACATGCCGAACCTTCAAGCTTGTCCAAGATGTCATCAATGCGCGGAATCGGAAACTGATTCTTGATGGTTATCTTATTGAGGGCACGGTAATCAACACACATCCTGTAAGTACCATCCTTCTTTTGAACAAGAAGTACCGGCGAGCAATATGGCGAAGAACTAGGCCGAATCAAACCCTTTTCCAAAAGTTCATTCACCTGTGCCATAATCTCTTCTTGTTGACTAGCACTCACCCTATATGGTGGCCTATTAGGTGGAGAGCTACCGGGAATTAGATCTATGCAATGATCTTCCGGCCTCTCTGGTGGCAACCTTGCTGGCAAAGCATTTGCAAAACAATCTTTGAACTCATTCAAAAAGTTAAGCTTGTCTTGATCTAATGTACTAACATCAACACTAGAATGTTCAATGGTATCACGTACAAAAACCAAGTAAGAACAAGCTGATTTCTTTATTGCCTTATTAATTTGTACATGGCTTACAAGAGGTATGGTACTTCCAGTAGTACCAGCATCTATAGAGTGCTCACGGCCTCTATGTACAAAGCTGATTTTCTTCTCTTTGTAAGCCTTAGTAGGCTCTAAACGGTGATGCCAGGGCATCCCCAACAAAACATCACAACCTGTAAGAGGAGCCACTAAAAAGCTCTCATAGTCGAGGTAGTCCTGTATATGTACACGGAGCTTACCAATGACCGGAGTTACATCAACCTGTTTGCCCTCAAAGGCGGCATCTGCATTTATTTGCATTCCCATGTCTTCCACATTGAGACCTATGGCGGCAGCCATCTGTACGGATATAAAGTTATCTGTGGAAGCATCATCAAAAAGAAACAAAGCGGGCTGATCCTTCAATTTGCCCCAAGCCTTGCATATGACTCTACTCTTGGGCTCATGTCCTGTATTACCCTGCACATCGGGTACAACATTCACAAGAGGCTTTTGCACATTAGGCTCAGCATTCTTAGGATTCTGTGGGCATTTAGGATATATATGATCTTTACTGCCACACTTAAAGCATTTTCCAGCCTTCCTGTACTCTTCCAATTGCTGTTTTGAGAGCCCAAAATTGTGGCGTTTACCCCCCGGCTTCTTTTCGGAGTCATCCTTTGCATCTCGGCCATCTTTGGGAGCATTCTTAGGTGGCTGTCCACCCTTTTTCTGGTCATAACCAGCCCTGAATTTGCTCTTGTTTTGACCTGCAAATGGCTTATTTGTGGGTGCTTTTATGTGCAAGTTCTCCGCAATCATGGCTGAGTGTATAAGCTCTTGTATGGTCTTATTTGGGTACACTCCCAAGCTTTGTTGGATGATGTGATGGAGCCCCGATTCAAACTTTCTCTTCTTCTCGTCCTCTCCAATCTTCATGAAGGGAGTAACCTTGAGAAGGACTTTCCAAAACTTTGCTATGTATGAAGCAACGGACTCTCCCTCATCTTGGGACAGCCAATCCCACTCCTTGCGTACATCCTTTGCAAAGTTTGGTGGTAAGAATTGATCATAAAACTGAATTTTGAAAGAAGACCAAGTTGGGGCAGCACTTCCATCAAGTATTTTTGCAAGCCACCAATCACTTGCCGTATCCTTGAGATGCATTCCCACATGCCTGAGCATAGACTTTTCCGAAAAGTCTTCATTGCAAAAAGCTATCTCAAACTGTCTAATGAAAGCAAGTGCTTTGGTAGAGTCCATCCGTCCCTGAAAGTTTTCAAACTTTACATCCTTGTCACCGGACTTGAACTCTCGAGGCTTCTTCCTTCTATATGCATCCCTATGTACATCCTGTTCATCTGCATGATGATGATGCCGCGATGAAGATTCACGATCCCTCTTCGTTCTCTCTTGAGCCACACTCTCCAAATGAGTGGAAAGCTCAACACGAGAATGGACATGTCTTCTTGGAGCAAAGCGGGAATGAGTAGAGGATCCCTCATCCTTACTCTTCTCTTGACCTGCATCAAGCCTAGCACCAGGGACTCTTGTCCTTTCAGCATTTGGCACTTGCTGTGCTCTTTCTGCTTGTTGTGCATCATGTGCATCACCATGGGCAGCCATGAGGGGTGGCTTCTTGAAAGCCAAACTACCATCTGCTTCGGTATATACATCACCCTTAACCATTAGGTATGCAAGTGCAAGCTCTCGGGGTTTCTCAACATCCATTTCCTTTGCAATTGCTTCAAAAGTGACTTCATGGACCGAAGCCTTTGCCTTCGCAGCCAACACCCTTTGTACATCCGGGTCATTTTTCAATGACCTAAGCTCTTCGGTTTCAGCCCTATAGCGTCGCACTTGACGCCTCAAAGATTCCAAATCAGAATGCATAGTGTCATGAGTGCCTGCATCTCCATAGACATCATTGCCTGCAGCATCTCTTGCATCCTTTGTACCATGAAATTCACGGTCCTGTGTGTTCTCCACACTGTCAGAAATGTGGCTGTCCATGACACTCAAATCAGGTCACCACTTATGATTCCAAGCCTCAGACCGTTTTCCAACGAGGAGAAAAACTGAGCTCTGATACCAATGTAACGGGAGGCGGACGCGTGTATTGGAATCGTATAAATGTGAACAAGATTCTGAGCACTTAACACTTGAGCATTACAACCACAAAGCTGAAAATGACAGTACACCGCATAAAGGGACCGATGATAGGCTGACCCCCCCCCTTTAGGTTATATTACCAAAAGAGTCTGCAAGTACAAGTTTACGGGTGCCTGGGGATTCACCACCAGCCTGCACCTGATTCTACCAAATACATCATGTATGAATACATCTCAAACAAGAGAATCTGTAGGTACATCCGCCCTACACACAGGTACATCCGCCCTGCATAAGCCTCTTCACAGGTACATCCGCCCTGCACAAGAGTATCACAATCCTCACAGGTACTCCGCCCTGCACAGGATGTAAATGGATCTTTTGGTCCTGTTTCCTCGCGAGAAACTGATCCAGAAACCTGTGTTCTCCGCGAGCAAGTGTTCCCAACGCTTGCCCTAAACACCTGTTACACCAGGAACCCTTGAGACACATCCATGCTCACATATTCCATTGCTGTCCGGCCTGTTTTATGCAATAACCAGTCCAAAACAGCAGCTTTCCATCGCGAGAAATCCACCTGTAAAGGGTCCTACAGCCCTGTGGAGGTCCCTAGAGCTGTCCTGTATTGTCCAAGTTGACTTTGGACACCTGTAACCAGCCCAAAACTCGCAATAACCAGAAAATACAGGTCTGAAATTTACCAACCAGCCCTTTAGAAGAGTGTGGGGATCGATATCCAAGCTTGTGTGAGTCCGGGAAGCAAGCAACCAGCCCTGTAGCAACTCCCAAAGCCTCAACCAGCTCTCCAATGTGTTGAGTTCTGAATAAAACAGCCCAAATGGCCTCTTGAAGGAGGCGCCTTTCTCCAGTGCCACCTATGGGGCTTGGTGGGTACACATAATGGCTGACAAGTGTCCCCATAAGGTGTCCAGGTAGGTGTCCAGCCCATAGTGCTCCATTTGTCCTGTTTGTATAAGTTTAGGTCCAACCAAATGGGAAATGGCCATAAGCTGTCCGGACTTCATTAATTTTGGTCCAACCAAATGCGAACGCATTATAAGTTGTCCGGCCACTTATTAATGAGTGTGGACCTGCAAACCAATAAACTTTAGTAGTAAATGAAATAAGCTGTAAATTGGGTGTGGACGCACTTACCACCTGCAAAACCCATAAGCCCACAGTTTTAGGCCCAAGCAGGAGTGCACACACGTGTCCACAAGGTGCCCGGGCGTCCCCGGTCCCTCAGACTTCACAAGCCAAAATAACAAGCATTGTCCAGGCAGCAAGACAATGTCACACAAAGTAAAATAAAGTTATGGCATGCATCATTTATGCATTGTGCACATGTAAACTTGGAGAACCACCTATCATCATTCTTGTACTTGAAAATATTCCGCCTGCCATCATAACACACCATGTGTGCATGGCCGGAATCCACACGGGCACCGCCCGAAAGTCCACAAATGTCCTGCCATGTCCTTGGACTCATATGCATCCATTCATATGATCCATACACATGCCCAGGTATAATACATACATGCATCCGCATGTTTCTAGGCCTGACACGCATCCGCATGTCCCTAGAATATAGGGATTTGTGACACAGAAAATACAGCAGTTTGTGCAGGACAAACCAGAGTGCTGTTTCTGGTAAAACTGTGTATTTGGCAAGATGTCAAATGATGGGATAACCTAGATTGTGGCTGAGAAGCTTGATAAGAATAACTTCCATGCTTGGAGGTTCAGGTTGATGAATTTCCTGATGGGAAAAGGTTATTGGGACTACATAGAAGGTGAGCATGAAGAGACACCGGAGATACCGGATATAAATCCGACTGCTGCAGATGTGAAAGAGTTTAAAGACTGGAACCAAGGAGCCAGGAAGGTTATGTATTGGCTATCCATTAGTATACAGGACACCATGATTGGGCACATTCAGGATGCCAAGTCCCCCAAGGAGGCGTGGGACACCTTGGTAAAGCTTTATGAAACAAATACCAAGGCACGCAAGATACAGTTGAAGAATGAACTTCATACTGTGGAGAAAAAGAGCATGTCTGTGAATGACTATGCGCTGAAGATAAAGGGTATTGTGGAATCCCTTGCATCTATTGGTGTGTCAGTAGATGATGACGATAAGGTGGAGGTCTGTCTACGTGGTCTCGGGCCACAATACAAGGCGTTCAAGACGTCTATTCAGACTCGGGAAAACATTCCCAACTTTACAGATTTGGTGTCTATGCTGATTATCGAAGAGAAGAGCTTGGGTGAAGACCAACAGTCTTCACAAAGCAAAAACAGTTCAGAGCAACGGGCCTTCTACACGAGTTCAGGAAGAGGACGAGGTAGAGGAGGCCGTAGACGCGGTCAAGGAGGTGGCCGAACAGGTCATCAGAATTATGGCCAGCAACAGCAGCAACAACAACAGTCCCAGAATCAACAACAACAACAACAACACGCAGGTGGAAGAGGCAAATTCAGAGGCAGGGGGAGTCAAAGAGGCCGTGGAAATTGGCAAAGGCAATATAATGATGCACGTGAATGCTATTATTGTGGTAAGCTTGGACATGTGCAGGCAGAATGTTATAAGAAGTAGGCTGACATGCAAAATGGAAAAGTGCAGCAAAACAACTATGCATCCTCAAGCAGAAATAATGAGGATAATGAAAGATTGTTTGTTATGCAGCATGTCGTGAATGCCATGTCTGAAAATGTTGATGCAGCACAAAAAGATAATGTATGGTATGTGGATTCAGGCGCTTCGAACCACATGACGAGTCATGAGGAGTGGTTCAAGGAGATGAAAAACCCGGAAAGACCAAGTTTTGTGGAAACAGGGGATGACACTGCTCATCCAATTGCCCATGTTGGAGATGTGCCATTGTCTATGCAGGATGGCAAAGTGAAGTACCTTGCAGATGTACTTCATATACCGAACATAACAAAGAATCTGGTTTCAGTTGGCCAGATGATTGAGCAAGGTTTGCAGGTTCGGTTTAACCCTGATGGTTGTTATGTTGAAGACTTTAAAGACAAGTGCAGGTTGGTTGCAAAAGACAACAGAGTGGGCAGAATGTTTACATTGAATGTAGACATGCCTGAAATGAGTGCTGCGATGTTTGCAAATGGTTCAGGAATTGTTGCAGACACAGACATTTGGCATAAAAGAATTGGATATGTAAATGTGCAGAGATTGAAGTCTATGCAGACAAAAGGAATTGTGACAGGGCTGCCAAAATTTAAAGTGGAAGGTATGCAGAAAATATGTGAAGCATGCCAATTTGGAAAGCAAACAAAGCATGTGTTTCCACGTAACAGATATGTGAGCAGAAATGCACTAGATGTTGTGCATTCAGATGTATGGGGTCCTACGAAGACCATATCTATGGAAGGCTGCAGGTATTATGTGACTTTCATTGATGACCACACAAGGAAAGTATGGATATATTTCATGAAGGAGAAGAGTGAGGTGTTCACTCACTTTCAGAATTTCAGAGTTTTGGTTGAAAAGCAAACAGGGAAATATGTAAAGTGCCTAAGGTCAGATGGAGGAGGAGAGTACTTCTCCAATGAGTTCTCTGAATTTTTGAAGAAGAATGGTATTCGGAGACAGTTCACATGCAAATACACTCCGCAGCAAAATGGAGTTGCTGAGCGGAAAAACAGGCACATTGCTGAGATTGCGCGAGCATTGATGGAAGAGAAAAATATGCCGCATAGCTATTGGGCTGAGGCTGTTTCTACAACAGTATACATCATGAACAGGACTCCAACTGCAGCCATACATGATGTAACTCCAGAGGAGAGGTTTACTGGCAGAAAACCAGATTTGTCTCATCTGAAAGTCTTTGGATGCATTGCATATGTGCATGTGCCAGATGAGCTGAGAACTAAGCTGGATCCGAAAGCTGAAAAATGTGTGTTTATTGGATACTCCCTTGAGCAAAAGGGATACAAGTGTTATAACCCTGCTACACGTGAGTTGAGGGTAAGCAGGGATGTTGTCTTTGATGAGATGAGCAGCTGGTATGCTGCTGAAAAAGAAGCTGTCGGGGCTGATGTGAGTGGAAGTGTGGTTGCACAGAATGCAGGTCAGCAATCACAGTCTTTGAGTCGACCAGGAGAGTCCTCATCTAGTGGGTCTATTGATAGACCATGGAGTGGCAGGCTGCGTCATAATACCAGTCCTGCAAATGTGATTAGTACATCACGTAAAGGAAAAGAGAAAATGGTTGAGCCCCTTGGTATGCCTGACATTTCTGCAGGGCATTCTCATGTTGATGGAGAGTCTAGTGGCTCAGATATGAGCCTTGATGAGGAGCTTGGGATCCCAGCTATGAGAACACCTAGTGTAAAGAAGGCTATGGAAGCCATCAATGAAAAGCTGCGAAGATCTGGGAGAGTGAAAAATCCTGTGCAGAGATTTACCTATGATGGTTATGTGGCACATCACTATGCATATATGGCAAAGGTTGTGCAGGTTGTTGAGTCCACATGCATTGATGAGGCTGTTGGAAATGCGTGTTGAGAGAAAGATATGGATGAGGAGATGGATGCACTATATGGAAACGAGACTTGGGATTTAGTGCGATTGCCTGAAGGCAAGAAAGCCATTGGATGCAAGTGGGTATACAAAGTAAAACATAACAGTGATGGAAGCATAAACAGGTACAAGGCTAGATTGGTAGCCAAAGGATATGCGCAGACATATGGGATTGATTATGAGGAAACTTTCAGCCCAGTTGCCAAGATGGCAACGGTGAGAGTTGTGATAGCAGTGGCTGCGTCAAAGCAATGGTCTTTACATCAGATGGATGTAAAGAATGCATTCTTGCATGGGGATTTGCAAGAAGAGGTGTATATGTTGCAGCCACCTGGTTATGAGGATGTGGGTCACCCCGAGCATGTTTGCAGATTGAAGAAAGCCTTGTATGGCTTAAAGCAAGCACCAAGAGCATGGTCTGACAAGATTTCTAAATATCTTGTCACTATTGGCTTTCATGTAGCCAATGCAGATTTCTCGCTGTATGTGAGACATGGTGATAGAGGAGTTGTGCTTGTTGTCATCTATGTAGATGACTTGATCATTACGGGGGACCATGATGCAGAGATCTTTGATGTAAAGATCTTGCTTAGACAGAAGTTCAAGATGAAGGATCTGAGGGAGCTCAGATATTTCTTGGGCATTGAGGTGATTAGGTCACCACATGGTATTGGATTACTGCAGAGACAGTATGGCTTGGACATGTTGTCCAAGTATGGTATGACAGGGTGTAAGCCTATTTTTGTGCCATTGGATCAGAATGGCAAGTTGAGTGCAGATTCAGGAGAGATCTTGGAGGATCCTACTATGTACAGGCGCATAGTAGGAAGTTTGATCTACATGACGATCACCAGACCAGATTTGAGCTATGCTGTTGGGTTGGTGAGTCAGTTTATGCACGTTCCACGGAAACCGCATTTGGATGCAGTGAGACGCATACTGAGGTATGTGAAGTCTACTTTGCATTGTGGACTATTCTATGAGACTGGGACAGAGATATGTGTACATGGGTACACAGATGCTGATTGGGCTGGTAGTATCTCAAATAGAAGATCTACCAGTGGATTCATGTTTTCTTTGGGGAGTGCTGCTGTGACTTGGAGTAGCAAGAAGCAGCCTACGGTTGCTCTATCCAGTACAGAGGCCAAGTACAGAGGAGCTGCTATGGCAGCATGTGAGGTAGCTTGGTTGAGAAAGCTACCTGCAGATTTGGGTCTATCAGTGGATAGACAAGTTGTCATTTTCTGTGACAACATTAGCAGTATACAATTAGCCACAAACCCAGTCTTTCATGCTCGTACGAAGCACATAGAGATCCACTACCACTTTGTCAGAGAGAAGGTCTTGGCGGGAGATCTTGACCTTGTTTATGTCAGCACAGAGGATCAGGTAGCTGACATCTTCACCAAAGCATTGGGTACAGAGAAGCTTCGCAGATTCAGGGCTTCGCTTGGTGTACATGAGATGGAGTTGAGCTCGAGGGGGAGTGTTGAGATATCGAGCTCGTCTAGTGAGGCGGTGGACACTGATGACCCGCCTGGGGGATAGGCCCCACACTTACACCACTGGCATGGTTGGTGAGATCATGAGAGATATGCGGCCAATGGGATGACAGGCTGTGTGACAGCCATTCTAGAGACTGGCATAGTTATAGCGCCAGCTCATTTAGTCGGGTTCACACTATAGAGAACCCGTGTATGTATTGAAGACAGGACAGGGTTAGGGTTAGGGTTTACAGAAAGCAAATAGGCGTGGAAACCAAGCAGAGGGAGTGAACACGACTGCTGTACTATTCAATGATAGAAAAGTGAAGTACAAGCCACATGATAGTGACCCCTAAAAGGATAAGTGTTCACATGACCGGCCATAAATGTGCCGGGTGGACCAAAACACTTATAAACTGCATATAAGTGAAAATGAACTAAACTGGGGGAAAAAACCTCCACTAACTGAAGTAAAAAGTGCCCCAGTAACCTACTGATGATCACTAGCACTCCTCTGGGTGCATACACAGCATAAAACCCAACAAACCCCCCTGGAGTGATATGTGATCACTGTACATCATCCACCAAAAGGAAACAAATTCAAAGCATTGCGGAATGCTTCAAATTTCGGACGTGGTAATGCCTTGGTGAAGATGTCTGCCACATTCTGATCTGTAGGACAGTAGATCAGACTGATATCTCCTGCCTGGAGTCTCTCCCGAACAAAATGATAGTGAATCTCAATGTGTTTCGTGCGAGCATGAAACACAGGATTCCTGGCCACAGCAATGGCACTCTGACTATCAGTATAGATAGGTGTAGGCTCCTCCACTGAAATATCCATATCAGTCATAAGACGACGCAGCCAAACACACTCAACAGTAGTAGTGTAGGCTGCTCTGTACTCTGCCTCACAAGATGAAGTGGCCACTGTGGTCTGTTTCTTGCTTAGCCAAGAAATGCATGAAGCGCCAAGGAAGAAACAATTCCCACTAGTGGAATGTCTGGTATCAAAATCACCAGCCCAATCTGAATCACTGTAAGCATGTAACTGCATGTCACCCCCCTCAGGATAAAGCAAACCAAGAGACGAGGTACACGCTTCACAGCTTGCCAATGTGACAACCGTGGGCTGTGCATGAACCTGCTCAACTGAGAGACTGCATACTGAATATCTGGCCTTGTATTACACAAGTATATGAGGCACCCAACAGCCTGAGCATATGTAGTGGCATCAAAGGAAACACTGTCATCTTGTAGTGACAGTTTCATCCCAGGCTCCATAGGAGTACTAATAGGCTTGCAATCCTGAAATTTAAACTTCTCCAGAAGTTTAGCAACATAACGTGATTGCAACAACCCAATGCCTCTGTGATCCTGCACAAACTGTATGCCCAAATAGTAATGTACAAGGCCCAAGTCAGACATGTCAAATGTCTGTTGCAGTATCTCTTTAAATGCTGCAATTTTGTCATCATTTGATCCCATGAGCAAGAGATCATCCACATAAAGACTGATGACCAGCAGATCTGTCTCTTCTTTCTTCACATACAAAGTGGTCTCTGATGGACTGTTCACAAATCCCTGAGTGAGTAGAAAAGCATCTATTTTTGCATACCAAGCTCGTGGAGCTTGTTTCAAACCATACAAGGCCTTTTTCAGCCTGCATACTTTCCCCTCATGACCATGTTCTGCAAATCCCATGGGCTGAAATACATAAACTTCCTCCTCGAGGTCCCCATGTAGGAATGCAGTCTTTATGTCCAACTGGTGAACAACCCAACCACGATGTGCAGCCAATGCTATGACACACCTAAGTGTCGACATACGGGATGTAGGAGCAAATGTCTCCTCATAATCAATGCCCTTCTTCTGTGCATAGCCCTTTGCAACTAGACGGGCTTTATGGATCCATCTGCATGTCTTTTCAACTTGTAGACCCATTTAGTACCAATGGCTTTCTTGCCTTTGGGCAGATCAACCAAATCCCATGTTTGATTCTTTTTAATAGAATCAATCTCATCCTGCATGGCTTTGTTCCAATGCACATTATCTCGTGCATCCATGAATGAATCAGGCTCATCATCATCCTGTAAACTGGCTGCCATAACCAGATTCAAATCCATGATGTGTGCATGCTCATTGGTCCTTGTCTCCCTACGAGTACGACCAGCAAGAGGACCTTCTAAATGGCTGTCCTGTAATGTCCTCAAATACCATCTAGGTATATGTCTGACCTGTGGTGCCTGCTGTCCCATATTTGGTTCAGCTTCTGGCTGATTTGGCTGCTGAATTTCTGCACCACCTACATCATTTGCTGGCTGTCCAGTACCCTCATAAGTTGGATCACCAACTGTGGAATGAAACTCCATGGGTAGTAGACCTTCAAACACATCATTTTCAGCCTGATTTGCCTCATAACCAGCCATGGATAATTCTGATTTTTCATCAAAAATCACATCCCGACTGATGAATATCTTCCTGGATAGTGGGTCATATAACCTGTAGCCCTTGCTCTCACGGCTATACCCAACAAAAATGCATTTTGTGGCTTTATCATCAAGCTTCCTCCTCAACTCTTTGGGTATGTGTGCATATGCGAGACACCCAAAGATACGAAAATGTGATACAGAAGGCTTGCGGCCATGCCAAGCCTCAAAAGGAGTAATAGAAACCAATGCCTTTGTGGGACATCGATTCAAAATATGACAAGCACACATTACTGCTTCCACCCAAAAGATATGTGGTAGTCTTTTTGCCTTTAGCATACATCTGGCCATCTCCATGAGTGACCGATTTTTCCTTTCTGCAACCCCATTCTGCTGTGGAGTGTAAGGAGTAGTATACTGATGTTTTATACCTCTACTCCCAAGAAAAGAATTCAGTACATGTGACATATATTCCCCCCCTCGGTCAGAACGGAGAGTCTTCACCTTGCATCCTGACTCTGTCTCAGCAAGTGCTACAAAGGCCAAAAATGCATCATATACCTGTGATTTCTGTGTCAAAGGATAGACCCAGCATATACGAGAGAAGTCATCAATAAATGTTGCAAAATAAAAGCAACCACCTAATGACTTCGTCTGCATGGGACCACAAAGATCACTGTGTATAAGTTGCAACTTTGCAGTTGCTCTTAGAGCCTGATCACGTGGGAAGGAAAACCTGTGCATTTTTCCCAAAATACATCCTTCACAAATGTGATCTGGAGGCTTCTCCATGACAGGTAGATCTGTAAACATATTATGTCGCTGCATAAGCATAAGACTACCAAAATTTACATGCCCCATGCGAGCATGCCATAACTCCGCATCAACCATAGCTGGAGTAAGAGTGAATGCATGATAAGCAGACTGATCCACTGGCTGAAATGCATCCAACTCATAAAGTCCATGACATAATGTACCAGTAAGCATCAAGGTCAAGGCATTTGCTTTGTCTCTGACCATGCATTTATCATCATCAAAGTGGACTTGCATTCCACAATGTGCTAAAGAAGAAATGGACAACAAATTCTTCTTTATCCCTGGTACATATAAGGCATCTGTAAGGCGGAGAATGGAGCCATCAATGGCTGTAAGCTGAATCTCCCCAATGCCACACACTGGATATGAAGCATTGTTGGCACACTGAACAGTTTTGCCAACAGGGGCAGGGCCAACATGACTAAACAAATCCCTGCGAGATGTGATATGCTTTGAGGCACCACTATCAAAATACCAAGTACATGCATGCTCTGTCAAACTGAGTGCCTGTGAAGACCAAGAGGCATCATAGCTGCATGTAAAAAAACAGTAATCCCTGTCCTCAACAAAAGAAGCAGTCTCTGGAGGAGCTTTAGGAGCATCAATTACAGACATCCCAGCTTCCTTTGCCTTCTCTTTGGCAATCCTCTTCCTACATTCCGTGATGTAGTGACCTGGCTTCTTACAGTAATGACATTTGCCCTTCTTCTTGGGCTGTCCATCACCTTTCTTGGTATCCTGTGAAGAACCACCATCACCTGAATTTTGATTTGCACTCTTTGGCTGAGATTTCCCTTTCCCCTTTTGACCTGTAGTAAATGCTTGTTCAGCATTTGTGTTCATATTCATATTCTTCCTCATTTGCTCCTCTTGTAGTAAGAGAGCAACAAGTTCCTGATACTTGAGGGGTTCAACAGCATTCCTCATGCTGAGGTTCAAAGAGGTATGGAAAGCCAAGTAAGATCTTGGCAAAGAGTGCAAGATGGTGGACACAAGCTGTGTCTCAGGAATAATCTCATCCACATTGATGAGTTGCTCTCTCAAATCCTGCAGCTTGTTTAAGTGGCTAGACATATCATCTCCTTCATTCATTTTCTGATTTTCCAGCTCTCTTTTCAAAAATGAGATCCTAGCCTCATTACGAGCAGCATACATCTGCTCCAAAGTCACCCATGCATTCTGTGAAGAGCCAGCTGAACGAATATGAGGTATGATGGACCTCTGAACTGACAATGCAATGAGTGACAAAGCTTGTGCATCCCTGGCATCCCATGTCTTTTGAGCATTTGTTCTCTGAACAGGCAATGGCTGTCCTGGAGCCTGTACCTGTTGTCCTCGTCCACGAGCACCCCCTTGGGGAGGAGTCTCTGGAGCCAATGGACCTGGACGTGGTTCATCACCACTAACAAAATCCCAAAGACCTTTTGCCACAAGCACATTTTTCAGCATAAAACTCCACAAGGAGTAGTTCGTGCCATCCAATTTGTCTTCCTTAGACAAATATGTGAATACATCACTTTGCTGTTGATTTGCCATTATGCTTTACGCACAATGTTGTACCTGTTTACCAAAAAACCCAATAGCAAAAACCCTGATAACAACTGTACTCCACTGAATACAGTTCACCCAAATCTGCCTGCACTCTCAATCCTCTGAATGTGCAGCTTAATGCACCAATGACTGAGTAGAGCAGCAAATGGCGTACACAATGCCAAAATGCCCCAAAAATGCCCAAATTGGCTGCACCCAAACTGTGCTAAAAAACCTGTATATTTTTCTTGCTAGAAAATCTGCCTGTTGTGCCTGTATATTTTTCACAGAGAAAAATAAGAATGCCCAAAACTCAAAACCTGTAATGCTTACCAGCTGAGATATGAGTTGATTGTTGTACTCGTAGACTGTTGTACTGTGCAGGTAATGTACGAAAGCAGTCCTCTGTAAGCAGGCAAGTACAGTATGGATACTGAGGCGACCACAGTACTGAAGGCGTCGCACAGCTGCAGGCGGCGATGTACTCAGCTGGTACTGTACGGAGCACTGTATTGAACAGTGCGAACAGGTACTCACAAGGTACGAAGGCGACTAGGCACAGTAGGTACAGGCGCTGACAAGTGCAGTACAGTACTGCGCTGTCTTGTACAGCTGGCGCAGGCAGGTGACAGACGGCACTTACAAGCGTATGGCTGCACAGTTGACTGTCGGCGCTGTTGGTGGCTGGTACAAGTACGCTGAGGTTGTAGGCGGCGTGCTACAGGTGGCGCTCAGGTACACGGGCGCTACAGGTGGCGCTCAGGTACACGTTGTACGGGCAGCAGCAACACAGAGCTTCAATGCTCTGCTGAAGTCGGCGCAGGCAGTGTGCGTATGATGTACGGGTAGTGCTGAGCGCATGCAGTGTACGTATGATGTACGGGTCAGATGTACGGGCAGTTGATAAAGATAAATGTGTACAGCAATGGGCAAAGGCTAAGCTTCAATGGCTCTGATACCAATTGAAGACAGGACAGGGTTAGGGTTAGGGTTTACAGAAAGCAAATAGGCGTGGAAACCAAGCAGAGGGAGTGAACACGACTGCTGTACTATTCAATGATAGAAAAGTGAAGTACAAGCCACATGATAGTGACCCCTAAAAGGATAAGTGTTCACATGACCGGCCATAAATGTGCCGGGTGGACCAAAACACTTATAAACTGCATATAAGTGAAAATGAACTAAACTGGGGGAAAAAACCTCCACTAACTGAAGTAAAAAGTGCCCCAGTAACCTACTGATGATCACTAGCACTCCTCTGGGTGCATACACAGCATAAAACCCAACATGTATTTGGTTGAGTACCTTTTATATTGTGTGTACTCTTATTCTAGTATATGGTGTGTACTCTTATTCTAGTATATGGTGTGTTGAGTGTTGAGTAGAGAAGAAGAAGATTTTCAGCCTCCCACCTTGTGTGTTCTCTATTAGGGTTTTGTGAGTGTGTGTGTGTGCTTGCAAGAGCTCAAGCTCTCTTCCTCCCTGCATCTTTTCATATCAAAGGTCTTGCGTTTGACTTATCTACAGTCCTAAGTAAGTCCTTCATTCATTTCTTCAAAGATAATAAAGCAAATACTATAGCAATAGGAGGGACCCTTCAGTGGGTAATTTGGGACCCAATAAGGTGTACAGATCTCTCTCTCTCTCTCTCTCTCTCTCTCTCTCTCATCTCTTAAAGTTTGAAGTGATAAAGTAGATTGCTAAAGACTCGCGAAACTCAAGATAAAGAAGGCGGTGTGAGACTTTGTGTGACAGGATCCTTCATTACCCATAATTCCACTGCATGTTACATCAATCTAATCAAATTCAGCATAGTAGTCATGTTACACCCACTGCTCTTGAGTTTTAGCAGAAGAGGATGTCATGTGCATGCTCAGGTAGGGTGGCAAATGGACATACATTTCTATTGCAACCGCTTAAAGGACAAGTTCCGGGGTCGTGTGTGGACAAGATGGATAGCATTTGGGTAGCTAAACAGCGGGCAGCCAAGCGCCCATGGTCAAGACATGTGGACAACCTTTTTGTCCAATTAGACTAGCCATGGATGATAATGCATGACATGCTTGATCAAAATAATATTACAGCCCCAAGTCTTTTCATGCACTAAACATTCCCCACCCAAAAAAAAAAAGAGAGAGAAACAAGCAGTAATGAAGCAAATACCTGATACATCTTCCTTATTGCGAAGCCATTGTAGGACTTGCCTAGCTTCTTTTGTCTTACCCTTGCTAACAAGCCACCTTGGAGACTCGGGCAAGAAAAAGAGCCCAAGAGCCAGGTAGATGAAAGAAGGGATGAGTATGAACCCTAGCATCATCCTCCAACTAGGACTGCTTGTAAGAGAGAGGCCAAAAACCATACAATATGCCAGAAACATCCCTGATGTACCTAACAGTTGCGGTAGTGTATTCAACTCTCCACGTATTTCTGCTGGAGACACTTCCGAGATGTACAGAGGAGCCACTGTCACGGCTAGACCGACACCAACACCATCTACCAAGCGGGCCACCAAGAGCATGTATACATTCGGTGACCACAACATAAGTAAAGCACCAATGCAGTAAAGTGTTGCAGAGATGCATAGCATCTTGCGTCGGCCAAGCCAATCTGCTCCTGACCCTGCAAATGTAGTACTAAGGGCAGCACCTACAAGTGATGCAGCTGCAACGGAACCTTCGAGAACTGGCTGTACGTCCAAATTGAACTCAGGATCTATGTAGAGCAAAGCACCTGCAGATGTGAAAACCATGCATAAGGTCATCAGTAGACACTCCTAGGCGTACAGCCATGCTGTATATTACATGAATAACCATACTTTTAGTTGCGCACAAGGAAAGCATAGACAGCTTAAACTAGAAGAAATAGCAAAGTCACTTGCTCCCAACCCACCCCAGCTCTCCCCCCAAAAAAAAACTGCAAGCACATTTGTGCCCTGAACATCTTCTCCACTTTCTGGACATAATATGCAGTTGTCTTCTGCTGCTTCCCAAAGGGCTGAGGGCTAAGGGCTGGAGGCTTCTGGATGCTCAAATGAGGGGGTAGAGGGTTCCTTTTACTGGACAACTGAACTCAGATCTGAAGCCATATATATATATACCTAGATGAATCCAAGAACATACCCAAATTCACCTTTTAGGAACGTGCATGTTATATACTCATGGTAGTCAACCCACAAGACTATATAACTATCAACTCCATTATGCATAGTATGGACTAGATACTACTAGACTAGATACTACAACATCCCCACTAACGTCATCAGTGCCCAATAGTGGGTGTAGAACACTGTATCAAGATATGCTCTCACACGCGCACTCCACACACACACACACACACACACGAGCATATATTCACACAAAGCCCTTCGTACTGAGTTTATATCAAACCTCTGGAGATGCAGTGCAAACTCGGCCATAATGAAGCCTAGCACTAAGGGAAGTAGCAAATAGAAAGAATTAGAACAGCAAATACGTAGTTGATAGGGCAAATGCACGGGTTGGAGCTAGGTAGGGGTCCGCCAAGTTTATCCCACGCATGCCTCCATTTCCATGTGTTACTCCCCTGGGCGCACCAATCTTCAACTGGGAGGGCACGGCTGTGGGCATGGGGCCCCACACATATAGGCCACCCCCTTCTATGCACTTAACATCCTGCTGAATATGGCCCGCAGTCTAGTCTCTTGTTGGCATCTGTTGATCTTCTGACATCCTCTGTAATCAGAGATGAAGTCTGCCTGAATTTGCCTGGCCGTGTAGTCTCTTGTTTATCATCTGTTGATCTTCTGACATTCTCTGTAATCAGAGTTGAAGTCTGCCTCTGACACACAGATACTTAACTTGAACGACCAGAGTGCAGATCCAGAATTAAGACATTGAAAGATCATTAGCTTCACAAGCCTAAGGAAGCCTCTATCACAGTGACTAAAAAATCCAAATCTCTATTCTGGCAACAATGCAAGCACAATCTTAGAAAAAGCAGCAACAACCAAAAAAAGCATGTTAGAGATTTCTATAGTCCAAAAGCAGATAAAATCAATGCAAAATGATTAAGAGGGAGAGAGAGGGATTTCACCTGCAAGTGTTGCACTGTCCCATCCATTGAGCAGATTGCCCACTGCAGCTGCACCAGCTACAATCTTGGTGGCTCTCATCCTTGCAGGTTTATTTAACTACGCAGAGGGCCTTCACCTACTCTGTGAGGAGAAGAAACAACCCTACCTGGGCAATGAGTTAGAATGAGGTTTTGTACAATTGAAATTTAGGAGCTGAAAGTAGCGATGGGCTAAGGAGAAAAGGATAAGAGAATGTGCTCTTGCTTCACATAGAACGATGAGATCGGACATACAGCAAGAATCAAGAGGGGATGGTGGGTGCTTTTGAAGTGAGAAGGGTCAACCATTGCGGTAAGATGACTGCAAATAATTCATTGGCAGGCTGGACCTAGAAGAGATCCTCACAAGTAGAGCTTATCTGGGTCTGTGTATGCAACTCCCAAGCACGACAGTGATTTTGCTTTTGAGAGGAGCCCACTTCTGAGGCCGGCTAAGCATGGCTTGAAGGGAAGAGAGAGAGAGAAAGAAATAGGAGATAATCCGAGAGATGACATTTGCTTAGTGAGAGAAAAGAACAATATAACCTTCCCAAGAGGGAAAGGTTTGCTGCACAAAGAGAGAGACAAAGAGGAGGAACAGTAAACTTTTTTCGTAACCAGTTTAAAAAAAGGATGACCTTCTAACTCAACTGATTTTTATTTTTTTTTGCATGCAACTTTCCCCGAGAGAAGAATCTCACCGCACACAACAAAAAAAAAAGAGAGAGAGAGAGTAACCTTTCCAATAGAGAGGTGGTGAATGGAGAGAGTTGAGTAGTTACACTCTCAAAAATAAACTTAACTTTTTTTTTTTGACGGAAAAAAAAAGGATGACCTTCAAACCCAATCGATTTTTATTGAAAAAATGCATAGGTTAGTCGGTTATACAACTAAAATTTCAAAAAATTTACTCTTTAAATTCAAAGCTAGGCAAAATTACAATCGGTTTTTCTCCATTTGAACCATGATAAAGGCCGATTCTTTTGTGAGTAATATCCTTTTCCTATGCTAGAGTTAATTGGGTCATTTTGGCATTTAATGTTAATTGGCTAACAATCCCTAACTATGCCAAAATTTGCACAATTGAGTCTTTTCTCTAATTCTCTATAGCTTGCCATATCAATCAACATGACATCAGCACAATCTCATGGAAAGTGACACCTCTACACACATTCAGTATGGTTGCAACTTGCATTGAAAAGTTTACTAGGTCAAGGGACTTGTCTATGCTGTGGGATAACCCTTTAACTAGCTTGTGCTACTTAGTACTAAGACATAGTCAAACAGCTTAATGTTAATCATAAACAAGCATATAGCATAAGGGGTAGATAAAAAATGAGAAAGCGAGAGATATAGAGGGAACCTCGACCAAGTCATGAGTGTCGGAGTGTGCATGTGTGGTAGATTTTTGTCCAAGGCTATAATGAGTGCACTTTTGCTTTTTGCTTTTGCCAAAAGTGATCATGATTCATACCCAATAAGAAAAGGAAACAAAATGAACATACTCACGATCCAAATTATGCCCACTCCCATTAAATCAAAAAGAAACTATGGGAGCAAGGTAGCTATTAAGGTGTTGCTTGTCCCCCCTACACCAAACACATCTCCTAGTTGTGGGCCCTTTCTAAGGATAAGTTATGATAAATCAAAAAGAAACTATGGGAGCAAGGTAGCTATTAAGGTGTTGCTTGTCCCCCCTACACCAAACACATCTCCTAGTTGTGGGCCCTTTCTAAGGATAAGTTATGATAAAATATATTCCAACTATCGATTATGTTAAAGGAGCCACTAACTAAGCATGTTTTGAGCATGATGACTCATCCTCAAAGAAGAAGTCTCACTACTAATGCTTTCTCGAGATACACGTACCAATTTTTTGTTGCTTTACAATACATACACTTGGTGATCAAAGTTTGAAGTTATCTCCCATGTTTTTTGTGTGAAAGTGACCTTGAAACAAGATTTGTGGCCATCAATTTTCAAAAAGCAAGCCTCATAACGATGTCATACTTAGGTGCAAATGTGTCTCATCATCAAATATCATACACGATGAAGTGACATACTCACTTAACAAAAAAAAAGGATCTAAAAGCAAGCCTCATGTTGAAGCCATGATGCATATTATTGGCAAAAAATACAACTCATATGCCTATTACATTCAAAGAGACATGCTCACTTAACTAATTGGTATAGACCCACAAGTTTTAGTCACATGTTCATATTTCCCACTCAATATGTATGCTTAACTTAGTAAGCACTCACTTTCAACTATGAGGTAGACCTATATGCAAAGCACCTAGAACATTAAAAGGTTGTAACTGAAAGCACATGAGACTATCTTGAACTAGTTGAACTTTTTGTCCTTGTGTAAAAGATAGGTAACTCAAATCTCCTTATAAGATCTATGCATCCTAGTGATGAAATAAGGAGGAAAGGCATAGCTTCTCATCACTATCAAGGTACTAAAATAACTATACATTTGTACCAAATAAAAAGGCATAAATGATGATAATACTTAATAACGAACTTATATGACTATATTTTATTGTAGAGAGGTTTCTTCTCTTTCGGAAGCAATCATTGAACATAGCAAAGCTACAAATCCAAGACGTGTACTAGCTTGTGTATTGAGAACTTTTATGCTTGTGAGACAAAATCTAATAAGAAGCTAGGGGGGGGGGGTATGTGCTCTAACTCATTAGGCTTGAATTTCTCAAAGGTTAGGGGGCACCCTTCAAAGTGAGGTACACACTTTACAAAAAATGAAGGGAGAGTCATGGGGTCGAAAAATGAAGGGAGAGTCATGGGGTGAGGCTATGAAGTATGAGAACAACGAATTCTCCAAGAAAAAAAGGCTAGCCTTAATGATAAGGTCAAGGTAAGAATGGTAAGGTAATGTATATTCAGACTACTTACGTTAAGTAATTAATCGAGCTCTAACAAGCTTGATTAATTAATGAATGTTCTAAGGTTTTAAACCTTGGTTATTCAATTATCAAAAGTTAAACTCTCAATTGATTAAAAAATTCATAGATTCATAGCAAACGCCAAGCTTTCAAAAAACCATCGCATATTCGTTTGCTTCGTAGATTCACAGCCAAAGCGATTTTTTAAAAAAAAGACCGTCGCATATTCACATCTCTCTCCCTCTCGTAGACAAGGCAAATCTCTCTCTCTCTGTGGTTAAGATTCCTCCGGAAGCGCCACATATCAAAACCCAAAAATAAAAAAAAACTCCTAACATTTTTAACCTTTTCTATCTATCGCATCATTCATATTAAGGTTCCTTCTCCCTCTTTAATTAATTAATGTAAAAAACCATTTGGTGCCCATATTAAGGATTAATATAAAAAACCCTTTGGTGCCCATATTACAAATAATCCAAAATTATGATGTATAGCACAAACTTTAAGAGAGAATCACTAATCTACATCCATCCATTACAACACACATATTAGAACATACATGTCATGAGTAGGAACTACACGTTAATGCAATTCTCCAATTGTTATCTTGATTGCATAGAACAACATTAAGAATGGGAGCTAACTAAAATGAAGGTCAAATTTTGCTTCTTTTTTTGGATAAAATTTCATGTGGACCTTTAAATGTCAAATTATACGAGAGTAGAACTGTTTATAGTTATATGCCTTCAACAAATGTAAATATAGGAGTAGAAGTGTTTATAAATATATACCTTTAAATGCAAAAATATAGGTGTAGATTATAAATATATACCTTTAAATGTAGATAGAGGAGTCTAGAAATAATTGTAAGAAATAAATAAAGAATAACTTGAAAAAAAGAGAAAAAATAGTATAGCCATATGTAAAGGAAAATATTTGAAAAATATGTGTTATAAATAAAGGGTGAAAGATTTCATTTTATATGGGTTTACGAGAGGATAAAAATGTGAGCCTTTGGTTTAGGTGAGGATAAAATTGAGAGCCTTGGTTTAGGAAAGGATAAAAAGGCATCCCTTATACTTAAGTTTTAGATCCTAGTATTAAAAAAATACAAATATTATAAATATATTCAAGAACCTTCTACACCCTTCCAATATTAGATGAGAAAAATTTTTGTTTTGTTTCTTTGGCCCAGAAATTGTGTGCCCCTATAATTTGCAAATCATGAAAACCTTCTCTTTTTGTTTTTTAATGCCAATTCATAAAATTTGCCATGCACCTTTCATTAAACCTTGTTTTTTTGTGAACGCTAGACTCTTCTTGCCTTACACGAGACATAGTGAGATGCTCTCTCAATTTTTCTCACATGAAAATGTGGACAATTTTAGTTGTTGTTAATGCTAACAACTACAATGGTGCACTATGCAATCATCGCCATCTTCCACCTCTATCATCTATACATAAAGCTCAAAGAGGACCTTTATTATTTAAATAACGAGAGAAAACCTTCTTATACAGCCATTTGTTGTTACTCTAGCTCATTCTTGTTTCAAATGTGGTGTCCCATAGCTCACAATAATAGAAGCTGTAAAGAACTAGTGTTTGTAATTGGGTTCTTTTTGTTGTATTGTCAATAGAAAGCTCGCAATGCTTTGTTTTCCTGTACATGCTACAAAAACTTGAGTTTATCCTTCGTTGGATTGGGTTTCTATGTGCATTGCTTCCCTATTTCCATGGAAATGAATCAAAATTTATGATTTGATCAAGATTGTGGCTTTATTTATATGCACAAGCAACATTGACATAGTCACAAGTGCCAAGGAAATGGAGGGTTTAAATATGCAAGGGACATGGATAAGATTTGTGATGGCTCATCTTCTCCCGCAACACATCGAAATTCAATGCCATATCTATTTATGGTGAGCAAAAAGGTTTTATGAGCTAGAGGAGAAGCACGTGCATGCCATCAAGGTAAGGTTTGGCCTACACCTTGTTGATTTTTCCCTTTCATCTTTCTACACAAGGTTCCCCCACCTCTCTGATATATCAAAGTAGACTATGATGGATAAATGGCAAAGTTTGGCAAAGCACTCACATGATAATGGGGTTAAGATCCTCACCACACTTTGGCCTTGTATTAAGGTTTTTCACTAAAGAACTAGGGCTAAGGTTTTTCACTTTCATCATTGATATGGGTGTTAGAAACTTGGATTCTTGTAAAGGGCTCCAAGCACTCAAGCTGAATTTTAGACCGAGTATAATTGTGGCCTCTTCTCACCTATCATGGGGGCTGCAAGAACCTCTCCTTGCTACACCTCAACCTTTGCACACATATCACATTGTGCTAAATGGATCTACTTTCTCGAGTACCTTGAGAGAATAGAGGATCATGTTGATGATGTAAGGGCATCAACAAGAGTGACTTGCCACACTTGGAACCGCCTTTAGAATTTACAGTTCCAAGTTGATGTAAATCACAAATACATGAAGATTTATGCTTTTGGCACTTGATGGATGGCACACATGTAAGAGATCAACTACAAGATGCTTCAAGAGTTAAGGCTCATCAATTGCCTTAATTCCAAGTGGATGTAAATCACAAATACATGAAGATTTATGGGCTTTTGGCACTTGATGGATGGCACACATGTAAGAGATCAACTACAAGATGCTTTAAGAATTAAGGCTTGTCAATTGTCTTATCAGTCCCCTAATCAAGGATTAGAGTGCGTCTTGCCGAAATGCAGGTTGTTAACAAGCTTACATCTCAAAATGTGCATGGATATTAAAGACCTGGACCTTATTAACCTCATAATGAGAAACATTGGGCTTAAATACCTCTCATTAAGGTGCCATGTAGATTTCTCATTGTTGGTGTAACTACTCCCCACAATTGACGAATGAGAGTTTACAAGTTATGTGAGCTCTTGAAGGAAAATTTGTAATTCTTAGATTTTGCAATAGGCCCATGGGCTTTATTGTGACTCCATCAGTGAGCTTAACTATTATTTGCACAAGGATGATACCCATTTATGCTATGCTTTTCACTTGCAAGAATTCTAGCATCAGTGGAAGGGTTCTCTTTGCTCAAGGCTTGGGTTTTCGATAGGGTTTATGCCTTCAACAACCATGGTATGGAAGCATTGTGTCATGCGTTATCTTGAAACCCGTGAGTTGATTTAATGTCAAGGGCTTAGAATGGCATGAATCTCATAGGTGCCTTACAATTGAAATTATCCAAATGCCTTGGAATCTCTAATGAGGGACTTACTGCTTTCATGGGCTCCTACAAGTTGGACTTACTACTGTCATGGATTTACCTTACTTTCATGGGCTCCTACAAGTAGAACATTTGAAATTTGAAGATCGTCCCCAGATTCTAGGAAAGTGACTCAAGGAACTCTAAAGTTGGTGTTCATAAGGTGTGACCCTTCATGGTTATCCTTCATGGTTATTTTAATGTGGAGGCTTAATTCAATTTTATTTTTAAACACCACATGGACATTCTTTTTAAAGAGGTTCTATAATGGTGACAATTAATGATTGTAAGGTTAATTTAAAGTCATGTTATCATGTTTTATGTTGTACATATTATTCTTTAGATAGGGATGCACAATTGTTTTTGTTTGAAGTTTTCTTAACTTCTTAAAAAATAGATCCTCTGCCCACCATTAGTTTCCTACATCGAAAGCAGCAAATGCTTGCACACATGAATAATTTTGTAGGTGTGAAGCAAAGTGAAGCTTCTTACATGTACTGTGAAAGAAGGAAAAGAAAGCTTGCATCGGAGGAAATTAGGTTGCTACCCCGATAGTTCTTATGGCTTGGTGTCTTGTGATAATGAAGAAGGGAAAAGATGAACAAGAGCTAGACATTGAGTCAGTTTGAGCTTATAATGGCACTTTACAAGCCTGAAAACATATCTTAGGGTGCAAGGGACTAGAGGGAATCACCTAGACATGCTCAGAGAGAGAGAGAGAGAGAGAGAGAGAGAGAGAGAGAGAGAGAGAGAGAGAGAGAGAGTTATATTAAACGTTTTCAAAAGACCCAGTGGGTCTATGAGACCAAAAGTTGTACAATAGTGTCCATGTAATCTCATCACGATACCAAAGAAAACAAAGACTAGAGTAGCCGAGAATGTCAAATCCGAGCCATATGATACAAAGTGGGACCATTATCATACAACCTATGGAGCTAACCCCCCATTATGGAGAGGGAGCCATCAAGGATATCGAGCATGGTGTTAGCTTGTAGAAGGCTCTGTAGATCCGCTGGGCATGAGAAGGTGGCTTTGTGCCTCTCCAAGACCTCCTTAAGTTGGGGCTAATGTTTGTGTTACTAGCGAGGTCTAGGGAGTTTGGGGTGTCAAGCTCGCTGTAATGCCGTGGCCCGGTTTAGAGTCATGCCAAAGTGGGGTCTAGCGGGGGGTCATGCACTCAAGAATGTGTGGCTTGATGAGGCTGCCGGTATGTTCATAGCTGGTGGGGCATTCTCTTATGGTTAGGAAGAACTGAGTGACGGTCGCCTGGGGCTGGGGTGGGTGTCTCCCATGGGGTCTCGACTCCCTAATCAGTGAGTCTGGGGTCTCTATAGCGATGAATCTCTAGGAGGAAGAGGCCTAGGCACCGTTGTTCTGGGTAATCCATGATCCTAGATAAGGGTCCAAACCTCCAAACCCCTTTTTGAAGAGAGGGGCAAAGGGTCAATGAGACCAAAAAACTGCTACATGTGATCCATAAGTAAACGATGTTAAGACAACATGAAATAAATAAAAGACTAGCTAGTGAAAGGATTGACGGGTACTTAATACGTAGACCTTTTGTGCTCTCTCTCTCTCTCTCTCTGTGTGCTACACCTAGTCTCATTTTCTCCCTCTATTTGTGTGGAAGCTTCATCGATTTGACTGTGACGACCTATCTTTTGCCTTCTCACAACATCAACCCTCCACAATAGCACTAAAGCCACGATTGCAAGCAAGGCTCCCTCTATATCTATTATGCCTTGCTCTTAACATAATGTCCATAGTAAATCCACAACAGTCTAGTATATAAAAATTGATCCAATCCTATCCCCATGATAATGGCAACTACTTGGTGTTAATTTGTAGCTCATTTCATTGAAGTTACTACACACAATCTCATTCTCCCAAAAAAAGTCACAATTTTTGTTTATATAGCTTAGTGCCAAATTAGCCCACTTTATTAAATTCTTAAGCTTATGTTTTTATCATAATCTTTTATACAAGTTCTCTCTCTCTCTCTCTCTCTCTCTCTCTCTCTCTCACACACACACACACACACACACACACACACACACACACACACACAATCACATGGTTGACCTACCAATGTTACACCTAATCCCCTCTTCTCCCTCAACATATGTGGAAGCTTTATTAATATGAGTGCGAGTACCTACCCCACACCCACTTGGCAACCTTTGTCTCCCTTTTATAGACCTATGATTGCTTCTCTACCTTCTCACCTCAACCCTCCGTAACAACACAAGCCATAGTCTCACAAGCAAGGGTGCCTCTTGACTTACTTTTATCATAGTGTTCATACTACTCCCATGCCAATCCAATATAGAGAAACTATGCCTTACCAATCAACATGTTCACACTACTCCCACGGTAATCTAGTATAGAGAAACTACTTTGGCCCTCTTCCCACAACAATGGTGGCTATAATCATTATTGCATGGCATTAGCTCATTACTATTAATTTTCTTATTCTCCTTTTTTTAAGCATGCTCCCTCTTGATCAACTATGCCTTAATTTTAGCATAGTGCTCACACTACTCCCACACCAACCTGGTATAGAGAAACTGCTCTGGGGCAGAGCCCCACCACGAGAATGGTGGTTATAATCATTCTTGCTGGTGTTAGCTCATTATTATTCAGTTTTTTATTATTGTATTTTTAATCTTATAAGGCATCTACCTTATCCTCTCTCTCTCTCTCTCTCTCTCTCTCTCTCTCTCTCTCAACCTATATAAATGATGATAAAAATGGCATTTTTATTCTCTTCTAAACCAAGGCTCTAAGAGAGTGGGACAAAGAGTTAACGAATGGCTAGTCATTTAGTGGCTAATCACTTAATGCCCACATGGCCACATCTAAAAAATTGATGGAATGTGCACATTTAGTATCTTCCATGTCCAGAATTGGAAGCTATCATGGTAGGAAATTCTGCTAGGCCAACATATCAAATGTTATGCAGAAATATGGAATGTTATACGTGCTGAATACTTGTGGGTTGTTTGGTTAAATAGAAATAACTGCTTGTTTAATCATACAAGTACCAATGTGATGCATGGTTTGAGAGCTGAATTGCATTTGCAAATGTGCACAAAGCAAGCCTAAAAGCATGTGAAGTTATGAAATAACCTAGTTCAAGGTATGCTTCTTGAATAAAAAGCATATTTTGTACTCATGGATTTATGATCTTTTTAATATAGTTTGCACCTTTTGGGAAAAAAAATTTGATGGAATGGTTTACTTGACAATAAGTGAGGTTTATTGTGGTGTTAAATGAGTAATATGGGGTTTTTTTTAATAAACTTTGAAATTTCTCTTGAATTTGTAGGTTGATTTCTTTTTAAAAGTCATAGGTGTACTATTGAAAGTTTTTAAACTCATTGTTATATAGAAATAATATTTGATTTTTTGATACTTGAAATTTGCACATTGAATGAAGTAAAGTGTGAAAAGTAAGGGACTCATTTGAGAGAGCCCTTGATGTAAACGGAGGAATAGGGACTCGTTTGAGAGATATGGTTCAATGATGTACTTAGTTTTCATTTAATAAATATACTTACTATTGATCCCAAAAAAAAGTTAATGTATTTGCTGTAAAAATATATATTTTTTGTGAACACTATATATATATATATATATATTATACATCATGCAAAAAGGCAGGACCAACAAAGGAAATGATCTTTAAATAAATAGTGGGTTCCTGAGTAAATAGGCCTAATTTAATGATTTTGAGGTATGCAATGTCGAGAGTCCACATGACCCCACCCCATCGTTGCCTCCTGCGATTCGTCCAATAATGACAGCCAACGCTGTGGTGGTACGTGGCCGACAATCTCCGTTGGCGTATTGTCCTTGCCACGTGGACTAGGTGTCCCAGCGCTCCAAAAAAACATATTTCTCCAACCAATCATAATAAGGTTTTTTTTTTTCAAATATGCCGGTTATATTTCTAAAATATATGAAAAATCATTCCTTATGGGCTACTTAGAATATCAGCCTTTTTATCTTAATTTTCGCCGGTACAAATACACTAGAATGCCATTTTTTTCGAGCCCTCGAACACACGCATACACACACACACACCCAAAAATGCAATTTCCCAAATTTTGGATTTTATTGTGGATAGAGAGTACTAGAGAAACTTTTTCCTGTGCTAGTTGGAGTACTTCCCCTATTCAAAATCTCATTATTAATCGGTTTTATAATTAAAAACCTATAAATTTTATTGGTTTTTGTAAAGACAAGAGTAATTTCTTGAATTTTAAAATACACTAAAGGACTTTTTTTTTCCCTAGCACTAGATAGCAGGCTATTAGTAGCGCTTAAAGCTTTACAAATTCCAACTCATCTCATAGATATTTAAATTTGTGATTCACTTTGTCAATGCGTGCCACTTAGTGGTTTTGAATGTACATTGGTTACGTGCTACATAACCCCACATAAAGGAGTACATGTTGAAATGAGAGTGTACTACTACACAACCACACAAACTTAAGCACATATTGAGATGACACTTTGGGTCATTTATTTACTCGTCGTGGTCTTTTAGTGACTAGTCACCATTGCCCAAATTGCAAGTGTCAAATCAAGTAACGTATGTTCTAAGAAGGTATTGGATCTTGACATCTCAACACAAATTACAACAAAGCTCAGTATTTTGCAAAGCCATAACATGTTTGAAATTCTTGCTTTGGCTTGTTTACATTAGTCCTTGGGCTTTAGGACCATGACAAAGGAGAAAGGCCACCGTTGGCTATTGTTGCTTCCTCATTCTTCATGTAGGAAAGGCCTCCAAGGGCCACTCCTTGATCCATATCTCTTATTATTTAAGTTTAGTGACCAAAATGACATGGAAATCAAAACTTTGTCTATACTACTTACAAGGAAGTGGGCGATTCCACACTACGACATGTGGCATGCCTTTATTTCTTTATTATTGGTCTATGAGTAACAACCTGCTAATGTGTGGCATGCCTTTATTTCTTTATTATTGGTCTATTAGTAACAACCTGCTAATGTGTCCAAAGCTAATGGTTGATTTTTTTTTGTGTAAAAACACAATCAGTATTTTCATGTTTGGTGCATCTATGTTTGGAGTACAAGGCCAAAATTGAATGGCTAATGAGGTTATAGGGGTTTTGTATTACATTTACATGTGTACTAACTTTGGTATAGAGAGAAGCATACTTGTAATAGCAAGGGTCAAGAGTAGGGTAGGTAGTACTAGTAGGGTCTATAGATTGTAGGGAAGTTATAAGGTAGTACTTGTAAGGTCTATAGATTGTAGGGCAATTATAAGGCTTATCAATTGCTTGAGGCAAAGTGAATATTATAAAGTATACTAGATACAATAATAGTAATAATAAGTATGATGTGTAATACATAAATTTTATCATATGATATATAAACTATATATGGAAAATCATATGATGAAGTATAATATATGATAAAAGTAGGTTTCTCAATAGGACATCCTTGATTTCTTAATAAGATAATAAATAAAATATTTTTTTTTGTGAGAAAAAACATTTGTTTGAAAAATCTTGCTTCTTCATCTCATGTGCTACTACATGCACACATGCACTCACATATGTGTGTGTGTGTGCATGCGTGTGTGTGTGTGTGTGTGTGTGAGAGAGAGAGAGAGAGAGAGAGAGAGAGAGAGAGAGGGAGGGAGGGAGAGGGAGAGAGATTTTTAAAATCTTTTTTAACTTAGAAACTATTCGCATTTTTACTAAAGGAGAATAACTCCTTTTCAAGCTGCACCCTTCATTATTAGAGGGGAGGACCTCTAAGAAAATATTTGTATGTTGTACACTCTCAACATTACAAGAAAATAGACATAGATTGGAAGTTATGAATTGAGAGAACACACTTACTAAAGAATAATATCTATCTTTCCAAGCTACACCCTTCATTGTTAGAGTGAAGAACCTTTAAAAAAAATCTATATGTACTCTCAACATTGTAAGAAATTAAGTTGCACCCTTCATTATTACAGTGGAGGACCAAAAAAATAATAATTTTGTATGTGTACTCCCAACATTGTAAGAAACCAGACATAGAGTGGAAGTTATGAATTGAGAGAACATGCAAAGGTGAGGACTCTCCGCATTGTAAGTAACTAGACAAAGGGCATAAGTTATGAATTGAGAGAACACGCAAAGGTAAGGACTCTCCACATTGTAAAGTAATTGGACATAGAGCAAAAGTCATGAATTTTGAGAGAACACAAAACTTATGAATTGAAAGAACACACAAAGGTGAGGACAAGAAGTCACCCTACTATCAATTGCCCCTTTGCATGTCACCCTATGAGAAATTAGATTCCGCTCTTAACACAAAGTGCACATAAATGAATAGATTTATTATTGACAATTATTGAGAACCCAAGAGGGTTGTTATTACATGTCGATCATCATGAGGGAGATGATTACATCGAGGCACGTGTTAGGAGAGGATGTTTATAAGTCCATTTACATGCGTGTAAGCATAAGGCTTATATTTTATTAAGCCTTATGAGGGAGATGATTACATCGAGGCACGTGTTAGGAGAGGATGTTTATAAGTCCATTTACATGCGTGTAAGCATAAGGCTTATATTTTATTAAGCCACCTAAGGTTATTAACTATAACAGTCCCCCTTAAAATTTGACTTATGCTAAACCAATATGACTACAACCATAGTCTTCATGCTTGAGTTTTGGAGTGGCCTTCGTAAAGAAGTCCGCCCACATTTAAGTCCTGCACAATGAACTCAAATGATGTAGTTTGCCATCTTCAACTAAGTCCCATATGAAGTGGTATTTCAGATACACGTGCTTCATCTTCTTTAAGTGCTTAAGGTGGTCAAATTCCTCCAAATTGAAACACTCAATCGCGTACTCGTTGAGCGGCCTGAACCAACACTCCTTTGGTAGGAAGAACTTGGGTGGTTTGATGCACTGTCGTCAAAAGTAAAGTCGTCTCCAATGAGTTTATCGGACCTCAAGTGCATGAGAGTATAAATTCGATAGACAAAATCACTACTCTTACTTTTTCAACTAGTTTTCTGCCGAACTATCTTTTCTGGCCGTGAACAGTAAGGGCAATGCAAGACTGGTTGTCAAATAAGAGAGTAAAGGGTATTGGTCTTGAGATCCCGAGTTCTTGAAGCATCCTTTGGATCCATGTGCCTTCTTTGGAGGCTATAGAGGCCACCACATATTTAGCCTTAGTTGAGGAGAGGGCTACAGAATTTTGCTTAATTCTCTACCAGAACACGCAGCGGGGTCGACTTTTGAATATATGTGTCTCTCCCCCCCAAATCAGCCTACAAGGATGGGCTGGTGTAGATCTAGCAGAGAGAAGGACAACCAGCATTCCTTTGTTTGTTGAAGGTACTAAAGAAAGCACTTTCAAACCCTTCCACCATGGAAGCAACTACCATGAAGCTTCCTCAAGGGGTAAACCTTTCCATTTCACCAAGTATTCCACTAGAGAATGATTGCGAAACACTCTTTCCCACTATGCCCTTCGGCACATGTTTAATCATGCCCTCCTTATCCATGGGGGTAGCTTTTCCACCACTTGCACATCCAGACTGAAAGTAAGCCTTTAAATGTGATAAATGTAAAACATCATGTATCCTAGTGGTAGGAGGAAGTAAGAAATGATAAACAACTTCTCCAACTTTCCTCAACACTTTTGAATGGTCCATAATAATGATAGGAAAGCCTTGTGCATGTAACAGCCTTTGAGTTAGCCATATCTACTCTTTCGGAGTTCTCAAAAACACCCAATCCCCTTCTTTGAAAGATAATGGCCTTTTATGAGTATCCTCATAGTGCTTCATTCTCTCTCGAGACTTCTTGAGGTTGTCCTTGGATTGTTAGAGTATGGCTTTCATCTTTTTCATTTAGATTCATACCATCTTGCTTGAAAATCACCATTGGAAATTTGATTTTGTATCCATACATAACCTCAAATGGTAACATCCCAATGCTAGAGTGAAATAATAGTGTCTCAAATAAGTCTCCAACCATTTGTTCTCCCTCTTAATTTGACCATTTGTCTTGAGATGATACATGGTGCCAATGACAACTTTGTTCCCATTCTCACAAATAGAGTATGCCAAAAGCTACTCATGAACTTCACACCTCTATCGCGCTTACTATTTGTTATGGCATCCCATGCAATCTAAACACATTCTCCATGAATCGATGCACCACTTGTGATACCAAATATCTCACTTTTGTTGGCATAGACTGGGCTACCTTTGTCAACCCATCCACCACTGCATAAACGCTATCCCATCTATTCTTGATGATAGTAAGACTGGTGATGAACTCCATTGCAATATGCATCCATTTGCCCTCAGACTTTATCTAGGGTTGATTTTTCTTCTAACAAATACTCCTCTTGTATGTCCCTAATCCAATCTATGTGCACTTTCGATATGGCCACCTGCCTATGAAAATACTCACACTCTTTACAATGAATTGGCCACCACATTGTCTATCCCCTTTGTATATGATCTCAAAGTCATTGTTTTGGAGTGTAGCCCATCATCTCCTTTCCTTGAGTGAGAGTATAGGTTGTCTGACAATAAATATATGAGCACTTGATGATTACCTCGAACATAGAATTTGCTCCCATAAAGATAATGATGCCATTTCTTAATTGCTTACAAAATGGCTATCATTGAGCTCTCAAAAGCAATTACCCCATGATCTTGATTCAAATAGCTACAATCTCTCTTCCACACGCATTTGCCCTTATGGTAAAAGGCTTGGAAAAATCTGGGCATGCAAGAAAAAATATGGTAAGCATTCTTTTGAACTCTTCAAAAGTCTTGTTTGCTATTGCATCCTAAAATAATGACTCCCTCTTCAACTTCTCTGGTAATGGGGCCACAATTCGTGCACATCTCTCAATAAACCTTTGATAGAAAGATGAGAAACCCAAGAAACTCTCAATTGTGTGATATTAGATGGTATTGGCTATGGTGGATGGCCAATTCTTGACACACTCCCCTTTCTAAGGCTCTACCATCCTTGTCAATAATATGTCCAAGGTATTCCACCTCTTGTGAACATTTGCTCTCTTTGGCATATAATTAATTGGCCCTCAAAGCCTCCAAAACTTCACGCACATGCTTTACATGCTCTTTTTCACTCTTGCTATATATATCAATATGTCATCGAAGAAGACCAACACCGATTTGAATAGATAGGGCTAAAGCATCTCATTCATCAATGCTTAGAAAGTAGCGGGAGCATTGTATAAACCAAAAGGCATCACTATATAATAAAATAGATCTCTCTTGTGTTAATATATTGAGCTCAACTAGTGATGAAAACATTGATGATGGAAGCCTCTGAGTCACGGGGGTAAGCAAAAAGAAAGGGAAGAAAGAGGCCCCGAGATGAACCTTCATGTGAGTGAACAAGTGTAAGTTTTGCCAACCCGCCTGTGTGATAGCTTTCACACTTACACCACTGGCATGGTTGGTGAGATTATGGGTGATATGCTGCCAATGGTTCACAGGCTGTATGATAGCCACTTTGGTGTACTAGAGCTATGGCATAATTATAGTGCCAGCTCATGCAGGCGGGTTCACACTATGGATCGACCTTCGTAAATTATAGTAGGAGAGTACTTTCCCATACAGTATGTAGTTGTTCTCTCCCATCGGCTAAACTATGGGGCCTGTAGGGAATGGACATGAAGCTCACTATGTTCATAGGTTAGGTTGCATGACATTACTTCCACTTCCTTCAAGATTCCTATAGGCGTTCTTAAATTTCCATGGAGACTTATTTGAGGACAATTTTTGAAGGATTTAGGGGCTTGCTACCCCATCTTTGCCACATGTTTTTTGGTAGCTATGCTCACTCCTGCTCTCTCATCTAGGATCGTAGTCATGGCCACTATTGAGAAACATGGATGAAGGCTAGGCTTAAGCTAAGGTGGACTAAAGTAAATGCTAAACATGATTAAAATAACACGAGCAAGAGTAAGAATAACTAAAAGGAGATGAACAAAGTATGCAACCAAATGGACTTACTTGATATTGCTTGATATGAGTTGATTGTGTTTACATTGCTTGATATGAGTTGATTGTGTTTACATTGCTTGAAGGTGCCCCTTTTATATGAGGTGGCTACTAAGTTGCTTGAGAGCTCATGTGGGATAAATTAGCTTTGATGATGTGGCAACTTTCTAGATGACCTTGTACCTTACTCACTCCCAACCTCTTCCTTGTGCTCTTTGGCATCACATTTCTCAACACCCCCCCTTGGTGCCAAATCTTTGGGCTACTCAAGGTGGTCGGATGCACGGTTTTACAACATATTTTCAACCCCCCTTGATGGTGACTTGACCTATCTTTGAGGCCTAGAGGTCATCTCTAAGAGTGAGGTCCCCCCTTGATAGAGACTTGACCTATCTTTGAGGTTAGAGATCTCTTCTAAGAGTAGGGTTACAAAAATCATTACCCCCTTGGGTGCTCACCTAGCTACTCTTAGGTGGTCAGGTAGATACACATAATAAATGATTTTTGGCCTACTCATTTGGTGGGCCTTTACAATGTTGGCTTGGGTAGTGATTGGTTGGAGTTTTCTTCTTTGCTGACTTCATGGTTTTCTACATCTCTTTGGCATTTTCTCCTTGAATTATTTTGTTCTTTTTCATTTTGGCATTTCCCTCTTCATTGTGCCTTTGGTTCTTTTTCTTACACACTGATGCGACACTATGTCATGTAGTGGGTGGTCTTACCATGAGCTTCTTGAGTCTTTATGGCAGTGTCTAAGACCCAAAAAATGTGAACATAAATGCAATATTTTTATGAGAAGGTCTTAGCCTATATGGCTAGTGTCTAATCCCAATGCAAAACATGGAAATAAGAGGTTAAGCTAGAGGCTTGGGTACTGGAGCTCAAGGAGGCTAGGGGGTGGCTGGGGAGGGATGGTGAGGTTTGGAAGGTTGGTTAGCCACATCCATCAAGTAGTCAACCTTCTTCTCCTTTTCAAGGGCGGCCTGCTCTTGCTATGGTCTCGCTGTTATTTTTATGAGTTGTTGTTCTAGTTGAGCAATGGACAATCCTTCGCTTTTATGCTGCTCATACATCTTGTTGTTGACTTCATTCACATGTTGTTGCCTATTCCATGCCATTGTTTTGGTCTTAAGTAGTGCAGCAAGTAGCTTGGTGAGTTCTTCCTATGTTTGCACCCTCGCTATTCTAGCTCTCTCGATTTCTGTTTGCATTACCTCTAGCTCTCTTTGCATGGGACTAATCCTAGAGTCAGCTTCAAGAGCTTGCACTTGTAGCCTGTCATTAAGTGCAATCGTGGCATTCTTCTAAGTTTCTAGCTGGGCATTGTTAGCATGTGCCCCAATAGGAGTGATTGCTAGGGGTGGCGAGGGGGTGGCCGAATCTTGGTGACTGTATAGTTCGAGGAGCTCTTCCCACCCGGCAGCATTGTAAAGGACCTTGGTGAGGACCATGGCTACTCTCAACCCATCATCCAAGATTGTGTAAATGCTGTGGAGCTCGTGATGTGATGGAAGTGGTTGGCCCAATTCATCGGTGTGAACCCTACTTAAGATGGGGTAAGGAGGGATAGGCACCAACTATACCCTCGATAGGGTAATGTGGTCTACCCAATTTACCTACATGGACCCTACTTAAGACGGGTGAGGAGGGATAAGTTGCACCTGCTACTACTGTAGCCTCTCACTAGCATAATGAGGTTAGGCCGAGAAATATCTTCCCACTTCACACCATCCTTGATGACTGGGCCTCCTGATGATCAAATCATCCCTTGTACTTCACTTTTTGATAGGATTCTGTTGCTCTAGGTAGGTGTAAGGCTTCAAGGATAACATCCACGGTCAGGGCCAATATATCAAGTCAGCTCTTGTAGAATCTTGGGTTGTGCCAGCACTCAAATGTGTTTCATAAGAGGAAATAAATATAAAGCACGTGCTAAGATCTAGCCCCAAAGTCGGAAGAGCTACCAGTCTGCCACCGAATCCGAGTCTATCCATGTGCTCCATGACTTCTAGATGTTTGTTGGTGACCACCTGTGTGTGATAGGTGTGCTTGTGCTCCACCTTCTTCTTAGACTAGATCCTATTGTGGATCACGTGGCCTCTAACTTCCTTGAGTAGCTCTGCTCCTAGTGGGAAGAAGTCGGTCGTGGCCCGCCACCTGATACTCTAAGAGTTTGGGGACCTTTGTGGCCTTCCTCTTCTTGGTGGGAGCAACACTATGTCCAAGGAGGTATCTAATGCCCCTACTATAGCTACTATGATGAGAGTGGGGGAGATAGAGAGTTAAGAGGTTGGGAGGGTTCTAGCTCTGCCCTTTGGGGTAATCCCGGGGAGGGACTCATCTGCCCTTCGGGACTCAACCAACTATTGATGTCTACGGTGTTGGGATTGCACTTCGGGGAAACATGCATGCACAATTGTGAACATGTGTGTGCAAAAGAGAATGCGCATGCACATCTTATAAAGGTAAGGTTTTAAGAGATTTTCCATGTGGTTAGGCCCTTAGTGAATATGCAGGTGCAGTGTTGGGCCATGCATGATGGAGTGCCTATATTAACGGTGTTTTGATCTCACTGGTAATTAGAGTGATGGATTGTGCTAGGTTTTCACCCACCATAGCCCCCCCCATCATGAGATGTACCTAGAAGGCTAGTGATTAGAGAACGTGTTTGGATCATTAGCAATTATGGTGATGGGTTGTACCATGGACCAGGTTTTCACCCACCATGGCCCCCCATCGTGAGATGTACCTCGCAGGCTAGTGATTAGAGAACCTTTTTATGTAAATAGTATTGGTTATCTTGTAGACTCTCCTTCAAAAGTCTCCATCCCTCTACTTTCTTTTATTTTTTCTTTCTTCTTCGCTCTATCTTAACTGGTTTTTTCTCAACTCTTTTTTTTCTTTCTTCTTCGCTCTATCTTAACTGGTTTTTTCTCAACTCTTTTTTTTCTTTCTTTAACAGTTTTTATTGGTGTCCCTTTCATGTGGCAAGGTTAAAGTACCTATTTTTGGCCCATTTAGTGAGGCTTGAGAGGGATACCAGTTGTGGTAGGGAAATGGGTGGTTTCAAGCCTTTAACTTCATCTCATAGGCTTTTGAGTTGGATGTGGAAGTGGTCGAAGATGATCGTCGGGCTTCATGAAGTCTTCCATTTTTGTCTTACCCTTTGCTAGGATTACACATGGGGTTTTAGTGGTGTTGATAGCTTTGGGTTGCCATTGCCATCACTCCTTGGTATTTTTTGTTCTGATTGAAGAGGTTAGGGGTAACATTGGTGACTTTAGGGACCCAAATGCTTTTGTTACCTTCATAATACTATTGGGCCACTAGACGAGTGTCAAGTATCTACCATCTTTGGGTAGCATTTCTTTGTTGAGGTTTCCCTCTTTGACTGGTTAGTTTTGATTATGCTACCTTGGGTAGCCAAAATTATGTGTGACGTGCATAGTATCCTCTTCCAACAACTCCTTTTTGACAAACCATGTATTTTGGTTTAGAGTGGGGTTCAATGTATTGCAACATGGTCTAGTGGTTGGTTGGTGGCATGGTTGACTAGCATATGCTGGCATATGCTATACCTTCCTCTTGGGTATCTAACTTTTCTTTTACCCTTCATAGTAACCTTGTGCATGTAACATTTTTGCTAGTATACCCACCATTTGTGAGCGCCATCATGGAAACATTAGTGTTGCTGGCTCATGGGCAATACCTATGGTTTTGATTTTGCAAGGTTAGATATGTTAGCCGTATGGGTGTTAGTTGGGTTAGTTCTTATAGAGGCCACTTATGTCAGGGGGTGCTCATTGATGATGTAGTGAAGGTTGACCTTGCTTAGCCAAGGCTTTTGATGGATCTTGCTTACTTACCCTACGACTAAGTAAAGGATAGGCCTCTTTTTGATTAGCATGGCTGGAGTGTGGGTTGCCTTTGGAAGCTCGATGGGCTCTAGCACTTCTTTAATTAGAGAATTGTTCTTTAGTGTTGAGGTTTTGCAAGGCATGGGCTCCTTGTCTGTCATCAAAACAGTTACCTGCCCCAAGGCTAGTTACAAGGTAGCGGTTTGTGAGTCCTAGTCTATTTGGCATTATGCCCCATCCATCCTCGTCTAAGAAGCACTTCTTCATGCATGGTGCCTAAAGGCATGACATAGAACTTCCCTTCCAAGGGGTTATTTCCAATGTGGAACATGGCAATGAACGAACCCATGTATGTGATTTTTAATGCAATGATGGTTTATGTAGCGTGCATCTAGGTCTCATGGGACGTTAGGTTATGGCTCTATTAGCACCCGTTTTGATGAGTGCTAGCTTTTGTTCTAGATCAGTTTTCCATGGTCATAGCTGGCCAGAGTCTACTAGCAAGCTTCCACTTCCCAATCTTCCTCTTCTAGGTTAATGACTTGGGCCATGTTAATGGAGATTTGGTAGTTTATGTTTAGCTTTGTGCTAGGTCTCTCATTTTATTGTAGTCTCTTTTAATTTTTCTTCTTTCTTTTGGTGAATAGCTGTTGGAATTAGGGTTGCAGGAATGCACACACAACTTCAAGAAGATGAGGAAGCTTGAGCACAACACAGTAGTGTATTATGAGTGCCAAAAATAAAAGATAATAAGCCCTAGAAGATAATGGGCGTATATACAATGCACGGGGGAAAAAACCTCCTAGTGAGGGAAAAAGTGCCCCGGCGGTCCTAAGTGTGTTCACACACATCACTACTATAATATGGTAACAAATCCCCCCTGGAGTGATGCGATGAACAAGAGCTAGCACTCATGTATAAGGAAGTGTCTAGCTATGTGGACGAATCCACAAAAGGGAGTAAGCCCAAAGCTTTGCGAAAAGCTTCGAACTTCTCACGAGGCAGAGCCTTTGTGAAAAGGTCTGCAAGGTTATCCTGTGTTGGCACATAAGCCAAACTGATCTCTCCTGCAGAGAGTCTCTCCCTGACATAATGGTAGTGCACCTCAATGTGCTTCGTACGAGCATGGAACACTGGGTTCCGCGCAACTGCCAATGCGCTCTGACTGTCAGTGAAGATGGTGGTGGCAGATGGCTGCCCAACACCCAAATCAGCCATAAGGCGTCTGAGCCACACACACTCAACCGTAGCTGTGAAAGCTGCCCTGTACTCAGCTTCACAACTAGAAGTGGCCACAGTAGGCTGCTTCTTGCTCAACCATGATATGCATGAGCTTCCAAGCATGAATCAAAAACCACTCGTGGACACGCGTGTGTCATAACAACCAGCCCAGTCAGAATCTGAAAAAACATGTAAATCTGGCGGCAATGATCCCCCCTTGGGATAAAACAACCCAAGATGCCGAGTACCACTCAAATAGCGAAAGATACGCTTCACTGCCTGCCAATGCTTAATGCCTGGGCTATGCATAAATCTGCTCACCTGTGAGACTGTAAACTGAATGTCTGGCCTCGTAATGCATACATAAATGAGGCAACCAACAGCTGTCTGATAGAGTGTGACATCAAAGTGATCTCCAGCATCATGAAGACTCAACTTCAAACCTGTCTCCATTGGAGTAGCAATAGGCTTGCAGTCTTCAAGGCCAAATCTCCGCAACAATGTTTCAATATACTTTGTCTGACACAAAGCAATACCTCCATCACACTGCTTAAATTGTATCCCCAAATAATGATGCAAATGCCCCAAATCTGACATCTCAAAAGAGGCATTCAAATCAGCCTTAAAATCAGCAATATGACTCTCATTTGGTCCTGTGAGCAGCATGTCATCGACATAGAGAGCAATGATTAGATGTACACCATCCACACGTTTAACATACAAAGTGCTTTCTGTTGGACTATTCTGAAACCCATGTGCAGTCAAATATGCATGTATTTTTTCATACCAAGCTCGTGGAGCTTGCTTTAAACCATATAAAGCCTTTTTTAACCTGCACACTTTGTTTTCCTGCCCTCTTTGAACAAAACCACGAGGCTGCGATACATACACCTCCTCATGCAAATCTCCATTTAAGAACGCAGTCTTTATGTCCAGCTGATGTACATTCCAACCATTATGAGCTGCTAATGCACAGATGCTACGAACAGTGGTCATACGACATGTGGGAGCAAAAGTCTCATCAAAATCAATGCCCTTCTCTTGAGCATAACCTTTTGCAACAAGCCTAGCCTTATGGCGATCCACTGTGCCATCAGGCTTACGCTTCAATTTGTATACCCACTTAGTGCCAATGGCCTTCTTGCCAGGGGGCAAGTCACATAAAGACCATGTACCATTCTTCATAATAGCATCGTATTCTGCTTGCATAGCAGCCATCCAATTTTCTGAACTTTGTGCCTCATCAAATGAAACAGGCTCACTTTCATCGCACATACTAGAAACAGCCAATGCATAACAATCTGACGCATAAGAGGCACCATGAGAGCCAGAACGAGTGCGACTAGACAAAGGGGCATCCAACTTGCTGTCACGCAAAGTCTGCACCAGCCATCTAGGCATATTCCTAGAGCCCTCAATCTCTTGTCTCTCATCCTCAAGTGCATCATGCACATCTGCATCAGATATAGGCTGATCTGTGCCATCATTTAAAACCTGCATAGGCTGAAAAACTGCCTCATGAGGTATTGCACTTGACTGTGCACCACTGAAAAGAGGCAACAATGTATCATAGACATCACGTGAGCTGATATCTGTCTCCTTAGTACATGAAACCAAGGGCTGAACTGCATCTTCCACAAATACAACATCACGGCTAACCAAAATGCGCTTTGTCTGTGGATGATACAAACGATAGCCTTTGCTCTCAGCACTATATCCAACAAAAATACATTTGACAGCTTTGTCATCCAATTTTCTGCGATGTTGCACAGGCACTAATGCATATGCCAGGCAACCAAAAACACGTAAATGGCCAACAGATGGCTTGCGGCCATGCCATGCCTCATATGGAGTGACAACCTGTAATGCTTTGGTGGGACACCTGTTTAGTACATAAGTGGCACACATGACAGCCTCAAGCCAAAAACCATGTGGTAGACTTTGACTCTTAACCATACATCTTGCCATTTCCATGAGAGACCTGTTTTTTCTCTCAGCCACACCATTTTGCTGTGGTGTATACGGCACTGTACATTGGTGTTTTATCCCACGCTCAGCCAGAAATGCATTAAATTCTGAAGACATATACTCCCCCCCTCGATCTGAACGGAGGGTGCCCATCTTACTTTCTGACACATTTTCAGCCATAACCAAAAACTGTTTGAAGCACAAAAACACTTCGGACTTTGCCTTCAAAGGATATACCCATGCATGCCTGGTAAAATCATCAATGAAAGTCACGAAGTAAAGGTAGTTTCCAAATGATGGAGTTTGCATGGGACCACAAACATCACTGTGAACAAGCTGCAATCTGCGTTCAGCTCTCACTGATCCATCTTTGGGAAAGGAAGCACGCTGCATTTTACCCAATATGCAGCCCTCACAAACATGCTTGACAGGTGCCTCAAGCTTAGGCAAAGAAGACACCATTTCAGATTTCTGCAGGCGCAGCAAACTTGCAAAATTCAGATGACCAAAACGTGCATGCCACAGTTTTGCATTTGAAATAGCCTGCGTATCCATAATAGCACATGCTGAATCCTCTACACATTTGCCATCCATATTGAGCTTATACAGCCCTCGACATAGTGAACCAGATGCTACAATGATGTCACCACAAGAGAGATCATGAACAGTACATCTGTCATCCACAAATTTTACAACCAAACCTGTTTTGGCAAATGCGGAGACTGACAGCAGATTCTTTTTGATCCCTGGCACATACAATGCATCAAAAAGTGTAAAGGTGTTGCCATTTGCAACATTCAGCACAATCTGTCCAACTCCTTTAACGGGATAAGAGGAGTTATTGGCACAAGTGACAGTATTCCCTGTGGGAGCAGACTCAAGGAAAGTGAATAAACTGCGCTGCGAGGTGATATGCTTAGTGGCACCACTGTCAAAGTACCATACATCTGAATCTACTGCAGACATACATGTGTCATGCAAAGATGGGTCATAACTGCACTGCGCATTGAATGCCCATTCTGTATCTAGCACAACATTAGCAGATTCATTGTTAGAAGGAGAGGCATTTGCAACAGCCATACCAGCCTCTTTCTTCTTAGCCTCTTTCGCAGCCAGCTTAGGACATGCTTTGATGACATGATCATTTCCCTTACAGTACTTGCAAAATGTCTTCTGTTTGTCACCCTTCTTCTCATCTTTGTCTTCCTTCTTTGGTTGCGCAGCATTTGCAGATTTCTGCTTACTAGAAGAAAAGCCAGCTTTACCTTTCCCGCTTCTCTGACTAGCACCGAAAGCTTGATCTGCGACACGCATACTATTCCTGTTTTGCCTTGACTGGTCTTCTTGCAGCAAAACAGAAACTAACTCCTCAAATGATAAGGCATTGGGATTGCCTTTCATCATCAAGCGAAGAGTGGAAGCAAAACCCTGATAAGAATCTGGTAGACCATTCAAAACAGTCTGCACAAGTGAACTGTCTGACAGGATTTCATCTGCAGAAATGAGCTGCTCTTTGAAATCCTTGATCTTTGTCAAAAAGCTATCCATAGAATCACCTTCGTTCATATGCTCATTCTCCAACTGTTTTCGGAGATAAGCAACACGAGCCTCATTTCTTGCCTGATACAATGTGGCAAGTACATCCCAAGCATCCTTAGAAGTCCTGCAGGAGCGAATATGTGGGATAATGGTACGTTTGACAGACAGCGCAATCAAGGCATGAGCCTGCGCATCTCTACCATCCCAACGAATCTGCTCTGCTGAAAGTGGTGGTTCCCGAACAGCTGCTACAGCACTTGTGCCTGCACCATCATCAACAGTACCTGTTTCTGATGTGTTTGCAGCATTCCCAGCCACAATAGGACGTGCATCAATACCCTGCACAATATTCCATAACCCCTTTGCTACCAATACATGTCGCATCATATATGCCCACAATGGATAGTTGGTGCCATCCAACTTATCCTCAGCAGCCAACATGCGGAATACATCATTGTTGTCAGCCATGGCCAATGACTGTACTACTAGATGTAAATGCTGTCTGCAAGAGGTAAACCTGTATAAAATCGACCTGTGCTATATAGCACAGCCCAAAACAGACGAATGGGCACCTGTCCTGCAGATTTTAATCTTGACAGAAAATCTGCACAGTAGGACGATTTTGCCTGCGCAGTACTTGGAATGCAAAAACGGAGGGCGAAATGACTTCAGATCAAAATTCTGAAACGACCGAGCCCTACGGGCTCGCCCACGGCATATACTAACCTGCAGACGCTCGTGAAACCTCGTTGCAATCGGAGGAGATGAAGCGGCAGGTGCCGGTGATGCTGCCCGGGAGGAGGAAGCCTGCTCTGATACCAATTGTTGGAATTAGGGTTGCAGGAATGCACACACAACTTCAAGAAGATGAGGAAGCTTGAGCACAACACAGTAGTGTATTATGAGTGCCAAAAATAAAAGATAATAAGCCCTAGAAGATAATGGGCGTATATACAATGCACGGGGGAAAAAACCTCCTAGTGAGGGAAAAAGTGCCCCGGCGGTCCTAAGTGTGTTCACACACATCACTACTATAATATGGTAACAATAGCCTAGCCCAATCGAGCACGTACAGGTAAACCAAAGAGTCGTTTTCAGTGTTTTGGTTTAAAAATCTAGATTTTGCTCTCTGATTTCTTCTTAATGGTGCATAATGCTTTAGCTTTCCCTGGCCTATCTAATGATGTGCATAATGCAACCTAAAGGTTTTTTTAAACAAAGATTAATGGTGAGATTAAGTCCTAAAATGAAATAAAAAATTTTAAAAAATAAATGCAAGGATGAATTAACTAAAATCAATGAAAATTGAATCAAACAAAAATGTGGCATGGCACACAAAGCTGGAGAATCCACACCTTGTTGACCTTTTGGAGATTAAAGTGGTCACATTTATGATAGGTTATTGTTTCCATAGGTGGCAAAGACAAAATCCAGTAGGTGGCAAAGACAAAATCCAGTACATACGCGGGGTGGGTACTATGGAATTGAAACAGATGGCGACAACCCATGATGACTGGAAGATTTCGGGATATAACCAGATTGGCACAAAGAGTACCTAACCATACCAGAATACAGTTGGGAATACGAAATCTCAGCACCAAATAAATAAGTTGACCCATTGTATATACCTATCAATCGGTGACTCACGCTACTCTAGTTCCAAGAAGCAAAGCAAAGGGACTCCCAAGTTTGCTACAACTTTCCAAAGTTATCGCCATCAAAGTTTCCATATATTTCCAGTCAAAGCAATCAGATGCTCACATGGATTAGATCATGGCATAGAATACCAGATCCAGACATATAGTGGTTGCAATTTGATTGCTCAAATAGATCATGGCTCTCATTGACCAGCCAAAAGAGTGATATGATGGTGGGCATGATACAAAGCATCTTTGCTTCAACATGAATAGAGGCCCTGACGAACAAGGGATGATGCTCTACTATCATTGCCTCCTCAGGTGTCTATGAGGATATATGCATGTCACATTCAAAGATATGATAGACACCGAGTTTTGGACTTCCCACTCAGCATTCAAAAGAACCTTAAAAAAGATTCAGTCATGCACAACTTCTATAGACATGAGTTTCGCGACCATGACTTCTGACCTAGGTAAAAGGTTTTGTGAGTGAGGACAGAACCTACATCAGGTAGGATGATGTTAATCCCATTTTAGATTAACAAAGATCTCCTCCATTTGAGGACATTAATAAGTGTTATGTAAAGGAACTATAAAGATTATACATTATGAGATACTGGCCAACTAAGTTTTTGGGTGCCCAAGTGTGAATAAGGGCCAGCAGTTGTATATAAGGAAATTTCTCATAATGGAAAGACACAATCCCCCTTTGTGCTATAAGAGCTCTTGTCTTGTCTTGTGTGTGTGTGTGTGTGTGAGAGAGAGAGAGAGAGAGAGAGAGAGAGAGAGAGAGAGAGAGAGAGTACTCTTTGTGCTATAAGAGCTCTTGTCTTGTCTTGTCTTGTCTTGTCTTGTGAGAGAGAGAGAGAGAGAGAGAGAGAGAGTACTCTAGTGCATGTGCCTCTATTACAGGTATATATATTTTATCATATTTTTTATGAATTAATAATCGTATAAAAATATATTTATTTTAATTTGTGCAAGATTCAGCTTAATGGAATGTGCAAGTGAGCACAAGATTAATATATATGTGTGCAAATGTGCACAAAGTCATTTTATGTAACAAGACCCACTAGCAATTTTATTTGGGCAAAGGTTTTTATATGTACAAACCTTAGGGATTTTGGTATGATTAAAAATATGTAAAGCAATACCCCAAAAGTGGGAAAAGCAAGCCCAATTTGTACGCTCATCTATTCTTAGCTCCTTGGGCTATTTTTATAAATAAAATTCTCTAAATGCTCAACTCGTGGAAGTGGAGCTACATGCTTGAGGGGAGATTGCACCTAATCTGGTTTACTGTGTGGTATTCTTTATCCTTTACTTTTGATGGTGATGTTATTCTAATTCTTTTGCCTTGTGTTGTGCTAAATTATTTAATCATTAATTTCAATTCAAGTCTTTGTTTCAATTGTGATATAATTTGTGAGATTTTTAATTAATTCTTCAAGAAGTACAAAAAGGGTCCCGTTGGACAGCGTCTTCTATGCTTGTGTGTGGGAGAGTGAGAGGACGATTGCCTTGCATTGTGGTGTGAGTGAGATTTTTAATTAATTCTTCAAGAAGTACAAAAAGGGTCCCGTTGGACAACCTCTTCTATGCTTGTGTGTGGGAGAGTGAGAGGACGATTGCCTTGCATTGTGGTGTGAGTGACTCTGCGGTGACAGAGTGGAGGTGGAGATTGGAGAATTGGAGCTTCTACACGTGAGCTTGGAGAGCCTCAAGGGATGTGAGCTCAGAGCATTGGTAAGTACCCTATGATAGTTGTTGTCTATTACTTGTTCCATTGGTGAATGTGTGGAGTTCTCTTGGGAGATGCAGAAGGCCATAACACTTGTACTAAAAAAAGCATAAAAACTTTGAGCCATGCTATAGAAGTGCAATAGACTTTGACAATAACTCCATGGGAACTTCTTTGAGGAATGGCATAACCCCTTTAAAGCATCTTTTTTGGCATAATATGTTCAAAGGTCAACATCAAAGGCAAAGATTCACATATAGTGCACCAGCCATAGAAGACCTAGCGGCTGCACTCATGTAGCAAATGACTGAGTAGTAGAAGGTCAAGGTAAGAAAAGATAACATTGGCGAACTGCATCTATACCCCAGATGTAAGTTGGTCTGGTGTTCAATATGTCGTGCCAACCACACAAGCATGGAATGACCCCACCTAAGACCAAGATAATGAAGAATCTGGTGTGCATATTGCATGAGAATGGGAAACTATAATACTACCCATTGCTTTATATGAGTCAGCCCTAGCAGAGGCAGTAGCTATGCTAGTCGCACCAACTCCACCCACTTAACATCTGGCTTTGCTAGCTCCACTGACAAGACCCCTGCTTACCAATGCATCTCACATGGGGTAATATGTGCCTCAAAGAGAGTTCTAAGGGTTCCATAACTATCCTTGCTACCTTCAATATTGCCACAACAATCACCCATTCCTAGTGACCCCTATGAACTAATTAACCCCAATGGAAATACCGGAGGGGAAGGAAGAAGAAATAGGAGGGGATGCTAATACCTAGAACCACTAGATGCTCAGAGTCCCCCAAGTCAAATCCTACAGTCACTACGTTCAAAGATGGAAATAGTGTCTACCCTATTTATATACCCTATTGTCACTACGTTCAAAGATGGCAATAGTGTCTACCCTATATAGGGGGAGGGACATTAATGCCCTAGGATCTCGTATGCTACTATAGTTCTATTCACTACAAGGGACCTCATTGGGTGGCAAAATATCCTATCAACCACACCAATAACCCATAGCAATTAGTTTCACTTTGGACACATTGTGGTATTGACAAGATGTATCAGGATTTCCCTTTAAGAGCATCCAATCCAAATCTAACCCAAGAGCATAAACCAAGTATAAGCCTTAATTTGCTAGGTGTTAGGGATGGGTTGCTATAAAGAGTTCCTCTCAAAACGAGAAGAGTGATTGCTTTTACAAAGGGATGTATTGTTACAAAGGGTTCCTCTCAATGTAATGACTACTAGAATGTAGAATAGGTGTTAGGGATGGGTTGCTATAAAGAGTTCCTCTCAAAACGAGAAGAGTGATTGCTTTTACAAAGGGATGTATTGTTACAAAGGGTTCCTCTCAATGTAATGACTACTAGAATGTAGAATAGGAGGAGAGTCACTACTGCTTACAAAGCATGACAGGATTCAGATTCTTGTATAGTCAAAGGGCATGATAGCCTACTTAAGTCCTATCAAACCTGACAAAGTTTCGGAACATGCTTAATCTACCCCTAAAACTAAAAGGCAAAGAACCAAGAAGATAGGACAAGCAAAAGATTGTGCATGACAGTTCAAGAGGGATTAGGTGAGGACACAATTTCCAATGTCTCTTCATCCTCTTCAGAGGAATAATTGAATCCCTAGCCTACTAGAGACCTGGAGGAACTAGTTATAGACCCTAGCAACCTACCTAAGAAGTTGGCAGAGCATCTCAATCCTATTGAGGAAAAAAGTAGGCTCAAAGTGGCCTAAGAACTAGTAAGAGCATGCCAAGCACAAATGGAGGTTGAATCTCCAATAGCCCTCACTATTGGAGAGGACCCCAATGTAGACTAGTTTTACCCTACTCAAGAGAAGACCCAAGAACCAATCTAACCTCCAATATATAGGGAAGACCAGTTCTATCCCATAACCTAAGAAAACTCACGATAGGGATTAGGGGATGTGTGCGCTTTTGCCGCACAGGTCGTAGCTGGGGACTTGCCGGACACCGTATGCGAGCCACGAATGGCTGCAAGCATACAACCAGGGAAGGAAGCTCAAAACAGAATGCAAAAGGTGTGTCACTCACCGCTTAACCGCCGCCTTGAAGGATTCCCGCGTCGCAGCCGTAAAGGAGGAGCCGCCGTCGCCGCTCTACCGCCTCGCCGCCGCCGCCATGCCGCTACACAGTGCGCTCGATCGCTCTCTCACTCTCTCTCTCTCTCTCACACACACACGCAGGAGAAGGAAATCAAGGAGATAAGGCAAGAGCACTCTTGTATTCACAACACATGAGAATGAGGATTTTAGGGTTACATTTGACTCATATAGGTGACTTGGCCGTTCACACTTGGGCGCCCATACATGGCCGGCCGACCCTAACCCTTATCCTACTGATATCCAAGGTGCACCTCTCATCGGCGATCACCCAATCCCTTCATCCTTAACATATGGTGCCGACAAGCCCGGCCCATGACTCAGAATATTTAAATTAATGACGTAAAATATAGAACGTCGCCATGTCCGCCATGGGTTAACATGCCCCCCTTCCTGATGTAGATTCCGTCCTCGGAAGCTATGGTATGGTAAGCTCGAGAGGGTTGTTGTGGTAGACCGTCTGCAAAACAGGGAAGTAGAGTGAAGGTATGCTGGAATTCAAAAGATATAAAGTGTATAAATGCAAGCATGTTGAACCACAATGGATGTTGCTATGAGAACTTAGTTTAAGGGTCACATGAATGAACTAGTGTAGCAAATTAACAGGAGTTTAAAATTATTAAAAGTAAGACAAGAGTAGGCAAAGTGTCAAAGGTTAATCAAGGTTTATAACTGGCCTAAGTCAAGGAAAATAACCAAGCTTAATAAATAAACAGATGACCACACTGTGTCTACTCTAAGAACAAGTTAATACCACAAGCCTAGGGACACAAGAAACATCAGAGTTACAGGAGCTTTTTGCCTCTTTTTTTTTTTTAAAATGCACGTGACAATTTTTACACACAATGGCGACCTTCCTAAGGCAAAACTAACATCGATCCTGGTACCATGTTTAACACAAGGCATTATCCAAGAATCTATTAGCTCACTTTAGGCAAGGCTACCCCCTACCAACCAAGGCATCGGTCTGGAGTAGAATACTCCTCGCCTACCAAGTATCAATAAGGCGATAGGCCAACATTAAAGCACATCATAGACTTGTATTGCCATTTATTGTAGGCTTTTTCTTTTAAAAAATCTATTTCTTTTGATCTTTGCTCCTGAACTATAATTTGTCTTGCATCCTTTCGACAAAGGGGTAATAGCTATGTCCTAGAGGGCAACACACACATGGCCAGGTGTCAAACATTAAGATGGTTTGACCCTAGACCTAAGACAATCGTATTCCAAGGTTAACTAAAGACGTCATGCTGTTTATGAATATTTCCAATAAAGTTAAACTCATTAATGATTTACACTAGCATGCAAGCAACTTCAAAAACTAAGTAGTACATTGACAATTTCCATGTGGTCATGCATTATAGTTTATGCAATTAATTGAACAGTAAAAAATGAAAGAGAGTGGGTATGGAAGAATTACACCTGTAATTGGAGATTTCCTTGATTTGACGAGACAGCTTGCAATTTGATGTAGATATATTTTGATGAACGTTGCGGCAGTCTCAGGACTTGAAAGCGAACCCACCTCAAACTTTTCAACCTGTACAATGAACTAACAAGCACTATACCTCGAGAGGCACATCAGTGTGAAAATTTCAAGACTTGTTTAAGGAATGTAAACTAGAAAAAACTTGCAAACACTAACCTACCTACCAGTCACCACACTACTACTGAGGATACGGTAAGAGGATGTTGTAGAGTCCTGGCTCTAGCCCTAAGGCTAAGCCTCTATCCGCATCATCCAAACAAATAAAGTCAACCTCAGTAGTGCCATGAGTTTCATCCGTCCATTCATCACTGTCAGATATTTCCTTTTCATTTTCCCATCCACATAAACTCATCAAAAATGTAACCATGCGAGGATAGTCATCTTGTGGAAAAGGAAAGCATTGGGCTATCGGGAATATGTCCTCTACGGAGTAGGGGTCAGTCATGGTCAATAGGCGAATTAGCCATTCTAATTCCTCAATATTTTCCTCTCTGGCTAGTACATCTATATGATCCCATTCAGTTTCAATTACAGGATAGCACATGTGAAATATCTGAGAAAGGTACAGATGATACCTCTCATCAAAGTTGGGAGTGGATGAAGTGTATGATGATCGTGCATCTGCCATATCTGCAAACACAGATATAGCATCAGTAGGTTTATGATAGGTCAATCTAGTTCTTGATTGTATACGGATATTTGTCCTCTTTTTGTGCTCTTGCTCTTTTTACTATTTTTTGTTTTTCTTTTCTTTGTTTAAAAAAAAAAAAAATGTATGAAGCTATATATATACATCCCCTTGAATTTGGCAATTACATGGTCAGGGGAGAAGGTTAAGGAGGAAGCATTAGAATGTCGAGCGTGAGTACATGCTCCCCCTTTCCTTGGGTAGATCATATTATTTGCAATGATGTTGCAGCCTCTTGGAACCAATTTGTCCAACGGGTCATAGGTTGTGATGTGGGCAGATAGCTTTTTATGACCCTTGTGGCCACATCCAATTGCAGAGATGGTAGTGTACGCTCCCATTGACGAATGGAGGAAATGGTTTCCGACGATACTATTACAAGGGGAGACGTAGACTCATCGGTTTTTTGTTGGGTGTTGACAAGAGTAGGTGTAGAGCATGTAGAAACTTCTATATGAGTGTGTGCCTGGCATGAGGAGCTAGAAGCTTCATGTGGCTCCCCCCTTCCTGAGCTAGGTGGTAATGATCGATATCGTTTGGGAATCCAAACTAACTCTGGAAGAAGTGGTGCGGAGCACTCTATTACCTTTCCCTTACCACGGTCTTGAATTGTCATTGGGGTGGCAACAATTGGTTTGCAAGGTTTTACAGGTGATGTAGAGGGATTCAACTTATGTTTAGGGACCCAAATCTGGTCATTCCCCTCGTAGTATCCTTGGGCTACTAATAATTTTTTAGGGATCCATCGCGATGTTATATTGCCCTTTCTCGGGTGGGTAGCTGCTTTCCTTTTACGAGGCTTCTTGGTGGCTGAACGAGATTGAGCAGGGGAAGTAGCTGTTAACGAAGCTTTGGGGACCCATTTGTATGTACTCTTTGGCATAGTAAGCGAAGCTTTAGGGACCACCTTGCCTGTTTCCACTCTTGGTGTTGAAGTGTTAAAGGGGTGGCAAATAATCAAAGGTGGTTTTGCCACTGGACTTTGCGATTTTTCATTATCCAGCATTTTGTCCAGAGTCGATGGCTTAGGAGCGGGATTTTGAGCGGTCAAACCTAGTGTTGGTTCTTGCGTTGTGACTCGTCTAGTTGCCCAATCGATATTGCACTTGGTGGCCATCATCCATTTGCGCCCTAAGTTTACAGTGCCTTCCATAGTACCAGCAGGCATAACCAAAAAGCTTTGAATTACAGTCCCCTTATCATAGGCAACCGGAGTGTGCAGAATTCCTGAGACAGGGGTTTTCTTCTTGTTGATACCTTGAACTTGGATAGAACTCTTGGATAAGGGTGGTTTTCCCAGTTGACACCACACGCCATATGATAGCAAATTGTGTTGAGCTCCTGTATCCAATAATGCATTATACAGCACCTCCCCGTAAGGACTCTGTAACTCAATTGGGTATCTTAAAGGTGGGTCAGATTCCAGTGCATCCTCTTCTGCTTCCTCGAAAAATACTTGCGTAATTCCCAAGTTGGCTTCTCGTTGTCGCTTAGCACGCTGTTGACGTTGTTTTGCTTCGACTCTTGCTTGTACCTTTTTAAGCTCAGCTTGTTCTTTAGCTGCCTTCTTTTGATGGATTGCATGTAACTCCTCCTGGCTCAGGGGGTCATAGTATCGTTTGAATTTACTCCCATTAAGGAATCCAATGGTTTCAACTCCGTCGAGAGTCTCCACTCTGATGGTACCTTGCGGGGTAATTTCACATACTCTATATGGTCCCTTACCAGCATATTTGAGCTTCTTCTTTTCGTTTCGCACTCCATACATCAGGACTTTATCCCCAACCTTGATGTCCTTGTCCTTTAGATGGCGATCAAACCATTTTTTCCTTCTATCCTTCTCCACAAGGGCATTGTATACAGCCAATTGTCTTTCTTCGTTTAGCCGCTCAAGGATATATAGACGCTCTGCTAAGGGATTACCATCCCAACCCTCTTGAGTAGCAACACGAAGACTAGGAATGACAAATTCCCACGGCATGACTGCTTCTTGGCCATATACCATTTTGAATGGTGTGCAATTGATAGCCACTTTGTACGCAGTACGATAGGCCCATAAAGCTGTCGTAAGCTTTAGATCCCAATCCGTGCGATGAGCTTCCACTGTCTTTGTCAAAACAGAGATTAAGGTCTTGTTGGTACTCTCGGCTTGGCCATTCGCTTGCGGATAGTAAGGAGTAGATTTATGATGGGATATCATGAAATTTGTTGTGAGCTCCTTAATCACTTCATTTATAAAATGCGTCCCATTGTCGCTCACAAGTTCAAAAGGACAACCGAATCGTGTGATTATATTTTCAAAGAGGAACTTGGCTGTTGTCCTTGCATCTGCCTTACGTGTCGCTTTCGCTTCAGCCCATTTGGTCATATAGTCAGTGGCCACAATAATATAGCGAGATTGTGTGTTGCGTGCCGCTGGACTAATTGGACCTACAAAGTCTAAACCCCACTTTTCAAATGGTTGGTTTACTTTGATCGGATGTAGGGGCATCTGATCTTTCCTCTCGGGTTTCTTATATCGTTGGCATTCATCGCAACCCTTCACAAAGAGTGATGCATCTTGGAACATAGTGGGCCACCAATACCCTGATTGTAAGATCTTTCGCGCAGTTAAGTCTCCTGAGAAGTGACCACCGGCTACGCCCATATGTGCCTCTTGTAAAATGTATAGATACTCATCCTCTCAGGCACAACGCCTAAGAACATCATCCTTTCCTCTTTTATAAAGAGTCCCGGCTATCAGGCAATAGGGTTCGCATTCTTTGATTAGCTTTCGAGCTAGATCTTTACGAAGCTCCTTGGGTGGAAAGCCATTAACCAAAAAGTTAACAATCTTCTCACTCCATTCAGGCATTGTCTCCACCATGAACAGGGAAGTGTCCGGTAAGTCATCATCAACCCCCGTAGGAGCCTCACCATTAGGTATGCGAGACAAATGATCAGCCATAACATGTTTTTTCCAGGTCTCACAACAACAGTGAAATCAAACTCAAGAAGAATCAATAGCCATCGTGTGATTCTTCCTGTGGAGCATGGTTTGTTTACCAGATACAACAATGCTTGATGATCCACATAGAAAACAAACTTGGTGGCAAGGAGGTAATAACGAAATTTCCTTACTGCATATATCATTGCCAACCCTTCTCGCTCCGTAGTGGTGTAGTTCATCTCAGCATCATTCAACTGGCGACTGGCAAAGCTAATGGGGTAGTCTAGCTTGTGTTCTCCAGGTTGAGTTAACACACACCCAATAGCAAAGTTTGATGCATCAATATGCACATGGAAGAGTAAATCCCAGTTAGGCATTCTCAAGATTGGAGCACTCGCCAAGGCCTTCTTTAATAGCTCATAGGCACGGTCACATTCTTCGGTCCAAATAAACTCGATGAGAAGCTTATACAATGGTCGAGCTATCTCGGCGAAGAAGAGAATAAACCTTCGATAATAACCAACGTGGCCCATAAAGCGTTGGACTCCCTTGTAGTTGGTGGGTGGGGGTAATTCCAGAATGACCTTGATTTTACTCTCGTCAGTGGAAATCCCATTTTTGGACACTATATGCCCTAAGATAACTCCGTGTTTAACCCAGAATTGGCATTTGAAAGGATTCAAGGAGATGCGATATAATCTACACCTTTCAAATATTTTTCGTAAACACATCAAGTGCTCGTCCCAAGAGGAATGAACACAAAGATCATCTAAGAAAGCTTCACAGAAGTCCCTTAGATATTCCTTAAAGGCCGTGTTTATTAATCGTTGGAATGTTGCAGGTGCATTGGTCAAGCCAAAAGCCATGACGCGAAAGGCAAACACTCCAAACTCCGTGATAAATGCTGTTTTAGCTTGGTCCTCGACTACAATTGTGATCTGATTGTAACCCAAGTACCCATCTAAAAAGCTATATGCCTCCTTGCCTGCCACTCTTTCAAGCACATGTTCAGAATATGGCAAGGGGTAATGATCCCTTCTGGTGGCTGCATTAACCTTTTTGAGATCAACGCACACTCTGAGTTTCCCATTCTTCTTTGGTACGATGACTATCGGAGAAACCCATTCTGAGTGCTCAATAGGGTATATGAATCCACATTTTACAAGCTTTTCAATTTCCTCTTGTACAATCTTTGCGTACTTAGGATTCATTGGGTAGGGACGTTGCTGGACTGGTTTAGCAGTGCTAATCATTGGAATCGTGTGTTGCACCACCGAGGGTGGAACACCCTTCATATCATGATATGTCCAAGCAAATATGTCCTTGAATTCTTTAAGAAGCTTCGTAAGTGCAGCTTCTTCCGCCTTGGTGAGGTCTTGAGCAATAAAAACTGGTTTAGACTCCTCACCCGGATCTGCTAAGTCTATCTCCTTAACTACCGCAGGGCCATCGTAGACACCGCTACTCCCATTGGTAGGCGTTCGTTGGGCTTTTGTGTAGACTACTTTACGTTCCCCTGTGGTGAATGATTTGAAATGCTCGGGTGCGGGGTGTAAGTCTACTGGTTCTTGTTGTGCCAGGCTTTTTTCTTTCAATTCCGCTTCCTTTTGTTGTTGAGCCAACTCTTGGTTTTGCCGCCTTCTTGCAGTACGACTTAGTTTCGGCTTCTCTTCAATTTCTAATTGGGCGACGTCATGAGGTTGCGGAATACACCACATGACACTTTGGAGGTATTGTCCCCAATTATCCGCTATCTTCCGATGAGCATCAATGGCTCCTACATAACTAAGCCATTCTGCAGTGGATCGCTCCTTGTTTATTGCAGTTCGTACATTAGCTCGATAGCGTTGGCGCTTATGTCTCGTTTTCTTCTTACCAAGTTTTTGATTTTTGTTTCTATCCGATTCGGACTCACTTGGTCGATCTTCACTTTCGGATGAACTGCAGGGGGCCACTGTCCTAGGCCTTGAGCACCTTGCTTCCACATTTGGGTGAATATTTGATTCATTTTCCCCATCAGGCTCAGAGTCAGTTTCTTCTTGAGATTCATACTCAGAGTTGCATTGGTCTGAGTCTTCACTACTGTCAGTGTCAGTGGAGTTCGCCACTTTCTTGCCATCAGGAGTCAAGTGCATAACACCTATCATGTTTATTGGCACTAATGGTGGCATATCTTGCCCCTCAGGTGTTACCCAACTTGTGCCTCTATTTCCCCATGTGTCTATGGTTGCCGCTAAGTGTACCCAATCCACGTTATCCGACTCAGTCATACCCGGTAGGACATCCATGTAAGGAGAATCCTTCCCATCATCAGTCTCTTTTTTGCATGTATAGCAATACCTTAATGGGGCGGAGTGAATAGTGGTATCCGATCGATTATCAATGATAACCTTGCTTCCTAAAGGATGCGCACGACCATTCTCAAGATCAACTCGAATGACAGAGCCCTGGAATTGTAGATAGACATGGTTTTTCGACCAGTCATGCACCATTTGTGCTTCCCTCATGAAAGGACGTCCTAAGATCATTTGATATGACATAGGATGCTTGGAGAAATCCATTACAATGAAGGTATGTTTTACCTTGTATCCCAGGACCTTGATCTTAAGGTCCCTTAACATTCCAATAGGTTTAGCAATAGTTCCGTTTGCCATCTTAACCACTATGTTTGTGACTTCGAGGTGAGGTCTCCCCATAGATTCCCAACAGTTTTTAGTCACAATGCTCACTCCAGCACCACCATCAAGGATTCCCTTTAGAGTTAATCCCTTGGTAGTAATGGGGAGGGTTGCATTAGATTCGTCACCTTCAAAGTACTGTCCCAACTTGTTAACAGGTATTTCAACGACCGAATCTTCATCTAAGTTGGGTTGTAGATCCCAATGTTCCCCTTCATCTTGAAGCGTGTTGGGTCTATCCATATTTGCAAATTGTGGTAACCCCGCCTTTAGTTCTCCATTGAGACTCCAGGCGAAACAACATACGAAGGGTCTATGGGACTCACCGAGGGAGTCTCCAATTGTGATAGGGTTGGTTGTTTGGCCTTGCCCGTATCCAAAAACCTCATAGGGCCAGTGGAAACTAGGTTCACTCCCCTATTTTGCCTCTCAATTTGGATAATCCTATGAATAACCTCACATATCATTTGCTGTTGCTCTTCTAGATTAGTGGCGCTAGATGTAGATCGTAGGACTTCTAACCAACCCACATGGTATGTGTAACCCGTGTATAGGTCCGTTAGAGTCTCTGTGTGTAGATCATATTCCCAATTTTCATTGAGAAATATCCCATCCAGACTTGGTGTGCCAAACGGTTCTCTTGAAGTGGACGCAATGTCACTTCTTATGGGTTGGCTTCTAGGGACCTCTACTTTAGGAAGAGCATCGGAATGTGGTAGCTCAGTAGGGCCCTCATTAAACGAAGTGGGTAGAATATCCACATGGACACTCTTTGGGAGGGTAGGGTCTACAGAAGATGTGAATGGCGAATCCACTACCCCTCCTTCTTCATTTACTTCGCTTGTCGCATGTTCCGAGCATGTAGCTCTACTAAAGGTCTCTATTAGACGACTAAACATGCTAGATCCGGGTTGTGGGGCCCACACTGGCATGTTTTGGCTTGTCTCCTCAGGGTTCTTGGTAGGGTGCCCTTCCATGGCTTCTGAGTCAGAGGACGAGTCACTATCCACTATTCGTGGATCTTGGGTTGCACTCCCTTGGGTCCCAGCCGACGGCCAAGATGCCAACGTGGAGGGATGGTGTGAGCCTGCGTAGACTGAAACGCTTTCTAGTGGTTCAGGCTCTAGCACCCGACCAGAACGTAGATGCATGTGACGCGGGTACCCTATGTGCGTTGGTAACTACCCTTGAAACTCACACAAGTGGTTTCTTAGGTGTTTCGCACCCCGTTTTTACTTGTTTTTGTGTTGTTTTTAACTTGTTTTTGACCCCCTTACTTACGGTCGAACTTGGACTCGGGCGTATGATAGCTCGAAACGAGCGTATCGTTCAAAGGATCCTAGTGTGCTTTACAGCACCGTGTTCGCCTATCTAGAGCTCCTGTAGTCCTCAAAACAGTCCGTTTCCCTTGGGGGGAAGGGGCAAAAGCCTATTTGCTTGTGGAGGAAAGGGTGAGGACTTTATCCCACATACTCACTTTACTCCTTGGGGAGTGGGCTACATATAGGGCACAACTTCCCATAAGCTCTCACTTGAAAGAAAGCTATGGAGGCTCACTCTCCTATATATATATATCAAAAGACCGAGACCGAGACCGAGACCGAGGCCGGGGCCGTTTGGGGTTCTTTCTTTTCAAAATTTTTTTCTCCAATTAGAAAATCTTTCCTCTCCACACGTTCGGTTCTTTCTTTGAAAATAAAATTTAATTTTTTATTTTTTATAATTTTTTTATTTTTTATTTTCTGTTTTTTTTTGTGAGATAAGTTTTCTATGGTTTCCTTAGGGTTCAACCTTGGCCGCGGCGTAGTTCGCACACACAGCACAGATCTGGGGATTCAGAAATCCCTCTCACACGCAGAAACCAGATAACAGAACGCACGCCCACATGCGGAGCGAAAATATAACAAAAGAAACAGAAATGCAACACAGAAACGCCTTAACAACAAACACACAGTCGCTTTCCTACAGTGTAGATTAAACTTCACGCAGCAGCCGAGCTGCAAACTGGAGCTTGGTGCAGGGCAACTCCCCGGCAGCGGTGCCAAAAATGTGCGCTTTTGCCGCACAGGTCGTAGCTGGGGACTTGCCGAACACCGTATGCGAGCCACGAATGGCTGCAAGCATACAACTAGGAAAGGAAGCTCAAAACAGAATGCAAAAGGTGTGTCACTCACCGCTTAACCGCCGCCTTGAAGGATTCCCGCGTCGCAGCCGTAAAGGAGGAGCCGCCGTCGCCGCTCTACCGCCTCGCCGCCGCCGCCGTGCCGCTACACAGTGCGCTCGATCGCTCTCTCACTCTCTCTCTCTCTCTCTCACACACACACGCAGGAGAAGGAAATCAAGGAGATAAGGCAAGAGCACTCTTGTATTCACAACACATGAGAATGAGGATTTTAGGGTTACATTTGACTCATATAGGTGACTTGGCCGTTCACACTTGGGCGCCCATACATGGCCGGCCGACCCTAACCCTTATCCTACTGATATCCAAGGTGCGCCTCTCATTGGCGATCACCCAATCCCTTCATCCTTAACATATGGTGCCGACAAGCCCGGCCCATGACTCAGAATATTTAAATTAATGACGTAAAATATAGTACGTCGCCATGTCCGCCATGGGTTAACAGGATGAGAACAAAAGCAAGCCATGGCCTCCAAACTCTTGGGTGGTGTGAATGAAGAGTAACACACTCAAAGGGGCCTATACACATCCCATACACCATTACCAGCCCCAAAAGCTAAGTGATAATGGACAAACACCTAGATACATATCTAGACTCTCCACCTTTCATTCCTCTCAAGCGTAAATTTTTGTTAGATCCTTACTCCAGGGAAGTCCAAGCCTATGGAAGGACTTAAAGGATTGAATGGATGGCAACTTGAAAGTGGGAATGGAAGAACAACCAATTCAAGACTCCTCAGATGAGTGAGACAATTACGAGCTCACTAAGGAGGAAGAGGCAATTTGCTAAGCCTTCCCAAAGGTACCGGTGAATAAGCTAGGCTACCACTTCGAAAGTGACAACATGAATGCCACCTTCCCTATAAAATACAAGGATAGTCAAGTCACTGCCATCTTAGATGGAGGGGCTAAAGTTAGCATCATTACCACGAAGTGCTAGGAAAAGTGGGGAAAACCATCAATTTACACTACTAGCCTGATAGTCAAGCTCTCGTTGGCTGATAGAGCCATGGCAGAACCCATAGTGTTATTATAAAATTTAATAATTAAAACTTTTGACCTAAGTTTTTGCCACTATTTTGTGGTGATGAACTTCTCATAGTAGCATAATTCTTATGATTACATCCTAGGCCTACCTTTCATGAGAGAGACCCAATGGTCCATGATTGGGACACATATCACATCTATATTCAAAAAAGGAATGAAACCCTCAAGGTAAACTTATGAACATGGAAAACTCATCCTATGGGTGGTGGATCTTTTGCTGAAGACTCCATAACAAAAAAACACCATTGAGCTAAACATGAGCCAAACTTGCCATAAAATGTTGGATGAGGAATGTAAAAGCTCAAAGTTCATCTTACTTCCGAAGCTAGAAGACTCTGAAAATTGGATGCACATTCTTGCAACTTTGGAAAACCTCCCAAATGAAAACAGGGCACAAGATATGCCATGCCACGACAGATGGCAAGGATATTGCATCCATATATATGTTGAGCACTGCAACAGCAATGCAACGTGCATCAGAATTTGAAGGTAATATCCGCAACCGAGAATGGTAGCTTGGGACCCGAAAAGATAAAAAAGGGATGACCAATATCTTTTCCAGGGAGGAAAAGAAGACCATTAGCTTTGAAACATTAAAGCCATAGACTCCCATGCAGACTTTTGCCATCACGTCCATTCAAGATAATGACCACGGAGAGAGATGAACCTACAAGATCAAATGAGTCTATAAAACTCTCTCACTCCATAAGAAGGGCAAAAAAAAAGCCTTAATAGATGGTGATAAAGAAACTAAGCATGTCCTACAAGAGAATGCCTGCACTAATGTCCTTAGACAGGTGCCTGAGCATTTTGAAATGTATACAATGTGGGTGAGACCACTTTGTACACTTTGAGAAGGCTAAGAAAACCCTTGACGAGAAGCATGGAATATCTTACAATGGACCGGTTGAGGTTAAGGAGGTCATACTACTAGCAGGACTTGACGAGGATCCCAAACTTGTATGCATTGGAAAGGACCTATCTCTAGAAGAAGAAAAAGACCTCATTGATCTACTCACTAAATTCCAAGAGTGCTTTGCTTGGAAATATACTAACATGAAGGGTGTACCCATAGACATAGTCAAACACACTATTCCCATTATGGAGGAGCATGGCCATCAAGGTATAGGGCCTACCAAATGAATCTAAATACTCAAAAATGGTCAAGGATGGAATTGACAAACTCATCAAAGCTAGATTCATTTATGAGATAAAGCACACAAAATGGAGGAGCATGGCCATCAAGGTATAGGGCCTACCAAATGAATCTAAATACTCAAACACACTATTCCCATTATGGAGGAGCATGGCCATCAAGGTATAGGGCCTACCAAATGAATCTAAATACTCAAAAATGGTCAAGGATGGAATTGACAAACTCATCAAAGCTAGATTCATTTATGAGATAAAGCACACAAAATGGCTATCCCATATAGTCATAGTGCCTAAGAAAAATGGGAAGATCTGGATTTGTGTTAACCTTAAAATGGTTATTAATGTAGCCATGATGAAGGACCATTCACTGAGCATATGTTAGAAGTGTGGTAGGCAAGGAGGCCTACAACTTCCTTGGGTTTCTCGAGCTATGAAAAAGTGGAAATAGACCCAAATGATCAACATAAGACTGAATTTACCATAGAGTGGGGCACTTATGTGTAAAGAGTTATGCCATTCAGCCCATCCAACACCCTAATAACTTTGTAAAGACTTATGTCCACAAAGTATAAGGAATACCTTAGGGAGTTCCTTGAGGTTTTCATGGATAGAAATCACATCTCTCATGCCTAAGGAAGGTCCTAGAAAGATGCAGATTGTATTGAATATCCCTTAACCCACTTAAATGCCACTTTTGGGTGAGGCACATAGTAATACTTGGCCACTTTGTTTCTGAACATGACATCTCTATGGATGATTGAAGGTGAAGCTAATTCTTGAGCTTCCACTATATCCAGTAACTTCAAGGGTGTCCAACATTTCATGGGACATATCGAATACTATAGAAGATCTATAACCCTGTATACCAACATAACAATGCCCTTATATAGGCTACTTGTAATCTTTGAGTGGACAGATGAGTGTCAAAAGACCTATTACACTCTCGAGAAAGCCTTTAGTGAGCACACCAATCCTAAGATCTCCTGACTGGGATATCATTTTCCATGTGCACATAGATGTCTCGACTTTTACAATTGGTTACATTTTGGCACAACCAGGAGAGCATAACATGGATTTCCTTGTTAGCTTTGCCAACCTCCATAGTTCAACGATGCTGTCAATAAAATTGCACCACTCTCAATGGTTTATGCTATAAAGAAGTACCACCATAGAAAGGGAAGGACTCTTAATGGTCTATGCTATAAATAAGTACCACCAATATCTATAGGCGAATAAATTCATATTTTTTGTAGACCATCAGGCACTTCTCTACTTGGTCAATAAGCCTTGTGCAAAAGAGAAGAATAACATGATGGCTCCTAATCCTTCTATGGTTTAATTTCATGGTGATTATGTGAAAAGGCTCATAGTATGTGCATACCAATCACTTATCACACATCCCCACTAGTCAGAGAGGAGGATGAACTACCTGATGCCCCACTCTTCAAACTCTATATTGTACTAGAATGGGCCGAATAGATAACCCATTGGCTAATGGTTTTCCTCACAGGAGAGGACCCTCGATTAAAATAGGGCATGATGCCTTATCAAACGAGCAGCCCCTTACAAATTGTACAAGCTAGGCCAAGACACGATTATGAGGCATTGTTCTTAGGAATTTGAATACATTGATATCCTTGAGCAAGCCCAATCTGGCGTAGCTAGAGGACATTTTTGAGCATAGCAGACACCACATTTTTGAGCACAATAGACACCACTATTAAAAAATTTCTACCAGTAGTAGGCTTGTGGTAGCCCACTTTGTTTGGAGATACATCGATATCCTTACGCAAGCCCACTCTAATGTAGCTAGAGAATGTAGCTAGAGGACATTTCTCAATAGTAGAACCACTGTCCAAAAAGTTCTACTAGTGGCAGCCCACTTTGTTTAGAGATACATCTAAATTTGTAAAAGGTTGCGCGATGAATGTCAGTGACTTGTTGGGGTTCACAACCATGACAAAATGCCCTTGCACCTTGTAGTGTCTCTACAACCATTTGAGAAGTGGGGCATTAACTTTTTGGCACCGATTAGTCTAGCAACATGAGAAATTCAAGAGATATTTATCATCATTGATATAGATTACTGTACCAAATGGGTTGAGGTCCATGCTACCAGAAAGGCCGATGCCAGGGCAATTGCCAAATTCCTCCTTTACGAATATAATCACTAGATTTGGATATCCACTCAAACTAGTAGTAACAACAAGGGAACCCACTTCATCAATGATGTAATCCAGTTCTTATTGAGAAAATTCATGGTAATGCAGCATCACAAATCCTCACCCTACTAACCCCAACCCAATGGTTAAGCAAAAAGTACCATTAAGATTGTATGTGCTATGCTGACCAAAATTGTAGAAGCCTCACACAATAAAAGTAGCCATCCACACGATATCTTTTGACATATGAAGAAAATGCTATCATGCCCATGGAATTCTTAGTACTAAGCTTCAGAATTGCCATCAAGGAAAGGTTAACAAGGAATATACTGACTGTCGATTGTTTGAACTTGGACACTTTGAAGAAGCTAGACTGCATGCCATCTACATAATAATAGTCAAAAAGCTAAGGCACAAGTAATGGTTCTATGAAAAGCTTAAGGAAAAATATATCAACATCAAAGACATGGTTCTCATGTACGGCACAAAGAACCAAAATCATAAGCTATAGTATAAAGGGATGGGACCCTTCCTTACATATGAACTCACTCTGCAAGGATCTGCATACATTGAAACACAGTGGTGTTTAAATGCAATGATTCTTCAAGATTAGCAAACTTAGATGCTATTATGGCCCTTATACATATGGTCAAAGAAAGCAAAAAAAAGAGTTAAGCAAAGCCGTGAGAAAGAGCAATGAAGAAAGCAGAGGGAAGGAGAGTTTGCAAGGATGCCAACACTATTTATGTAAAATGGTTCTCTAATCATTGGCCTTCTAGTAGGTATATCTCAAGATGGGGGGCATGGTAATGAAAACATGGCCCATGGTATGGCCCACCACCTTGATTGCTAAGTGATCTGAATACCACTAACTTAGGCACTCCACCACAAACCTAGAGAAAAAAAAACTTAAAAAAAAACTGTGTAATGAGTACATACATTCGCATATGTGCACACACGTTTCCAATTTTTGTGCATACACATTCCCATCTACATACACACATTTCCAATTTCTGTGTATGCATGTTTATATTCCAGTATGCATGTTTGGAGTTTTGAATGCATGTATACCATTCTACACGTGCACGATCCCAAGAATGGTATGCAAATGTATGTACACACTGTGTACATACTTTCCCAAGTAAAATACTATAAAAACAAAGGGTCCCCACACATTTTCCACTATTCCCTCTCTAGCTAGCATAACTCTTGCTAGTTTTATCTAGATTCCTCCTTACCTTCTAGTGCTATGCATCCTCCACCATCCTCATGGTGATTGTTGGGATCACAAAAACTTCTTCAAATACTGTGCTCCTTACACCCACTAACAAGAATATGAAAGTAACCAAATTTGCCAAGCTCTTAGAATACCAAGTAGCTACCATTGACTTCTCCCCACTTGAAGTGGAACTTCTCCATGAAGTCGGTAGCATGAAGTTGACAACTAATCAATTCATAATTGCATCAAATTTGAGAAGAAAGTGGAGCACAAGCTCACTTACCACACCTAGGAGTGCTGCCAAATCACTAAGAAACTAGAGGTCATGGAGCACCTCCACCCCCACAGGCTTGGACTTAATGGGTTGGCTACTCTTCCCACTTGGGGCCCCAACCTCACCACCTATTTTTGCTTCATCTCACCTTATGATACCCACCTCAGCACTGGCATAGTTTATGATGCCATAGGTGCTGACTTGACCTTGGCCCTCACTCCGTCGATGTGGTTTGTGAGGCTTTACACTTGCCTCGATCTAGAGAAGCTGAGTGGAGCACAAGGCATGGTCTGAGATATTATCAGGGGTGGCTTAGTCAATAAGGATGGAGTCAAATGGGAGAATATCACTCACCCAGACCTACACACCCTTGCCCAAATTCTTACCATGTTGACCAATCTTTGATGGATAGATATGGATAACCGATGCAACCTATCCCTCCTCACCGTCTCAAGAAAGGTATGGAGAACTAGGCTGGCAATTTCCACTGTGAGCTCCTAGCATCTATGCAAACACGGCTATGGCAACAAGTTTGAGGCCACCATGATCCTCACCACCAAATTTCTCTACTACACTGTGAGCTAGGAAGAGCTCCCCGAACCTTATAGCTACCAAAGCATCGCCACCTCAAGTAGACGTCCTCCACACCCAATCCCAATAGCTCCTTCCAAAGCTGAATCTCTGTACCCCAAGAAGTAAAGGTTGAACCAATTGGCCACTACCAACGAAACCTTAGAGGATTTTTTGGAAACTAACCTCATGGATGCCCCCACATGATCGGAAACACCATAGGCCCATGTGCCAACCACCATGATCATGCAGAGCCAGCTCCGTTTAGTGACCCCTCCCACACAGCTCAATCCCTCTCACCCCGCTGAGAACATACTTGGAAGTTCTAGGAGGGCAATCCATTTTGAAAGCATCCCCTTTTTTACTTCTCATGAGTCATAAAACATTACTATTGAGCCCACTGTTGGATATAGGAAGGCCATCTCTCCTCTACCAAAAGCTTCAAAAGCCATCTTCCACTCACAAGGATGCCTTCTAGACTTCCCTAGTACCTTTTCCTTGCTACTTTAGAACCTCACTAGAAACATGACCACCTATATGTCTTGTCGCAACAAAAGGAGTAGAGACCGATGTAGTGCAGCAAGCTCTCCTCCTGGTGCATGCCAACATTGCCTAGCTAGAGACTCAAAAGAATGCTGCCAATTGCACTCAACAATAGGTTACAAGTCTAGGCCCTTGAGGTTCACTCTAGGATTGCCCATCATCTGCAACACGAGTTGGAGGTCCTTCACACATGGAGGTGGATGGGGTTAGAGCCACCAGAGTAGAAACCCATGGGAGCTCACCAGAGCTATTGTAGCACTCCAAACAGTTGAGGCAATGGCATGAAATGAATAACAATTGTTGGATGAGATCCACAACCAAATGTTTGAGCACCACAACAAGGATTTTCAGAGGGCCATTGATAAATGCAAAGCCTATGACCATTACTTAGCTCAAACAACACTTATTAGAGCTCAAAGTTGGACCCCAACTTGAGTAGGCCGCCTTGGCAACTAAGCAAAAGGTGAATAGCCTAATGGATGCAACTATCAACTTTCCCAACCTTGCCTTCCCAACTACCCTTTGGCCTGCTCGAGCTGCCACACTACACCCTCTAGCTCAACTTCTTCCAACACAACATCTTCATTCATGAGGATATCACCACCACCATCACCTTTTCCACCATGCTCTCTAACGTCCCTTCTACCTGCCACACCACCCTCGCCATGCTCTTGTTCCAAAAAACCATCTCCCTATACCAAGCCCTCCACCATCTTCTGACTCCCTGACCACATCCTCAACCTCAACCTCCAGTCTTGGTGTAGAATCCTCACCTTCTCTGACCACCTGGATGAAGGTGACTTCATCAACCTCTTTGTTCCCACTGAGTTGTGCATGTACCCCACTTCCATTGACATCATCAACAAGGTGATTTGATGAATGCACACACAGCTAGCATGTCATGGATGAAGCCTATTACCATCTCATTGGAAAGGCTAGCATTGTTTATGGCCCCATTAGTATCCTTGTACTATACCATCAAATCGAGAAGCAGCTACAAATTGATCTACACCAATAACCACCATCTCTTCACAGCACAGTCCCGTGGCTTACCTCCAAGATGAAGAATGCAAGGAGGCCCTCGAGTTTTATTAGTACATGAAAATAGCACTTGAAGTTAAGGATGAGGAAGAGGACACCATAGACACTGGCAAGGATGAGGAAGAGGACACCATAGCACTTGAAGTTAAGGATGAGGAAGAGGACACCATAGACACTGGCAAGGATAAAGATGGTGATGATGCATCCCCATCTGATAGCAAATACCTGTCCAAAGATGACCCCCCAAGAGGAACTATAGTGGTCCCATGGTGAAGCTTCACATGGCCCTTCAACATCCAGAGGCCCCTCTTTTGATAGCAAATACCTGTCCAAAGATGACCCCCCAAAGATGACCCCCCAAGAGGAACTATAGGTGGTCCCATGGTGAAGCTTTACATGGCCCTTTAACATCCAGAGGCCCCTCTTCAATTGCACCTGCCTCATGATCTTCCGCCAAAGGCAAGGATAAGGAAGAATCCTTGACATCCTTCCCCTTGGGACAAACCCTATACAATAGCTCCCCCTCTCCCCATCTTCACCTTACCACCTGCCACTCCTTCTTGGCTTTCTCCACTTGTATCTCCATGATCTCTATCACCCCTCTCATCTCCCAAGCCACCCCCACCACTAACCTCTCTCAAGGACATCCTCAATGAACTCACCAAGGCCTCAACCTCACAAACAGACCACCCCTCTCTCCCACCACAGGTCTTGGAAGAAGGTGAGATCCTAGAACCCCCCGTCGAACAACAACAACATGCACCCACCTGACTACCCATTTAACTCACGTGATCCTCTTGACATGATAGATATTGAAAGAGCCAAAATATTGAACCAGTAGAGGCAGTCATGCCCCCCCGGACCCTACCCCCATCACTAACATGATCATTGATCGCCTTGACATAATCATTATCACTAATTTATTTGTTGAAAGAGAATGGCAATATTTCTTTAGAGCATAGACCATCTAGAGTCCTTTCCTTTTTGTGGTGTTATAGTTCTATTCGACATCATTCATTCAACTGGTGAAGCTAACATGGAAATTCATGTTATGCTCTCCTGGTTGTGCTAATATGTAGCCAATTGCAAAAGTCGAGGGCATCAATGTACACATGGGAGATAATATCCTAGTTGGGATATCTGAGGATTGGTGCACTTGCTAAGGTTTTCTTGAGAGTGTCATAGGTTTTTTGACACTCACCCATCCACTTAAAGATGACGAGTAGTGTAAACAAGGATCTAGCTATGTCGGCGTACAAGATAATGAAGCTTTTGTAATATCTAATGTATCCCATGAATCCTTGAAACCCCTTCAAGTTTATAGGTGGTGGGAGCTCAATAATTTGCTTTACCTTACCATTATCATCCATAGAAATCCCATGTTCTGAAATAATGTGGGTGATGGGAGCTCAAGAATCAGCTTTACCTTGCCATCATCCATAGAAATGCCATGATCACTTGGGCCTATCTCCACTTGGTTATAGCCCAAAAATCTATCAAGGAAGCTATAGGCCTCCTTCTCATTCTAGCACATGTGCCTTGAATGTGTGCCTTGAATGGTAACAGCTAATGGCCCTTTACCATGTGGCTGAATTAAGCTTTTTGAGGTTAACATAAACCCATATCTTTCCATTATTCTTAGTGTGCTCTATCTCACACAAATGAATCCAGCTTCGATGAGTTTGTCAATTTCATCCTTGACCATTCTAGAGTATTTTGGATTCATCTAATAGACCTTGTGCCTTGATGGATTTTCTCCTTCAACAATGGGAATTAGTGTGTTTGACCACCTCCAAAGGTACTCCCTTCATATCTCTATATTTCTAAATGAAGCAGATTTGGAATTTCGTGAATATGTTAATGAGGTCTTTTTCTTCTTCATGAGATAGGTCCAATGTGTGTACTAGTTTTGGATCTTTATCAGGTCCTGATAGGTTAACCTCCTTAACTTGAGTAAGTCTATTGTAAGATGTTCCAGGCTTCCATCAAGGGTCCTCTTTACATTCTCAAAATGTACAAAGTGATTGCCCATGTTATATGTTTTGAAATTCTCGCACACCTGACTAAGATCTTCCATGCTAGTGCTCCCTTACAGAATGTGCTTAACTTCTTTTTTAGCCTCCACTAAGGCTTTTTTTCTAACCCTTGTTGCAAAGCGAGAGAGTTTAATAGACTCAATTAATCTTGTGGATTCATCTCTCTCTCTGGCCATTAATCTGACTGGAACTTTAAAAATATTGAGCTCGTTTTGTCAGTGATGCAAAAGTCCACATGGAAGTCTATGGCTCGATGTATCAAAGCCAATGATCTTCATTTCCTCCCTAAAAGAGATTTAAGTCTTCTCTTTTTTATTGTTTTGGGCCCCAATCTACCATCTCTTGATTGCAGATATCGCCTTCAAATTTTGGTGTATATGTTGCATTGCTACATTGGTCGACACATATATTGAGGTGATTTCCTTACCATCTGCTACGGCATATCTCATGCTTGTTCTTGTTAGGAGAATGTCCATGGTTGCAATAATGTGCATCCAATTTTTTGAGTCTTCTAGGTCTAGAAGTGAGGTAAACTTTGCGCTCTCACATTCCTCATCTAATGTTTTATAACAAGTGAGGCACATGTTTAGGTCAATGGTGTTATTGAGATAAACAAGTGAGGCACATGTTTAGCACAATGGTGTTACTGAATCCTCAAAAAAGGTCCACCAGTCATGGGATGAGTTTTCCATGTTGTAGGTTCAATTTGAGGGTTTCATTCCTTTTCCCAATCTGTGTCCCAAATCATGAACCATTCTAGTTTCTCTCATGAAGGGTTTCTCTCATGAAGGGTTTGCCAAGGATGTAATCATAAGAATTGGGCCGTTGAGAAAAGTTCATCACTACAAAAGAGTGGCAAAACTTAACTAAAAGTCTTGATTCTTAGATTTCCCAAAAGCCCCATGGTTTTTGCTATGGCCTTGTCAGGAAGCTTGACTATTAGATTGGTAGTATTAAGTAAAGGGTGAGGGTGCCCCCACTTCTCCCAACACTACTTAATAATGATACTAAATCTAGCCCCTCCATCTAAGATGACTGTGACCTTATTATCCATGTACTTTATAGGGAGGACGGCATTTATGTAGTCACTACTATCAATGTAGTGGCCTAGCTTATTCATTGATACTTTCAGAAAAGCTTAGTGTACTGCCTCTTCCCTAGCGATTTCGTCATAATTTGACTCATCCAAGGAGTCTTGAAGTGGTTTTTCTTCCATGCCCACTTTTAATCTTCCATACATCCAATCCTCTAGGTCCTTCCATAGGATTGGGATTCCTTTTACAGCTAATAGAAATCTAGACTCAGGAGGAAAGGCGATGAGCCTTGCTATGTCTCCTAGTGTATGTCTATTATCACTTATGTAGATTTTTTAAGGGCCGATAATATTATATGGAATATGTATAGGCCCCTTCCTATGTGGCACTCTTCCATCATCACCCAACTTTGGAGGCAATGGCCTGAAAGCTTTTGTCTCTTTACCCCTATTTCAAGCCTCCTTGGGTTATGGAATGGATTGATTCTCTTCTCAGTCTTCTTTTGACTAAGGTGAATCTCACCTCTGCATGGACATCCACTCTAACAGTGGGGACTAAGGAGGTCCATCTATGCTTAGCATGCCCTTACCAGTTCATGGGCTACTTCTAATCTAGCCTCTTCATGGGCATCCACTCCAATTGTGGGGACTAAGGAGGTCCATATATGCTTAGCATGCCCTTACCACTTTATGGGCTACTTCTAGTTTTCTTTTTTCCTTAATCAGTTTGGCCTATTCTTCCAACTTCTTAGGCAGGTTGTTAGCGTCTATGACTAGTTCTCTTGGTTCTACTGGCTACTAGTGGGAGCTAAGGATTCACTTCTCCCTCCAAAAAGAGGATGAAGAGATGTTAGAAACTATATCCTTTCCTGACTCCCCTTAAACTATCACACGATCTTGCCCTTGTCCTATCTTCTTAGACATTTGTCTTCTGATATAATAGGTGACTTTAGCATTTTCCAAAACTTTGTTAGTTAGTAGGACTTGGGCTAGTTTTTGTGCCCTTGGAGTATGAGAATTGGAAGCGTCCAGATTTGTGATGAGTGGGTGGCTCTCCTCTTATTTTGCATTCTCATCACCACATTGAGAGGAATGGTTTTGTAATAGCCCATCCCTAGCACTTCGCAAGAAGTCTTATACTTGGTTTATACTCTTGGGCTAGACCTGGATTGGATGCTTTTAATGGACAACCCTTATACATGTGGTCAATACCAGCACCCATTTAGAGTGGTCAATACCAGCACCCATTTAGAGTGGTAATAGAGGTTATGGGTTAGTCTGTGTGGTTGTTGCCATAGCCTTCTTAATGGGACACGTTGCCACCCGGTATGGTTCCTTGCAGAGTGACAGCACTGTAATGGAATACGGGGTCCTAATACATTAATTTTCTTGTATCAAGGTCCAATGCTATGAAGCCAGAGGAGACATTAGGCCTCCAGGTTGTTCCAAACACTCCAAGGTTTGTGTTTTAAGAGCTTTTTGAGTCAAAATCTGTTGTCATAATTGTTGTCTCCTATGACCATATGACATCTATGGTTTTAGAAGGTATTACTTCTTCCTCTACTTGATTGGCACTTCTCATTCCTAAACTAGACTGGTTAGGGTCCATATCAAGAGTGGCCTCCATATTTGGCCTTTCTAGTCAGTGATCTCTATGATAAAGTCTCTAATCACGTCCACAAAACTCCTTGATGGTTGTAGGGGAGTCAGGTACACGAACCTCTTGGTCCATACTAGGCTCAGAAGAGACATGCTCCTAGTAATAGGCCTCATTCAAGCTAGCATCTTTGCTATCACTTAAATACTCAGTCTCAGTAGGGTTTCTTGGCTCCTATGAGGGCCCAAGGACTGCAATGATTCCTCTTGAGAAGGTGCTCTTAATTCTACATCTTTTAAGGCACTCTCTTTTAGTGGGGCATTGAATCCAAAAATCCTTCCTGGTCTCATGTACATGAAAGGGTGATCAACTTAGAGCACACTCTTCAATGATACAAGTCACGCATGGCCCTAGATATTCTAGATTCAACAACATTTTTTAATATTTTATAGTCTCTGTTATACTTGTGAACGTGCACACATGTTGAGAACGTGCGTACCCAACTCTGAACGTGCATGGCTAGGTGAGTTGAGAACGTGCGTATCTAGGTCCCAATTAGACTTGAGAATGTGCATTCACAAGTTTAGGAACATGCGTGTGGAATTGCAAACGTACATGGCCAAAGAAGATAGCAACATACATGGCCGGAGAAGGCAGGAACATGCATGGCCAAGTGAAAACATGCATGGCTAAGTGTCTATTAGACCTGTGAGTGAATATGCATTCAAAAGTGTGAATGTACATTTCCACTTTGTCACATATATAAGTAGTTCTAACAAGTCTACCATGGTGGAAGTCTGGGCCATGTGATAGTCAATTTTTCAACTGTTTTTATCATTATGGTCATTTATGGGAGGAATATTATCTGATCTTTCCTTAATGAGAATATTATTTGAGCTTTCCTTAATGAGAATATTGTGAAGATTTTCACTGTCATACTTAGGAATATGCATTTCTACTTGCGAATGTGCATTCACACGCCCAATTGAGCACGTATGCAAGCAAACCAGAAAGTAGTTTTTTGTGTTTGTTAAAAAAACTAGGCTTTGACCTATATAATTCCTTCTTAATGGGGACATGTTTTTTTATTTTTTATTTGATAGGATGCTTTAACTTTTCCTAACCTACCTAATGATGATCAATACAACCTAATGGTTTTTCTACAAAGATTAATGGTGAGATTAACTCCTAAAGTGAATAAAAACTCAAAAATTTACAAATGCAAGAAGGGAAGAGAAAGAATCAATGAAAATGAAATGGAACACTTACTTGTAAATCATGCAACTCGAGCTTAAAAGGTTGCTCCATTACACCAAGGTAACCAAATAAACCAAAAAACAAACAACAAGGTAATCAAATAAACTAAGGCAACTAAATAATAACCTTAAAGGGTTTCTCCATGCTCCATTGCACCAAGGTAACCACCAAATAAACCAAAAAACAAATAGTAACAACAGTTAAACACTACCAATCAGTGGATTTGCACTCTAATCAAGCTATGTCAATACTCCAAATGTAAAGTATAACAAGGGAGTCTTAAGCAAAGGCATTTCCCCAGAGCAACAGTGCCAAAGGTGTTCACCATTTTGAGAACACTTGAGCCTTGCAAGATAGAGAGGAAGAATGCAAGAGTCTTACTAGGTTGTACCTCTAGCCACTTTTAGTAGAGTAACTCTCTTTTGTAGAGAGCTAGGGTCCTTAATCTTGCCTCCTTTGTTGTTATTAAATAACTGCCACACACAGACATCCACAACTTTGATACCGGCCACCTTACCATCTTTAACAATTTTGGCTGAAGTCACTAGAAATGCGGATTTCATTAGAATATGCTTACATTGTATTATTTTTGCATGTTCGTCGCTTATCTATTAAAGGTCCACCACAGGAGCTTAGGTGGCCAAAGTCACTAGAAATGCCAGATTTCATTGGAATGCACTTATATTATATTATTTTGCGTGTGTGATCTCATTGATTGTCTATTAAAGGCACACCATGAGATCTTAGGTGGAGAGTACTAGTTGTGGATTAACTGTTTGCACAAGCTAGAGTGACCGAATAAGCCCTAGGACCTAACTAGTTGTGGATTAACTGTTTAGACAAGCTAGAGTGGTCGAATAAGCCCTAGGACCTAATTTTTAACTTTGGCTACCCAAGAATATAAACCCTAGAAGCCACACATAAAAGGTAAAATGTAACTCTCACCACTCATTCTCTTATGCATAATCTAAGTGAGTGCTAATAGATCCCTTCATGTTTAAGCCCATGGATAAATCTATCAAGTAGTTGATAATTCGAATAGCGTTCATGTGGAAGGCAACGAGAGTTCTAACGAAATCCCATACCAACTCCTCTTCTTCTCTCTTTTGCTTTGTGTAGTTGTGAAGCTACACCCCATAAAACTCCTTCACACACGAATTTCTTTATGTAGCTCTGAAGCTACTCCCCATAAGACTCCTTCATGCACAAATTGCTTCAAGAGTAATCTCCTAAGAGTAGTGAAGTAGTAGTGAACTTCAAGCGTTCCTCGAACAACCTAGGAGTTCTATACTAATCCCCAACCTTACTATCTAATGTTAGACTAAAGGCAATGGTCTTGGCAACCTCATTTCGTTCTCCTAGGACCTTAGAAACTTGACTAAATACCGCCATATGTCTCCTAGGATCACCACCTCCAGTGAATCTCTGAGTTAGGTTGGCTATTTGGGTAGCCTTTCTATAGCTATGTCGACCCCCATCTCTCATAACAGGCACTATGCTCTCAACTATCGCTCTTCCTCCCAGGGCTTGTGCAAAAGTAACTGGGTTTCAAAAAGGATATTCCATTTTGATGGGGTTTGTGATGCACTATGCTCTCAACTATCGCTCTTCCTCCCAGGGCTTGTGCAAAAGTAATTGGGTTTCAAAAAGGATATTCCATTTTGATGGGGTTTGTGATGTACTACAGTACCTTTGATACGTTGAAGGTTGCTTTAGTTACGAATTTGGTGCTAAAGTTACTAGAATTTGGAAAGCCCTTTGAAGTCATTACTAATGCTAGTGGATGCACTTGGAGGAATCCCAATATAAGAAAGACATCCCATAGCTTATGAGTCTTGGAAATTAAGACCTCATTAAAAAACTATGCCACCCATGATCTTGAGTTGTTGCACTTAACAGGAAGGCTTCCTTACTCATGTGGCTAGTTACAATACTTTCAAATCCACTACCCATTGAGATCAAGGAAAAGGTCAAATCAAATAAGTCAATCAAATAAGTCCTTTGCTCCTATTATCACATTTCTTAAGCAAGAAAGTAAGACTGATCAAGAAGTGAAAAAATTTCAAGGATTCAAGATAGAAGATGGATGCATATACTTCAATAATTGATTGTGTGTTTGTGAAGTTAGGGATCTTAAGAGAATAATTTTAAATGAAGCTCATGACTCCTTATAGTAGAACACCTCGGCTACGTGAAGACTTTCATGACAATAAAGCAAAGTTCCTTTTTGCCCAAACTTAACAGATGTACTATAACATGTTCATCATGCTTAGTCTATCACCACAAGATTAAGGCCAAAAGGATAAAAATGCTAGAAAAGTTAGATCCTTTAGACATTTTGCCAATTTGATTACTATGCTTGCATGAGAAGCAAATTGGCAACTTGAGTTGCACAATGGTTTGATTGGTGAAGCAAATCCCTATTAAAGAGTGTATGGAAGCCATGTGTAAGTAATCTAATCAAATGGAAAAAAATTTGGTAGAGATTTAGGAGCACCTAAGTCTAGATTAATGGCAAAGATAGACTCTGACTAAGTATTTAGCTTTATGTAAGGTTTCCAATTAGATCAGCCAGGTGGTAATTACACTAGGTTGGTGATCTAAATGCTGATAACTTGAATATTTAGGATTTAGGTTTATATAGGGTTTCTAATTAGATCAACCACATGGCAATTACCCTAGGTTGGTGATCTAAATGCTGATAACCTGAATATTTGGGATTTAGGTTTACATAGGGTTTCTAATTAGATCAACCACATGGCAATTACCCTAGGTCGGTGATCTGAATGCTTATAATCTAAATATTAGGGATTGGGATTGGAGACGATCTAAAAGTTGACGATCTAGACACGATGAACAATTTGATAAAAAAGTTTGGATGATTTAAACGTGACCGAATAATCCAATGATGGGGATCAATGATCAGAGGTTGGAGAGATCCTAGTATTTTGGGATGGTCCAATGATGGGGATCAATAATCGGCAATCTAACTCGATGATGATCTAAAAAGGCACGATCTGTAGTTAGGATCAAAGAAGGTCAAGATCAGCGATCTTTACCTTCTCTGATCGGAACCCATCTCGATGAAGATATAAAAAGGTGCGATCTGTAGTAGAGTTAGGATTGGAGAAGATCAAGATCAACGATCTCAAGAGTTCTGATCAACTAAAGTCATGATAGGTGATTAGGACAAGTGAATTGAAATCCACGATCAAAAGAGAAGATAATAGGACCCTCGATCAAGATCAAAGCATTAGGATTGACGATCAAAAGTTGGATGGAAACCCAAAAATTAGGATTGTTGAATGGGTTTGGATTAAGGATCCCAAACTTAACACTTGTATTTTTTCCTATTTGTTCCTTGGGGTCTCTTCAGCTTTGGTTAGGTATTTGTGCAAGGGTCACAACAAAATCAAGGTGCCTAATGCATGTGTCTATGTAATATGGGGACACCTATGGATGCAATAATTGAGCATGCAGTGAAAGAACATTCAATGGGGATCTATTATCTTGGAGATCTCGTCATAGTGGGAGAGAGGACTTTCTCATGGAACTCCGAGGCAATGGACCATACACTATGCCAACACCCTCTTGCTAGTGTCCTCCCATCTAGGAAGCTCTTGGAGTCGAGATTTTATTTAAGTGTAATAGGTGATTAGTGTGTGAGTTGGGACTACTCCTTCACTCCATCAACCTAGAGTCAACAATTATGCTCATCTCTCGAGCACAAGTGACTCGACTGTAATAAGACCTTGTGAATAACATGTTGTGCTATGATTAGGATTTACACTAGGCATATTTTGACCTTTTGCAACCCAACTCTTAACTTTGATGCCCTTGGCACATTTTGGCCTCCAGTGACTTAATAATTCAGCAAGACGAGTGGTTCCTTAGTCTTTTCTTTCTACTTTTTTTTTCTTGGTGTTAAGTAAGCAACAACTTTCTTTGTCCTATAATTCAACATGACGGTGATAGCACCCTCTTTACAAACAAGGTTTTTGCTTATGTAAGGATTAAAGACTTCACGGTATTTGGGCCATTATGTGGTGAGGTTTGCTTGTCGTCGAGACCGACACGAGGTCTTAAATTTGCCCTTTAAGTTATCCCTGCTCTCTTTCTCAACCAAATGGTCCTCTATCTTAGCCTTGCCTTTGTTGGTCCTTTTAAGTACCCATTTTTGCTTTGGCTCAACTAGTTTATGTATTGGCTTTACGCTCAATGATTTCTACTGAGCTTGTTTTCTCCTTTCTATTTTCTTCTTTCTGTGACCTTAGCTTAATGGATGGCTTCGAGTTGCTTATAGGAGAGAGGTCCTTAAAAGCTTCTAAGTTTATTCCCATTTAGGAATCCATCTAGTGTTTCTAAGCGGACAACTCCTCCCAAATTCAGTTTATAGATCCTAAAAAAGGACCCCCGTCCCTCTAAGCTTGAGTTTTTTTTTAAATTTTCTTAAGGTTATAAAGCACGAACAAATCCCCTACTACCTTGAACCTCTTGGACTTGATGTTAAAATAAAACCACATTTTTCTTCTCTTCTTTTCAACATACATGCCCATCACTAATGAGTGTAGCCTGGCCTCATCTAGTTTGTAACACCTCTTCCACCTTGAGGTATAAAGCTAATGCTTTTATATTACAAACATTACAAACAAGTCCATGAGACCACACTTTGTCCTAAAGTTTATGCAACCAAACTAAATCAATCACCAACACAAGTTGTACACTAACCTTGGTGGAACAGTGCTGCACATTTAACTCAACAAAATCTTATACAAATGAATCAACACAAGACATAAAACCCTCAAACCTTGTAAATTCAAGAACTCACATTAGAAAGTTTGGTACAAACAATGGTGAATGCCACCTCTACAACAAGGATGAGAGAGCCTATGAGGGGAAACTATGGGGGAAGCAATTGCATGGCACTTTCGAGGCAGGGCCATCAATTCTAAGAAAGAAGCATTGCTAAGATCAAACCTGTTTTGCCCCGTGGATGTTGACGGTTGAAGTCCTTTGCAAGATGTCAAGGGCCAGAATGAGACCAAACACAGGGTATAAATTGTTAAGGACATAAAAAGATCATCACTCTAGTGCTTTAACTGTCGTGAACCACACAAGATAGTAGATTGCCCTGTTTGGAACACTCGGTCTCTCCAACATAGGTGCCAACATTTTGAGACCCCTATGTGAGCAACGTGCATTACACCACTTGTTCAAAGACTGTCTGCTAAAACTAAAACATAACAATACCAAACACAATGGAAGCTACACCACTCAACTTTGTTAGTATACATAATGTAAAATGTATTAACATGACTGCAAGCTAAGGTGCAAACTAAAATGTATTAACATGACTGCAAGCTAAGGTGCAAACTAAAATAAAATCTACCAATGCTGAAACTTTAAAATTGCTAGAGAAAAATGTTATAAAACATCAAACCAACAAGGATCCAAAGCTGAAGGAAATCCCAAAAACCAAAACAAAAACTAAACAGAGACAAACAAGCCTCGAACCAAGCAAAAGCTCAACTAAAGAAAAGGGATCTGGAAATTCAAAAACCAAACAAAACCAAGGACAAGAAAAAGGTGGAGGTCAAAATAAGCTTAAATAAGGATAGGAATATCAAAATAGTCTCACCAAAGTTAAATCTCAATATGCGAGAACATTCATTACATGAGTAATATCAAAACTTGCATGTGAAACTATTGATGTTGATAGTAAAAACAAGTTTCTTTTTTACTACAAACAAAGAGACTCGGATGCAAGTGCTACATGGAGAGACAAAAAAAAAAGAACCGAAACAAAATGTTATCATGTGCCACCACATGGGGAAACAAGGGATTAGAAGCACGTGCACCCTTCCAACCAAACAAAGAAGCACGTGCACCCTTCCAACTAAACAAAGAAGAATTTACTCCAAGGGTGATAATTCTGAGAGTGAAACATGGGAGTGCATGGTGAGATTGGTTGAATGGTGGATCGAGTCTCCCAATGGCTCCTCCCCATCAACTTCCTAAATGTTCATGTAAGAGAAATGAGACCAAATGGAGGATTATCGATTTCCCTTTCAAAATGAGCCATATTTGCCAAATGAAATTCAACTCTCGAGACAAGTAAATTGGAGAGAACTCAATGTATTATGCGGAGGTAGAACAATGTCATTGGCTTATTGCAACAATAAGATAGAAGAAAATAAAAGGGTCTATACAAATGAGATAGAAGAAAATAAAAGGGTCTATACAAATGAGATACAAATGTCAACACAACCAATGGGAAGGGGTAAACAAGTGATTGCATCTTTAAACACATTTAGTGTTTTGGACCACGGAAATGACCTTCAAACTCTTGATCTACCTTTGATGAATAAATGTAAACCTAAAAGTGCTTTAGGAGAATATGACCTGAGGGCTGAAAATCAAATAAATGAATCAGAAAGTGAATGGAAGTCAATAACCAAAACATCTATGCTACCTCTTGAGGATCCAATCAACATTCAGCTAGATTTTCTAGTCAGCAAAAATATTCAACAAAAACAAGCAGTGATTAACCATAACACTACTCACAATATTGTCTCGAGGAGACTTTGGGAATCTTTAGGTCAATCCATGCTCACTCCTAGGCAAATGAATGCCAAATGCTGAAGGCCAATTATTCTTATTAGTTATATACAAAAGTCCCATCCTCTATACCAAAGGTTCTATACCAAAGGTAGTCTTATTAGTCTTTGGGATTTGTGGATACTTAGTTGTACCTGGAAAGTCCATCTAAGAAGTTGTAAGCTGCACATGTTCGATATAAGACAATGGGTAGTGATCTCTCACCATGTGGTCGCATTTATATTTTTCAAGTTCACACATACATGGATCTTGCCATTCTTTTTGTAATATGACCATTGGTGAAACACAATTTATGTACTCGATCTCATATATAAAACCTGTGGAAAATAAGTCTATCTACTTCTTCCTTGATGGTCTTGGAATAGGTTTCATTATAAGTGTAGGGCTTTTGCTTAACTGGCCTTACATTATCCACCAGTGAAATTGTATGCTGGTAGACTTCTAGAGGGACTCCCTTGAGATTCAAGTAACTCTAATGAAAAGAAGCAAGAGTCCCTGAAGTAAATCCCACCCCACAGTAGATGGTGCAAGCATATAAAGCATGGCATGAAAGAGCCAAAAAGTTTTTGTACTAGTTATGCCAGTATGATAGACTCTATGATTATGCATATACAGGATGCACAAATGCCTAAGGAGGCTTGGGAAACCTCAATACAAATACTTAAGCATGGAAGGACTTGCAAATCTCCTTAATTTTATTAGATCACTACTATAGGAAACTATTGGAGCCTACAAAAGAAAATATGGATCCCAACCTTCTTCCAGTTAAACAAATGAAAGGATTGCTTTCTTATGGTGTAGCAAAAGGTTTGATTGAAGAAAAAAAATACAAAACAATCAAACGCAATGTTGTAGAGGACTTTATATCCAATAATCAAGTTGATGGTACTACAATCCAAGAGGCTCTTGATGTTAGTGGAGTTAGCAGGAAGGGATATAGTTCGATTTTCCATGCGATATCCTCAACTTTGAGAGATCAAAGGATTAAACGAGTTTTACTGCCAAATCCAGCAATCGTGTGGAAGATAAGAGGTCATTTGAATGAAAGTATAGATGAGTTTATTGACAATATATCCATATTGAAGATATATTTCATGGTGGTAAAGGAACCACTGTGTATGACCCTTGGAACAATATATTTGTAGATCTACAACAACTTCAAAGAAGAATGGTCGAGTTTTATGGAATAACATTTGAAGAGTGCAAAGGCATTTTGAAATTTGTTATCAAACTGGATGAGTGTGAGGTTGTAAAGGAAAAGAAAATGGAAAGGATTACTATTACATTGATGAATGGAGCACTTGATACATCATTGACTGAAGCGAGTTCGAAGTATTTTAGTGTGCAGCCGGAGAAACACATATGGTGGTTAGGCTCGTTCCAGGTATGATCATTTTTTGTTTCGTACTTGATTTTAGTCAATGTTTTCAAATCTTTTATAGTAAGACTTTTGTTTTGTATAATCACAAGTGACGACAGAAGACCATGAAACACTAGATTGGGTGTTTCACCACATGGAAATACCAAGAATAATTAAAGACAAGTGCAAGGAGAGAATCTCCATGTTGCAAGAAAAGGTGATTTTCAAGTAGAGTGGCACATGGCGGGGGATCTTAAAACACTTAAGTGCATGTATAACGTTAGTAAAGGAGGTAACTCAAAGTCTCCTTGTCTTTACTACAAAGAATCAGCTCAAGTAATGGATTCCAAATGGTGGAAGAGAGAACCTAATAGAGATAAAGTTGACCCTGACTTCAAGGCCATTCTTGACATTCCACTATGTAATGTTCACATATGCACATTGCATGCTCTATGTCGAATTATTGAGAAATTGGTATTTTTGTATATTGGATTTGCTTGGAAACTCCGTCCCGAAGAAATAGAAAGGATGCTCTTCATGCATTGGAAAAAGTGTTATCCGATATAGGTCTGCATGGAGGTGATGTTCATATCACAAAGGATTTTAAAAAGTCTACCAATGACAAGGAGGTACCAATCAAGCCCTCTATTGGTGGTGTTAAGGCAAGAAGATTCTTGTCTCGACCCAAACATAGTAGTAAACAAGTAAGGCAAGGTAGAACAGTTTCAAGGATTAGTTATGGATTGTGGAAGCAAGTCCATAATGCCGTGAAAGATCATGAGGCAGATGGGGAAGCACGAAATGTGAAGGCAGAGGTGTGGAGGTCTCTTGATCAACTCTTCATGTTCTGTGACAATGTAACATGGACAAAGAGTGATTACAAGAACTTTAAAGAGGCAATTAAACATTTTGGGAAGTCAATGAAAGACGCGTGGACAACCTGCAATATAACTCACTACATGGTAAAGTGATGTCTTCTTCTTTTACTTAAGTGTGATCCTCTTTTCTTTTATAACTTACTATGCATTCTTATGTCTCTGTGAAAACAGCATATCATCTACAACCACCTTCCCTATTTTGTTAAAAAGTATGGATGCCCAACAATTTGGTCTACCCAAGGCATGGAGAAGTCTCACTACATGGCACGTAATGCATTTTTCAGACACACACAACACTATGGAGGGAGTCAAAAGGCAAATAGTCTGAAGGAAGTCTTCCAATGGTTTTACCGAGGCATTCTACAAAGGCTGCATGCTAAAAGAAAAGTTGCTAGTTCCAAAGTCAAGCTTGCTTTTATTCTAGCCCAAAAGTAAAGACGAAGACAAACTTTGGACAATTCAATGGCAGCAGAGAGACATAGACAATGGAGGGATTTGAAGATATTTAGAAACCATAAATGGACAAGTAAACATGAATAGCAGTTTGTAACTTATTGGTGTTATGTCCACATGTTTTCAAACTCAATCAATAGATTTTTATTCTATGGAACAAGTGACTCTTGGTGTTATGCCTATATGTTTTGAGACTCCATCAAAAGTATTTCTTTTGTGAAACATGTGATCTATATTAACAAGCATCAATACATCCATGAGCTACACACAAAAAATTCAATCAATACTACTTAATTATGTTAGACACACTATTGATCCTTACCAATAAGGTACTGAGTGTCAAACACTTTTAGAAGCTACTAAGTGTGGGAAGAGTATTGAAGTGTCGTACAGTGATGGGACAAATGCAAAAGGGTACTGATCGTCCGTACGAACAAGAAACTGATGAGGATCAAAGACTTTGTACAAATCAGTTCAACTTCAACATAATGTTTGTGCTATATTTGATGACTAAATCCTATTACTCCCAGGGCCTGCCAGTTGGAACTCTCTTTTTGGACTTGATTGGACTCTTTTTCTTCCTTGTTGGCTTGATGTCAACTGTCTGTTTATCAATGCTTGCCTCTGTTGCTTCTCTGAGAGGGGTATCCTTGTCTTCAGCTATCTCCACGTGTTCTTCTTCTTGGATTGTGTGGCCTGATGCAATCATGGGTGGCTCTCGAAACCTTATGAGCTTGTGTTTTCCATAGCCCTCCAGACATTTGGGCTCCTTAACACCACATGCTAATGCATAAGAAGTGTAAGACAAAAAGTAAGAGGCCCTAGAGGCCTGCTTATTCACATAATCCCCAAATATATCTATGGTGGCGGACAACCTCTCTATTAAAAGCCTTTTGCCATGGAAGATCATGTCCACCTAAAACCCTAGACAAACATTTAAAGAAGTAAACAATGGTTTCTCCATTGTTGCTCAACTGCATATGGTAAATCAAGATCTTAGCACTGCCTAGATCATGAATATAATGAGCTAGGCTTGACATTTTGCCAAACCCAACCGGCCTGCTTTCACTTGTTCTCTGGAGGAATGTGTCATCCTCAATTTGTAGCTGCCACGTATCAAAAGATTGGAGTGAGACAATAATACACAACTACAAAACATTTAAGCACAAGATAAAGTATTTGATTTGAAGTAATAAGATCATACCTTCTCATTTTCATCAGCAACAAGAAGTTCATCTTTCCAAAGATTTATTCCTCTCCCCTCCAGTCCAGCCTTTTCTTTAAGCTTTTCCTTATGAAGTGCTGAGAGATTCATAGCTTCCTGGGTGAGGTGGAAGGCAGCTTCATCTGGCTCTTGGAAATTTTCAGCCTCTTTGAAACAAATAGTAAGGGCCTCTGCAGGATCAAAAGTTGTTTCCAAAGCCAGTAGTGAATGGTCATCCTCTATGCCAACCTCCTTGTCAAGCCTTGAAGCCTGGGCAATAAGGGAAATGGCATAGTCCTCCCTCAAATTGAACATACACTCTATATCATGGAGGAAAACATAATCTTTACCACCAATCAAGACACCTGGAAGCATGGGCACTGCATAGTTACTGCTTTGAACATCAAAATCTTCAACTGGCTGTGCTACCCTAAGAGTTTCAGTCCTCAGTTGAACAAGGTCAAGAGCAGCCACTTGTAGCCCCTCATCCTCGAGGTTGATATCTTCTTCCTGCTCTGCCATATCTGTTGCCACAAGAATATCTTCTTTTTCCTCCGCTACAGATATATCTTCTTCTTCAGCCTCCTGTCCTTGCTCTTCTAGAGATTGCTGATGGAAGACAATGTACATAAGGAATGCCATGGTTTCCTCAAGCACTCTACACTTTCTGGTGTGCAAGTTACAGCTGAATTTATATTCCTCAGGCAGGCTGTCAAATCTTCTATTCACATGGTACCTCATCTTGTCAATGGAGACAATATGATTTATATGCACAAAAACCTTTTCACCTTCCACAATTCTTCCTGCCTCTATTAGTTGTTTGAAGGTATCCCAATGGTCTGAAAGAAAATCTCTGTGATGCTCCAATACAGAGCTCATAGTGAACTCACTCCCTGTTGAACATACTGTGGTATATGTGGAAGTTCCTCTGAGCCTTGCACTTGTGAAGAAAGTCAAATAGGAGCAAATCTGGAGATTTGTCCTCTTCCGGTTCCCTTTGTTTTGAAAGGGAAGACTCACCTTTCTGCTCGAGTCTCTTGCTTTTGCCTGAACAAAAATTTATATATCATGAATTCTATATGCTGACATATGTAATCAGGGAATGTATAGGATATCACCAAACAACTCTCTTCATGAGCACACATGAATCACCTGGTGATTACTGTGGTCTGAGTATAGTAGCAGAAAAGTCCAGCTTCCTCTTGAAAGGAGGGACCTGAGAATCAACTGTTTTAAAGCAAAAACTTTTCTCATCATCAAGAAAGAAATCCCCAGGGACATAGAAAGCAAAACAATGAGGAAGAAGTGAAAACCAAAAGGGACACAAGAATTTGCAAGAAAACGCGATGCAGGGCCACTTGGAAAATGTCAAGTACTCTCCTCGCATTTTGTTGCAAATTCTCCATTTCTATTGACATCCATCTCCAATCAAATGCTAAGAACATCTTACAGTGTTCTGGACAGTAAATGATACTAGGAGGAATTCCCCAGGACAAAAGAAAGCAAAACAAAGAGGAAGAAATGAAAACTAAAACTAATATAAGAATTTGTAGGAAAACGCGATTTGGACCATTTGGAAAATGTAAAGCACTCTCCTCGCATTTTGTTGCAAACTTCTAAGTCCTATTCATATCCATCTCTAATCAAATCCTAGGAAGATGTACCAGATTCCTAGGCAGTAAGATTCAAGAATTCTATAGATGAAAGAAATATATATCAAAAAACATTGAAAAGAATATAGATCTCTGACCTTTCTTTTCCTCTTCCATACTATTGGAGTTGCCCTGGTGATTCTCCTGCTCTCTTCCAAACTTGAGCTACAACCTAGGTAACCTGGAGATCTGGCAGTGGTAGTAGTCTTCAAGCAGGTTGCAGAGTGGATGGAGTGTGTTGGTTAGGAAGTGATCAGAGGAGGAAGGAAAAGGATGATGGGAGGGTGCTGGCAGGGATGGAAGATGGGGAGGGAAGAGTGTTAATGGATCTGATTATGAAATCATTATTGGCACAATTTCCAAGGCAAAAAGTGACTTTCACATGTGTCAAATTTTAAATTCCAAATGATCTGGGTGGGACCCACACGTGTGAAAATATGACTACATTCCACATGTGTGGTATTTATTAGCTACTTTATTTGTATTTTGCAATAATCTATTCACTCCTGTTTAATCTCTCCTAACTCAGCTCTCTTGCCTCTCTACCTCCCTACTCTACACCATCAGCATCCTAACCAGCAGCACAGGTTCATCCCCAGCACAGGGTACTCATCTCACCAGCACATCACACCTACAGATAGCTTCCAGGTCAGTAAGACACTCTATTTCCTTTTCTTCTTGTTTAATAGTATATTAGGGTAAGGTACTGAGTGATGTGATTTAGCCTAGATATTATGATAAATATTATATGCATTCCTTAGCTTTTTCCACTGCAAAGAGAAGCAGGAAGACTTTTGAATTGGGCTTGTTGAGTGAGAGCTTGATCACTTCTTGCCTTCTATAGACTCAATCCATCTTGCACCAAGTTGGAAACACACTGAAATGACTGAAGGCATGCTCCAGTATGCTGCCTCAAGAATTTGCAGTAAAACGCGAGGAGGGGGCTTTAGGAATCTTAAACAGCCCAAATCGCATTTTGTTGCAAATTTAAAACTGCTGCTTCATCCACCCCTATCATTGTGATTTTGTGTCTTTCTAGGCTATTCAAGGCTGTATACTCCTTGCATAAACTCAATCCATATTGTTTGTAGTTGTAAAGACAGAGAATTCACTATAGGAATGTAATAGCATGTTGTTTCAAGTATTTGCAGGAAAACACGATGGTGAGCTGTTAGGAATTTCAAATTATCAAAATTGCGTTTTGTTACAAATTATTAAATGTTGCTTTATCCACCTTGTCATTGCCTTCTTGTATCATTCCATGTTCTCCATGGTTGTAATCTTTTTCCATTGCTTTGTATGCAGCTTTTCAGAGTGATGGCAAGAACCAAGGCAACTGCAAGGAGGGCTGGCAAGGGGCCAGGGCTTGCAGCAGCTGGGGCAGATATCAAGGAATCTAGTGTGCCTCCAAAGGGAAGAGTTGCACATGGTAGGAAGGGGAAGCCAATGAGCCTGCTCCAGCAAAAGTCCAAGAGATTGAAACATTCTGCAGGTGTGCTAAAGGAGATCAGGAAGCAACAAAAAGCTATAGGCTTTGCAATCCCCAAGGCACCTTTTCAGAGACTAGTGAGAGAAATATGTGATAGTTGGCACCTTGGTCTTTCAGGTGGAACAGGACTGCCATTCTTTCCTTACAGGAAATGGCAGAGGATTACTTGGAGAAATACTTTGAAGATGAAATGCTTGTAGCAACCCATGCTCACAGGGTAACTCTGATGGCCAAAGACTTCAACACTTTGTCCAGAGTGAGATGGAGGCATGACAAGTTGGTCCATCCTGTGGAATGGCAGGACATAAAAATGAGAGACATATTATTAATTCCACCTACAAGAAAATTGAAGGTAGATAAGGTGAAGGTTGTTGAAGTAACCCACTCAAAGAGCACCAGAGGGAAAGCTGCTTATGAGGAGTCACTGAAGCAACAAATAGAAGAATCCAAATCTGCTATAGATGTGGAGATTGTACAGATGGAGCTGCAGATACAGAGAAGGTTGCAGGAGCTGGGCCCTAACATAGTTGTCCATATTGAAGATGAAACTTCAGAGAATAATTTTGACTTGACAAAACCATGCTTGGCAGCATTGGCTCATAAGAATGAGTATTGCTTAGATACTATCATTCTTGCAATGCTCTAGTAAGTGTCTTTTATTTTACATTTATTTGCAAAAAAATCCTTATTGTACCTCCTCCTTTACACCCTACCCTAATTATTGTTTTGTCCAATGTAGCATGATGAGAAGCTGGCTGAACCATGCTGTACAGCATACAGTTCATATTATTGATCCTGCCATTTCCTTCAAGTTAAGAGATCCAAAGAAAACTCCCATGGATATTTTCAATTGGTTCAGACACTGTGATTTTGATCATGTTGATATTTTGCTACTTCCATACCATAACAAGTATGTGGGTGACTTCTTCTTTTGGGATTTTTCTTCAAGATTGAGAACTCTTGTAGCCTTTGATTTCTTAATGCTTTTTTCCTTATGCAGTGACCGCTGGAGCTTTGCTTCTATTGACATCCAGCAGAAGCAATGCTTTTTATTCAACTCTCTTAAAAACACACACAGAGAGGTGAAATTGTAAGTGGTTTGTGTGCTATTTTTAACTTTAAACTTCATTATTTGGATTTAATGCACACTAATTGAATTATATGTATTGCAGTTGTATTAGAAGACTTCTAGATGCATTGGATCACTGTCCTCCTAATGTCAATCTTTTGGATTCAATAGAGCCAATAGATTTAGAGGTAGAAAGTCGTTCCCTCTACTGATGTCTATTTCATGCTATGCCTTTGAACTTATTGAATAATTTTATTTTGTTCAGATATTAACAGTTTCTAACATATCTTTCCAACCATCCAGACACCACAACAAGATGATTCAAGTAGCTGCGACGGTTGGAGAGTGCTGATTAGTGCCAAATATATACTTTCAAGCTATTTTGAGATAGGACAGCCAGAGCTTGTAAGAAAAAATAATTTTCATTTAGCTTAAAAAATTTGATATTGGTACAAAGTGTTCTAAATCATCATATCTCATTGCAGATGAGAGAAGATAGCTTCAGCTCGAACTATGTATATAGTTTCAGAGCTGATATAATTTGGAAGTTTTTGAAGTATGCCTCCCCCAAACCTATTGTACTAGCTACTGTCAAGTTGGGTGAGAGCTCTAAAGTCCGAGAAGGTGTCATACACCTTGATGACACAGATGATGCGGATGTGGTGCCACAGGAACAAGGACCTAGTGCTGATGAGGAGAAGCCACAAGAACAAGGACCTGCTGCTGCTGATGTTATTGAGGAGATGATGGAGCAGCAGCAAATAGATGCTCCAGGGGCAGTAGAGGAGACAATGGAGCAGCACCAAGAGACTGTACACGATAGGATGGAGCAGCAGAAAATAGATTCTCCAAATAAAGATGATATGGTGAGCTTGGACCATGTAGAGCAGCCTCTAGATCAGCCTGTAGATAAATAGAAAATTGTTTTCAAGAATATGTTCTACATATATAATTAAATACTTATGTACAGAATTTTACTTTATTGAATATAATACCTTTGTTTATGGAGTCTGTGTTATCTCAATTTTCAAATTTTCAATGTCTTTGCATTTTATTGAACTCTCTCTTCTTTTGAGCACCTGCAAAAAAGCAATATGAAACAATAGGGTAAAGTAAACTAATAGCAGTGCTTAATGAGACTAGGATAAGTCACATGGTATACCTTCTTATTGTTGTAGATAAAGAAAAAGTCCTTTGAAATAGAACCTTCTGTCTCAAATAGAATGTCATTGCGCAATTGAGGTAGGGAGCAACATTGTCTTAATGAGATATTGACTAGCACATCACCATTCTCAACAACATCAATATCAAGAAGTTTATTTTCTGCACCAAAAGAATCTTCATCTTGATCCATTGGGACTAGTTTTGTACCTAGCATTCGACTGCACTTATAATAAAAAGAAAAAATAAAATTTTGTGATGCAACCATGTACTTCAGTTGCATAGAAAATTGGACAACCTCACAAAACACTGAACTACATGTCTTCTTATCCCAACCTTTATCCAAAAATTGTGGCATGCATGCCAGACTTGTTGCTTTAACTGTGAACATTGTTTTTGAAACCTTCACTGGAAAGGTATTAAACAAGTCTACAAAAACTGTGAGAGGCATGCATAAAGAAATTTTTATTATCCTTGTGGCAATATTGGGCCTCAGAGCTTTCTGTACTTCTTTGAAAAGCTTGGCCCTATATGCCTCTGTAACACTAAAATGTGGGAGAGGCCAATCCACTGAATTCCATGCCGGAAGGTCTTGTTTTCTTAACACACCATGTGTGTTTGCATTGTCCAGCAACTAAAAATGATCAATAAAAAATATACCGGATTGAGCTAGCTCTGTTGCACATCGACCTTGGTATTGTTGTTCTCCTATCGATCCATGCAAAACATCTATAAATCCCAGAATACAATCGATGTTTTGCCATGTCTCATACGATGAAGAGTATAAATCTGAAATAAAATAACACAAGAATGTCAATAAGCGAAGAAAGAAAGCTTTATCTTAAAAATCCATACACCTCATAAAGAACAAAACCACAATAGAAAAATATACAATTAGGCCTGTGTTGCGGAAGATCATTTGGATAGTCTCGCAAGACAAGTTCTTTATGCATGTACACATGCTGAATCAAAACTTCTTTCACCGATATCTTCTCTCTGGTGATTTTAAAATCTCGTACTCTTCCCTTCCATGATGCCAAGAAAATGTTTTTTGTCTGGGGTCTCTTTCTTTTGCTAGGTTGCATAAGCACCCATGCTCCTTTCGAAACACTAAACCTTTCCCAAGTTCCTTCTGTTTTGACTGTACTTGAATTCTCTACCGAAGAAATAGAAGAAGCAGGTCGACGGGGTAAGGATGTGTGGTATAATTCTGCCTTCACAGCATTATCATCCACAGAGCGTCTTCCACAAGAACGGCCATAGTTTTTATTCACCATGGAGAACTTGTGAATCTGTAACCACAGCAAAGTAATATAAACAAGATAACAAAGTGAAGTTTCAAGAACGAGAAAGTGGGCAGACAGACAGTTGACAAGAAACATCTTACTCTAAGCTAAACAGGATCAAGGGAGCGGTTTTGGAAAACAAGAGGCTGCTGCACAATGAGGCAGTGGTGTAGAATGGTAGACCTTTCGAAGGAAAGGCAGCACAACATTTCAAAGTTCAAAGGAAGGTGGAAGCAGGAAGGCCCTTGTCAGAGAAAATGTCAGACTAGATTCTATCTTCATGTCCAAAGATCTTGTGAGAATAAAAAACCAATCTCCACATTAATGTAGCACGCTTGTACCTACATAAAATATTGTTTCTTTTATCTTTTTTCTCTAATTTTTGTGAATTTCCAACATTACGTTGGCCCTCTGTTCATTGGTTGAGAGCTTATTTTTCCAAACCGTAAAAGGCCCCAAAATGAGCTCCCTTTTTTCCTAATGACATCTACATGCATACATCCACATCTCCATGCATACATCCACATCCACATTCTCATTCACATCCATACATCTACATCTACATGCATACATCCACATCTCCATGTATACATCCACATCCACGTTCTCTTTCACATCCATACATCTACATGCATACATCCACATCTCCATGTATTCATCCACATCCACATTCTCATTCACATCCATACTTCTACATCTACATGCATACATCCACATCTCCATGTATACATCCACATCCACATTCTCTTTCACATCCATACATCTACATCTACATGCATACATCCACATCTCCATGTATACATCCACATCCATATTCTCATTCACATCCATACTTTTACATCTACATGCATACATCCACATCTCCATGTATACATCCACATTCTCATTCACATCCATACATCTACATCTACATGCATACATCCACATCTCCATGTATACATCCACATCCACATTCTCTTTCACATCCATACATGTATTCATCCACATCCACATTCTCATTCACATCCATACTTCTACATCTACATGCATACATCCACATCTCCATGTATACATCCGCATCCACATTCTCATTCACATCCATACTTCTACATCTACATGCATACATCCATATCTCCATGTATACATCCACATCCACATTCTCATTCACATCCATACATCTACATCTACATGCATACATCCACATCTCCATGTATACATCCACATCCACATTCTCTTTCACATCCATACATCTACATCTACATGCATACATCCATATCTCCATGTATTCATCCACATCCACATTCTCATTCACATCCATACTTCTACATCTACATGCATACATTCACATCTCCATGTATACATCTGTTTTCACATGCATACATCTACATCTACATGCATACATCCACATCTCCATGTATACATCCACATCCAGATTCTCATTCACATCCATACATCTACATCTACATGCATACATCCATATCTCTATGTATTCATCCACATCCACATTCTCATTCACATCCATACTTCTACATCTCCATGCATACATCCACATCTCCATGTATACATCCGTTTTCACATTCATACATCCACACTCCCATTTCCACATCCACACATCCACATACATACATCCATTTCCACATTCCCATTCATATAGCCCCATACGCCTTCACATCTATTCTTTTACGTCACATCCATTCTCGCCCTATCATAACCCATATACATCTTATCTCATCACATACACTTCTTATCTCATCCCATACACATCTTATGACATCTTAACTCATCTTATCACATCCTAACTCATCCCATATGTATCTTATCACAGATCATCACATCTCTTATCACATCCTATCCCTTCCCATATCTATTTATAGAATACAAGGGAATTCTTATATTGATATAAGATTGAGAATGACACTTTTGAATTAAAATCAATCTTTTATGCATCTTCTTATGCATAAAATTCAAATGTGATAAAAGTAACACTTTTACAATAAAATACTCATTTCTTTGGTAACATTTTTATAATAAAATAATAATTTATTTTTTTCACCTCTATGCACGAAATTCAATATGATAAAAGTAACATTTTTATAATAAAATAATCATTTTTTTTCTTTACAGTTTTATAATAAAATAATCATTTTTTAATATACCTCTATGCACGAAATTCAATATGATAAAAGTAACATTTTTATAATAAAATATTCATCTTTTATGCATACCTCTATGCATGAAATTCAATTATGCTAAAAGTAACACTTTTATAATAAAATATTCATTCTTTATGCATATCTCTATGCATGAAATTCAGTTATGCTAAAAGTAACACTTTTATAATAAAATATTCATCTTTTATGCATACCTCTTTGCATGAAATTCAATTATGCTAAAAGTAATACTTTTATAATAAAATATTCATCTTTTATGCATACCTCTATGCATGAAATTCAATTATGCTAAAAGTAACACTTTTATAATAAGATATTCATCTTTTATGCATACCTCTATGCATGAAATTCAATTATGCTAAAAGTAACACTTTTATAATAAAATTTTCATCTTTTATGCATACCTCTATGCATGAAATTCAATTATGCTAAAAGTAACACTTTTATAATAAAATAATCATTATCAAAACTTGACATTAATCAATTAACCATTCACCTAGGATAGAGAATGGTTGGTTTTGTTAGAAAAGAGAGGGAAATACCTTTTTGTAATGAGGTATAACATTTTTAGAGAAGACATAAAACATAAGAACATTAAAGCCATAAAAATCATAAAATAAGTGAAAAGAAGAATCACCAACTTACTAATGACTTTGAAAGCTTTCCTTTGGCTTGATAGTTTGAGGGTTCAACTCTTGTTTGGACAAGAGTGGCCAACCAATCTTTGGAAGAGGGAAATGTCAAAAACTAATAAATTATTAATAAATTCATAGTTCTTGGCTTGGGTGAAATAGAGTAACAATGCCTTAAACACTATATATTTTCAACAAGGGGGAGGCTTCTATTTATAGGAAAAATTGAGCTCCTAGCCAAACAAACTGATTCTAGAATTTTCCAAGTCAGTTTGGTCAATTTTTGACCATTTTTAGGTCAGTTAAGCTAACTTTTTGGAACTAGACTTGAATGAGGAGAGAGGAGAGATGAAATATCTCAATTTTTTACGATAAAAAACTCAATTTGCCCATGTGAAGTAGGCGCCTCATTGAAGGCCCTCCCCTTCCTTACATATGTGTCAAAAATGGAATCATTATACTCAAAATATCTCATATTTTGATATTACTCATAGTTTTTTACTAATAAACCTTGTACATTTTCAACTCTTCATCTTATGTGAGCATTGAAGGGACTCCCCTTCCTTACATATGTGTCAAAATGGAATCATTATACCCAAAATATCTCATATTATTAAAATTACTCATAGTTTCTTATTAATAAACCTTGTACATATTCAACTCTTCACCTTATGTGAGCATTTACTCATTTTTGGGTATCTTCTTTTACAAAATTGGATTTATCTCCTCCCCACACATGGATTGATCTTATTGGTCCATAAGAACCTTAATTGGACCATAATCCAAGATTTCTGAAAATCTAGACCCTTAGGCTAAGGTCTTTTATACCCATTTTCAATTAATTCCAATTGCACATTGGAAAGTTCTTTTTGAATTTCTGTTTCAGGGAAACTTATTTTAATAATATGAGAAATTTTTCTATCTAAAAATATTAAAAATCTGAATATTCTCTCTCTAAAATATTTTCTCTCTCTAAGTCAAAACAGGTAGAGACGAGATCTCTTATATTTCTGAAGAGGGAATTGATTACAGGGGAAGATACTAGACATCAAAAAGGGGTTGGGGGAGGAATCTTACATTCTACCCCACTTAAAAAATGCGAGATGTCCTCATCTCGCAAGTGGAGTATGATCTCTTTCTTCTTCTTCTTCTTCTTCAATCACTTCCAACGTTACGCCTTGGAAGTGGACGGCCGATTTTTCCCTGGTATTCTGCTGGAGTATGGATGACTTGAGAACTGTCGGTTAAGCCCTTGGTTTTCAATTGCAGTATAGATCTGCCCTTTTTTCCTCTTCTACTTCTTCTAAAATTGTGACTGCTCTGGCTGCTGCCTGCAGTTTGAGGTGGAATTCTTTCTCTTTGGTTGCCCCTGTTCTGGAAAGGAGTTCTGAGGTTACTCTGGACAGAGGCAGATGGTTGAGTTGGAGTCCTTCTGGGGTTACCCTGGCTTGGGCGAGATGGACCCTGATTAGACTGGTATGAAGGGATTGGTCTTTGAATTCGGGGTCCTAGACTTCCTTGTCCCCTTGACATGGCAGGAGTTGGGCAGTCTTTTAACTTGGCATCCAAAACACCGGTTCTCACTTCTGAGCTCATCGTTCTGAATCCTTAAAATAGGTGGGCCTCCTGAGAAAGTATTCTGGGGGAAGGGTCTTCCTTCACTTTGGAATTTTCCTGCATCCTGATTCTGAATCGGCCCTTGCTGCCTCTTTGGGGGTGGAAAGTTTGAAGTACTTTCCTGGGCTTAGAATCTTTTAAAGTTAGAGGGTGCAGGCTTTGGTGGGATCTTTACTACAAAGGCTTTGGCAAAATCCTTTGCCATTTTTACTGCTTCAGCCATGGACACTGGTTTGGCATTTTTGACCAGTGTGTCCAAGGGTTCGTTCATTGCCCGAATGAACCTGGCCACCATGAGCTGTTCTTCATCTAGAGGTGGTGAGTATTTGAGTAGAAGAGCAAAGGCCTGGTGATATTCTTCAATGGTTTTGTTCTCCTGCTTTAGCTCTAAAAATTCGTTCAATTTGGTTTCCAAAAATCCAGGGGGACAAAATCTCTTTCTCAAATAGGTTTTTAGGTCATTCCAAGATTGAGTATTTCTGCTCAGACGGTTGGTGTCACAGTGGTTCCTCCATGCTACCCTGGCTGTTTCCACTATTTTCAACCGGCCAAGAGCCATTTTGCTCAGCTCATTATAACCTGTGACGTCAAAATACTCTTCCATGGCTTCCACCCATTTCTCCACAGCCTCACCCAGGTTCTCCCCTTCTCCTTTCAAGGGTCCTGGCTGAGTCCTATGAAGAGCCTTGCGAACATCAGGGTTAAGTTCGTCATCTTTAGAGACAGGGTCTGGCTGCTGACGGCCACGATTTCCTCGTCTCATAATTCTGTCAAAAATTTATATAGTAGAGAGAGAATAGTTATAAGATCAAAAAGGGAGGTTCTTACTCCTGTATACCTTGAAGGCTAGGGAGGAATCAAAAAGGGAGGTTCTTACTCCTGTATACCTTGAAGGCTAGGGAGGAATCTTACATTCTACCCCACTTACAAAAGTGCGAGATGTCCCCATCTCTCAAGGTAGAGGACAACTCTTTTTCTTAAGATCCAATTTATTCTGGGGTTCCTTATGTTCTGGTCAACCCAACAGAATACGGGGATAAATATCCCTTATATATAACTCATCATTAAATAACAATTCATTCAGATCATATCATCCATATCTTTAATATGATAATGGTCCATTAGATCAAAAATTTTGTTTTCTGAACATTCCTCCATGGGAATTTCAGTCAAGCAAGTTCTCAAATTGTCATCCCTTAACTTGATCTAACGAGTCAAGTATTAACAGTAGCAATTTGACAGCACAATCCACTAATCTCATAGTGATTTACTGAAATCATTATCATCATTTATCATCACAGGGACTCGTCCCAATCATCCACATTGTGGTTTCGCTCAGCTTATTACATTTCAACCCATTTTCAGGGATCATCATTTTTCAATCAGAATCCAAATCAATTCATCAGTTCTCAAACAAAATTAAAATCATATCAACCACATTCGAATTCATCAACTGGATAGCATTAATGCTTATAATTTCAAGTCTTAGATTTACTCGTATATGCTGCCGGTAAAGAGCTACAGTTATATCCTCGGTATATACGGGTAGTCATGATACTTGGAACTATAAGGTAAATACCATCATGTCTAGGCTTCAAGCAAGTCAGAGTTCCATACAATTGCGGTACTTCCATCTGAAGACCCAATTACTAATTTACGAATTTTTCAGTTTGAATATCAAATTGTATGAATTTATATCACACAATTACAACCTTTTTGTGCTTCTTGATAAATTTTTGACATATTTTGCTTCTCAGTTGATCTTTATTAGCCAATTGGCTCTGATACCAACTGTGAGATCCCTGTTCCCACCGAGCAACGGATTCGGGGTACTAGCAGCGGAAGTAACACTTCTCGCGCGGGACAGGGGTCCCACATTCGGGGCCTCGTCCATGAATATCCAGACAAGAGACTAATCCGTCGGTTTTTCCAAAACCGAACCCAAAAAAACTTCTTTTATCCGGAAAGCACAGACGATTCCACCAGGATAACTTTTTACTCTAACGTAGTCCAGACCATTACTGATCAAACTGATCCGACTGCACCTATAAAGGTACTTGGTCAGATCAAGGAAGAAACTTGCACTTGGATCATTGGGATAAATGCTTTTTTCCCCATCAAGAGGCATAGCCATTGATTCCTATCCATAGAACAATTACTATCCGGGATTTACTTCATCTATTGTAATAACAGAAATTGAGTCTTGGTTTACGGATCCATCAATCCAGCCTAACCCCATCCAGTCCCATGGGTTAGCCAACCTCCCAACCACTGTAGTGATGCGATCCAATTAGGGATTTGGTTAGATTTTGTCCCGGGTACCAAGGAAAAGAGTTCCAAGGCCCCCTAGCCGGAAGTTCATGCAAACATAAAACTAGTCACACCACTTACTCACCCAATATGAAATTGCCTTTTTCACAGCATCAGCTAACTTTAAAACAATCCTTTAATGAAACCATTGTCACTGATGACAATCCTCAAAGTCTCTGGTTGAATCCTTATTTCCAGTCATTCATTCGTCGGTATACTTATGGCATCATTGGTAACCAGAACGCTTACCAGCTGTTCACTCAGGGGCCTTTTCCATAGTTCCTAGCTCATAGTAACCGGCAATATATTCATATAATAGAATGGAATCTCCGTGGAAGATCAGCAAGATCAACCCACAGATCCATATAAAAGAGCCGTGGACTCATCCGTTGAGGACCAGCAAGGTCAATCAACCAGATCCATCCCCGGTTTCAGAAAACAACTCTTATTCCTTGTTCCAATATCTTCCACGATGCACGTGTGGGTATCTTCGGCGACCCAGAGCCCGAGCACCGTATGGTCAGCACCCTCTAGGATCCTTCGTAGGTGACCTAGCGCTTCACTCATAGGCCGCTTCCTTGGTCCCTTATCCACCGTACTGGAAGCTCACCATTTAAATCGAACCAAGGCTGGTCAAGACCTCGATGAACCTTGCTACGCGAGACGTCCTCCATTGACTCTCTGTCAGCAGTTGCAACTTTATCAGTTAGGTCTCCATGACCTTAATCCATAAGACGGTCAAAATGCTTCCCCAGCATTCTTGACATAAAACAATCATTTACAAACAGGTCACAAAATACAGTTTCTATATCGACTCTCATCTTTCCACATTATCCCTCCTCAGTCCACATTACTTATTCCATTTTCCATTCATATGTGTACTCATTCTCATCCATTCACTCATATCGACAACACATTATTTCACATACACATTCACATTTATTATTCTACATTCACCTCCATATTCGTACATCCACATCATACCTCCAATCCCACATCCACATACATACATCCACATCCACATTCACACATCTACATCTACATGCATACATCCACATCCACATTCTCATTCACATCCATACATCTACATCTACATGCATACATCCACATCTCCATGTATACATCCACATCCACGTTCTCATTCACATCCATACATCTACATCTACATGCATACATCCACATCTCCATGTATACATCCACATCCACGTTCTCTTTCACATCCATACATCTACATCTACATGCATACATCCACATCTCCATGTATTCATCCACATCCACATTCTCATTCACATCCATACTTCTACATCTACATGCATACATCTACATCTCCATGTATACATCCACATCCACATTCTCTTTCACATCCATACATCTACATCTACATGCATACATCCACATCTCCATGTATACATCCACATCCACATTTTCATTCACATCCATACTTCTACATCTACATGCATACATCCACATCTCCATGTATACATCCACATCCACGTTCTCATTCACATCCATACATCCACATCTCCATGTATACATCCACATCCACATTCTCTTTCACATCCATACATTTACATCTACATGCATACATCCATATCTCCATGTATTCATCCACATCCACATTCTCATTCATATCCATACTTCTATATCTACATGCATACATCCACATCTCCATGTATACATCCGCATCATCCACATACATCCACATTCTCATTTATATCCATACTTCTACATCTACATGCATACATCCACATCTCCATGTATACATCCGCATCCACATTCTCATTCACATCCATACTTCTACATCTACATGCATACATCCACATCTCCATGTATACATCCACATCCACATTCTCATTCACATCCATACATCTACATCTACATGCATACATCCACATCTCCATGTATACATCCACATCCACATTCTCTTTCACATCCATACATCTACATCTACATGCATACATCCATATCTCCATGTATTCATCCACATCCACATTCTCATTCACATCCATACTTCTACATCTACATGCATACATCCACATCTCCATGTATACATCCACATCCACGTTCTCTTTCACATCCATACATCTACATCTACATGCATACATCCACATCTCCATGTATACATCCACATCCACATTCTCATTCACATCCATACATCTACATCTACATGCATACATCCATATCTCCATGTATTCATCCACATCCACATTCTCATTCACATCCATACTTCTACATCTACATGCATACATCCACATCTCCATGTATACATCCGTTTTCACATTCATACATCCACACTCCCATTTCCACATCCACACATCCACATACATACATCCATTTCCACATTCCCATTCATATAGCCCCATACGCCTTCACATCTATTCTTTTACGTCACATCCATTCTCGCCCTATCATAACCTATATACATCTTATCTCATCACATACACTTCTTATCTCATCCCATACACATCTTACGACATCTTAACTCATCTTATCACATCCTAACTCATCCCATATGTATCTTATCACATCTCATCACATCTCTTATCACATCCTATCCCTTCCCATATCTATTTATAGAATACAAGGGAATTCTTATATTGATATAAGATTGAGAATGACACTTTTGAATTAAAATCAATCTTTTATGCATAAAATTCAAATGTGATAAAAGTAACACTTTTACAAGAAAATTCTCATTTTTTTGTAACATTTTTACAATAAAATAATAATTTATTTTTTTTCACCTCTATGCACGAAATTCAATATGATAAAAGTAACATTTTTATAATAAAATAATCATTTTTTAATATACCTCTATGCATGAAATTCAATATGCTAAAAGTAACACTTTTATAATAAAATATTCATCTTTTATGCATACCTCTATGCATGAAATTCAGTTATGCTAAAAGTATTACTTTTATAATAAAATATTCATTCTTTATGCATATTTCTATGCATGAAATTCAGTTATGCTAAAAGTAACACTTTTATAATAAAATATTCATCTTTTATGCATACCTCTATGCATGAAATTCAATTATGCTAAAAGTAACACTTTTATAATAAGATATTCATCTTTTATGCATACCTCTATGCATGAAATTCAATTATGCTAAAAGTAACACTTTTATAATAAAATTTTCATCTTTTATGCATACCTCTATGCATGAAATTCAATTATGCTAAAAGTAACACTTTTATAATAAAATAATCATTATCAAAACTTGACATTAATCAATTAACCATTCACCTAGGATAGAGAATGGTTGGTTTTGTTAGAAAAGAGAGGGAAATACCTTTTTGTAATGAGGTATAACATTTTTAGAGAAGACATAAAACATAAGAACATTAAAGCCATAAAAATCATAAAATAAGTGAAAAGAAGAATCACCAACTTACTAATGACTTTGAAAGCTTTCCTTTGGCTTGATGGTTTGAGGGTTCAACTCTTGTTTGGACAAGAGTGGCCAACCAATCTTTGGAAGAGGGAAATGTCAAAAACTAATAAATTATTAATAAATTCATAGTTCTTGGCTTGGGTGAAATAGAGTAACAATGCCTTAAACACTATATATTTTCAACAAGGGGGAGGCTTCTATTTATAGGAAAAATTGAGCTCCTAGCCAAACAAACTGATTCTAGAATTTTCCAAGTCAGTTTGGTCAATTTTTGACCATTTTTAGGTCAGTTAAGCTAACTTTTTGGAACTAGACTTGAATGAGGAGAGAGGAGAGATGAAATATCTCAAATTTTTATGATAAAAAACTCAATTTGCCCATGTGAAGTAGGCGCCTCATTGAAGGCCCTCCCCTTCCTTACATATGTGTCAAAAATGGAATCATTATACTCAAAATATCTCAGATTTTGATATTACTTATAGTTTTTTACTAATAAACCTTGTACATTTTCAACTCTTCATCTTATGTGAGCATTGAAGGGACTCCCCTTCCTTACATATGTGTCAAAATGGAATCATTATACCCAAAATATCTCATATTATTAAAATTACTCATAGTTTCTTATTAATAAACCTTGTACATATTCAACTCTTCACCTTATGTGAGCATTTACTCATTTTTGGGTATCTTCTTTTACAAAATTGGATTTATCTCCTCCCCACACATGGATTGATCTTATTGGTCCATAAGAGCCTTAATTGGACCATAATCCAAGATTTCTGAAAATCTAGACCCTTAGGCTAAGGTCTTTTATACCCATTTTCAATTAATTCCAATTACACATTGGAAAGTTCTTTTTGAATTTCTGTTTCAGGGAAACTTATTTTAATAATATGAGAAATTTTTCTATCTAAAAATATTAAAAATCTGAATATTCTCTCTCTAAAATATTTTCTCTCTCTAAGTCAAAACATGTAGAGACGAGATCTCTTATATTTCTGAAGAGGGAATTGATTACAGGGGAAGATACTAGATATCAAAAAGGGGTTGGGGGAGGAATCTTACATTCTACCCCACTTAAAAAATGCGAGATGTCCTCATCTCGCAAGTGGAGTATGATCTCTTTCTTCTTCTTCTTCTTCTTCAATCACTTCCAACGTTACGCCTTGGAAGTGGACGGCCGATTTTTCCCTGGTATTCTGCTGGAGTATGGATGACTTGAGAACTGTCGGTTAAGCCCTTGGTTTTCAATTGCAGTATAGATCTGCCCTTTTTTCCTCTTCTACTTCTTCTAAAATTGTGACTGCTCTGGCTGCTACCTGCAGTCTGAGGTGGAATTCTTTCTCTTTGGTTGCCCCTGTTCTGGAAAGGAGTTCTGAGGTTACTCTGGACAGAGGCAGATGGTTGAGTTGGAGTCCTTCTGGGGTTACCCTGGCTTGGGCGAGACGGACCCTGATTAGACTGGTATGAAGGGATTGGTCTTTGAATTCGGGGTCCTAGACTTCCTTGTCCCCTTGACATGGCAGGAGTTGGGCAGTCTTTTAACTTGGCATCCAAAACACCGGTTCTCACTTCTGAGCTCATCGTTCTGAATCCTTAAAATAGGTGGGCCTCCTGAGAAAGTATTCTGGGGGAAGGGTCTTCCTTCACTTTGGAATTTTCCTGCATCCTGATTCTGAATCGGCCCTTGCTGCCTCTTTGGGGGTGGAAAGTTTGAAGTACTTTCCTGGGCTTGGAATCTTTTAAAGTTAGAGGGTGCAGGCTTTGGTGGGATCTTTACTACAAAGGCTTTGGCAAAATCCTTTGCCATTTTTACTGCTTCAGCCATGGACACTGGTTTGGCATTTTTGACCAGTGTGTCCAAGGGTTCGTTCATTGCCCGAATGAACCTGGCCACCATGAGCTGTTCTTCATCTAGAGGTGGTGAGTATTTGAGTAGAAGAGCAAAGGCCTGGTGATATTCTTCAATGGTTTTGTTCTCCTGCTTTAGCTCTAAAAATTCGTTCAATTTGGTTTCCAAAAATCCAGGGGGACAAAATCTCTTTCTCAAATAGGTTTTTAGGTCATTCCAAGATTGAGTATTTCTGCTCAGACGGTTGGTGTCACAGTGGTTCCTCCATGCTACCCTGGCTGTTTCCACTATTTTCAACCGGCCAAGAGCCATTTTGCTCAGCTCATTATAACCTGTGACGTCAAAATACTCTTCCATGGCTTCCACCCATTTCTCCACAGCCTCACCCAGGTTCTCCCCTTCTCCTTTCAAGGGTCCTGGCTGAGTCCTATGAAGAGCCTTGCGAACATCAGGGTTAAGTTCGTCATCTTTAGAGACAGGGTCTGGCTGCTGACCGTCACGGTTTCCTCGTCTCATAATTCTGTCAAAAATTTATATAGTAGAGAGAGAATAGTTATAAGATCAAAAAGGGAGGTTCTTACTCCTGTATACCTTGAAGGCTAGGGAGGAATCAAAAAGGGAGGTTCTTACTCCTGTATACCTTGAAGGCTAGGAAGGAATCTTACATTCTACCCCACTTACAAAAGTGCGAGATGTCCTCATCTCTCAAGGTAGAGGACAACTCTTTTTCTTAAGATCCAATTTATTCTGGGGTTCCTTATGTTCTGGTCAACCCAACAGAATACGGGGATAAATATCCCTTATATATAACTCATCATTAAATAACAATTCATTCAGATCATATCATCCATATCTTTAATATGATAATGGTCCATTAGATCAAAAATTTTGTTTTCTGAACATTCCTCCATGGGAATTTCAGTCAAGCAAGTTCTCAAATTGTCATCCCTTAACTTGATCTAACGAGTCAAGTATTAACAGTGGCAATTTGACAGCACAATCCACTAATCTCATAGTGATTTACTGAAATCATTATCATCATTTATCATCACAGGGACTCGTCCCAATCATCCACATTGTGGTTTCGCTCAGCTTATTACATTTCAACCCATTTTCAGGGATCATCATTTTTCAATCAGAATCCAAATCAATTCATCAGTTCTCAAACAAAATTAAAATCATATCAACCACATTCGAATTCATCAACTGGATAGCATTAATGCTTATAATTTCAGGTCTTAGATTTACTCGTATATGCTGCCGGTAAAGAGCTGCAGTTATACCCTCGGTATATACGGGTAGTCATGATACTTGGAACTATAAGGTAAATACCATCATGTCTAGGCTTCAAGCAAGTCAGAGTTCCATACAATTGCGGTACTTCCATCTGAAGACCCAATTACTAATTTACGAATTTTTCAGTTTGAATATCAAATTGTATGAATTTATATCACACAATTACAACCTTTTTGTGCTTCTTGATAAATTTTTGACATATTTTGCTTCTCAGTTGATCTTTATTAGCCAATTGGCTCTGATACCAATTGTGAGATCCCTGTTCCCACCGAGCAACGGATTCGGGGTACTAGCAGTGGAAGTAACACTTCTCGCGCGGGACAGGGGTCCCACATTCGGGGCCTCGTCCATGAATATCCAGACAAGAGACTAATCCGTCGGTTTTTCCAAAACCGAACCCGAAAAAACTTCTTTTATCCGGAAAGCACAAACGATTCCACCAGGATAACTTTTTACTCTAACGTAGTCCAGACCATTACTGATCAAACTGATCCGACTGCACCTATAAAGGTACTTGGTCAGATCAAGGAAGAAACTTGCACTTGGATCATTGGGATAAATGCTTTTTTCCCCATCAAGAGGCATAGCCGTTGATTCCTATCCATAGAACAATTACTATCCGGGATTTACTTCATCTATTGTAATAACAGAAATTGAGTCTTGGTTTACGGATCCATCAATCCAGCCTAACCCCATCCAGTCCCATGGGTTAGCCAACCTCCCAACCACTGTAGTGATGCGATCCAATTAGGGATTTGGTTAGATTTTGTCCCGGGTACCAAGGAAAAGAGTTCCAAGGCCCCCTAGCCGGAAGTTCATGCAAACATAAAACTAGTCACACCACTTACTCACCCAATATGAAATTGCCTTTTTCACAGCATCAGCTAACTTTAAAACAATCCTTTAATGAAACCATTGTCACTGATGACAATCCTCAAAGTCTCTGGTTGAATCCTTATTTCCAGTCATTCATTCGTCGGTATACTTATGGCATCATTGGTAACCAGAACGCTTACCACCTGTTCACTCAGGGGCCTTTTCCATAGTTCCTAGCTCATAGTAACCGGCAATATATTCATATAATAGAATGGAATCTCCGTGGAAGATCAGCAAGATCAACCCACAGATCCATATAAAAGAGCCGTGGACTCATCCGTTGAGGACCAGCAAGGTCAATCAACCAGATCCATCCCCGGTTTCAGAAAACAACTCTTATTCCTTGTTCCAATATCTTCCACGACGCACGTGTGGGTATCTTCGGCGACCCAGAGCCCGAGCACCGTATGGTCAGCACCCTCTAGGATCCTTCGTAGGTGACCTAGCGCTTCACTCATAGGCCGCTTCCTTGGTCCCTTATCCACTGTACTGGAAGCTCACCATTTAAATCGAACCAAGGCTGGTCAAGACCTCGATGGACCTTGCTACGCGAGACGTCCTCCATTGACTCTCCGTCAGCAGTTGCAACTTTATCAGTTAGGTCTCCATGACCTTAATCCATAAGACGGTCAAAATGCTTTCCCAGCATTCTTGACATAAAACAATCATTTACAAACAGGTCACAAAATACAGTTTCTATATCGACTCTCATCTTTCCACATTATCCCTCCTCAGTCCACATTACTTATTCCATTTTCCATTCATATGTGTACTCATTCTCATCCATTCACTCATATCGACAACACATTATTTCACATACACATTCACATTTATTATTCTACATTCACCTCCATATTCGTACATCCACATCATACCTCCAATCCCACATCCACATACATACATCCACATCCGCATTCACACATCTACATCTACATGCATACATCCACATCCACATTCTCATTCACATCCATACATCTACATCTACATGCATACATCCACATCTCCATGTATACATCCACATCCACGTTCTCTTTCACATCCATACATCTACATCTACATGCATACATCCACATCTCCATGTATTCATCCACATCCACATTCTCATTCACATCCATACTTCTACATCTACATGCATACATCTACATCTCCATGTATACATCCACATCCACATTCTCTTTCACATCCATACATCTACATCTACATGCATACATCCACATCTCCATGTATACATCCACATTCACATTTTCATTCACATCCATACTTCTACATCTACATGCATACATCCACATCTCCATGTATACATCCACATCCACATTCTCATTCACATCCATACATCCACATCTCCATGTATACATCCACATCCACATTCTCTTTCACATCCATACATCTACATCTACATGCATACATCCATATCTCCATGTATTCATCCACATCCACATTCTCATTAATATCCATACTTCTACATCTACATGCATACATCCACATCTCCATGTATACATCCGCATCATCCACATACATCCACATTCTCATTTATATCCATACTTCTACATCTACATGCATACATCCACATCTCCATGTATACATCCGCATCCACATTCTCATTCACATCCATACTTCTACATCTACATGCATACATCCACATCTCCATGTATACATCCACATCCACATTCTCATTCACATCCATACATCTACATCTACATGCATACATCCACATCTCCATGTATACATCCACATCCACATTCTCTTTCACATCCATACATCTACATCTACATGCATACATCCATATCTCCATGTATTCATCCACATCCACATTCTCATTCACATCCATACTTCTACATCTACATGCATACATCCACATCTCCATGTATACATCCACATCCACGTTCTCTTTCACATCCATACATCTACATCTACATGCATACATCCACATCTCCATGTATACATCCACATCCACATTCTCATTCACATCCATACATCTACATCTACATGCATACATCCATATCTCCATGTATTCATCCACATCCACATTCTCATTCACATCCATACTTCTACATCTACATGCATACATCCACATCTCCATGTATACATCCGTTTTCACATTCATACATCCACACTCCCATTTCCACATCCACACATCCACATACATACATCCATTTCCACATTCCCATTCATATAGCCCCATACGCCTTCACATCTATTCTTTTACGTCACATCCATTCTCGCCCTATCATAACCTATATACATCTTATCTCATCACATACACTTCTTATCTCATCCCATACACATCTTACGACATCTTAACTCATCTTATCACATCCTAACTCATCCCATATGTATCTTATCACATCTCTTATCACATCCTATCCCTTCCCATATCTATTTATAGAATACAAGGGAATTCTTATATTGATATAAGATTGAGAATGACACTTTTGAATTAAAATCAATCTTTTATGCATAAAATTCAAATGTGATAAAAGTAACACTTTTACAAGAAAATTCTCATTTTTTTGTAACATTTTTACAATAAAATAATAATTTATTTTTTTCACCTCTATGCACGAAATTCAATATGATAAAAGTAACATTTTTATAATAAAATAATCATTTTTTAATATACCTCTATGCATGAAATTCAATATGCTAAAAGTAACACTTTTATAATAAAATATTCATCTTTTATGCATACCTCTATGCATGAAATTCAGTTATGCTAAAAGTATTACTTTTATAATAAAATATTCATTCTTTATGCATATTTCTATGCATGAAATTCAGTTATGCTAAAAGTAACACTTTTATAATAAAATATTCATCTTTTATGCATACCTCTATGCATGAAATTCAATTATGCTAAAAGTAACACTTTTATAATAAGATATTCATCTTTTATGCATACCTCTATGCATGAAATTCAATTATGCTAAAAGTAACACTTTTATAATAAAATTTTCATCTTTTATGCATACCTCTATGCATGAAATTCAATTATGCTAAAAGTAACACTTTTATAATAAAATAATCATTATCAAAACTTGACATTAATCAATTAACCATTCACCTAGGATAGAGAATGGTTGGTTTTGTTAGAAAAGAGAGGAAAATACCTTTTTGTAATGAGGTATAACATTTTTAGAGAAGACATAAAACATAAGAACATTAAAGCCATAAAAATCATAAAATAAGTGAAAAGAAGAATCACCAACTTACTAATGACTTTGAAAGCTTTCCTTTGGCTTGATGGTTTGAGGGTTCAACTCTTGTTTGGACAAGAGTGGCCAACCAATCTTTGGAAGAGGGAAATGTCAAAAACTAATAAATTATTAATAAATTCATAGTTCTTGGCTTGGGTGAAATAGAGTAACAATGCCTTAAACACTATATATTTTCAACAAGGGGGAGGCTTCTATTTATAGGAAAAATTGAGCTCCTAGCCAAACAAACTGATTCTAGAATTTTCCAAGTCAGTTTGGTCAATTTTTGACCATTTTTAGGTCAGTTAAGCTAACTTTTTGGAACTAGACTTGAATGAGGAGAGAGGAGAGATGAAATATCTCAATTTTTTATGATAAAAAACTCAATTTGCCCATGTGAAGTAGGCGCCTCATTGAAGGCCCTCCCCTTCCTTACATATGTGTCAAAAATGGAATCATTATACTCAAAATATCTCATATTTTGATATTACTCATAGTTTTTTACTAATAAACCTTGTACATTTTCAACTCTTCATCTTATGTTGTTGAGATATCGAGCTCTAGTGAGGCGGTGGACACTGATGACCCGCCTGGGGGATAGGCCCCACACTTACACCACTGGCATGGTTGGTGAGATCATGGGAGATATGCGGCCAGTGGGATGACAGGCTGTGTGACAGCCACTCTAGAGACTGGCATAGTTATAGCGCCAGCTCATTTAGTCGGGTTCACACTATAGAGAACCCGTGTATGTATTTGGTTGAGTACCTTTCATATAGGGAGTACTCTTATTCTTGTATATGGTGTGTTGAGTGTTGAGTAGAGAAGAAGAAGATTTTCAGCCTCTCACCTTGTGTGTTCGCTATTAGGGTTTTGTGAGTGTGTGTGTGTGCTTGCAAGAGCTCAAGCTCTCTTCCCCCCTGCATCTTTTCATGGTATCAGAGCCTGGTTCGTGCTAAGGGCTGAGCTGCAAGCAAGAGAACCACAGGAAGCGGTACGAGGGTAAGAGCTTCAACTACTCTTCCCTATTGTGTTGGTGACTACACCCTTGTCGGGAGCTCTACGGGAGGCACCGGCAAACGATCTCCGATTGAGGAGCTTTCTTCGCGGTAGTGAAGCTATTGGGCAACTATTCAGTCCTTCGAACTTCGGACTGAAATTTTCGGGCCGAAAACGCGTTTCGGGCGCGTCTGGACCTCCGTTTTTCAGAAAGCAGGCGATTTCGAGCACTGCGGGTAAGTCATCGATTCTCTGCAGAACTCTGTTTTAAGAACTGCAGGAAGACAGATTGACTGTGCAGACACTGTGGGTGCTGCAAAGAGGTCTACAGTTGCCATTGGGTGTATGTATGTGCATTGAAGTCACTGGTTGTGACATTTGAGAGTACTGCAGTACCGCTGTGCAGAAAATACAGCATTTGTGCATGAAAAACCAGAGTGCAGGTTCTGGTAAAATTGTGTGTTTGACAAGATGTCTAATGATGGCATAACACAGATTGTGGCTGAGAAGCTGGATAAGAATAACTTCCATGCTTGGAGGTTCAGGTTAACGAATTTCCTGATGGGAAAAGGCTATTGGGACTACATAGAAGGTGAGCATGAAGAGGCACTGGAGATACCGGATATAAATCCGACTGCTGCAGATGTGAAAGAGTTTAAAGACTGGAACCAAGGAGCCAGGAAGGTTATGTATTGGCTTTCCATTAGTATACAGGACACCATGATTGGGCACATTCAGGATGCCAAGTCCCCCAAGGAGGCGTGGGACACCTTGGTAAAGCTTTATGAAACAAATACCAAGGCTCGTAAGATACAGTTGAAGAATGAACTTCATACTGTGGAGAAAAAGAGCATGTCTGTGAATGACTATGCGCTGAAGATAAAGGGTATTGTGGAATCCCTTGCATCTATTGGTGTGTCAGTAGATGATGATGACAAGGTGGACGTCTGTCTACGTGGTCTCGGGCCACAATACAAGGCGTTCAAGACGTCTATTCAGACTCGGGAAAACATTCCCAACTTTACAGATTTGGTGTCTATGCTGATTATCGAAGAGAAGAACTTGGGTGAAGACCAACAGTCTTCACAAAGCAAAAACAGTTCAGAGCAACAGGCCTTCTACACGAGTTCAGGAAGAGGACGAGGTAGAGGAGGCCGTGGACGCGGTCAAGGAGGTGGCCGAACAGGTAATCAAAATTATGGCCAGCAGCAGCAGCAACAACAACAGTCCCAGAATCAACAACAACAACAACACGCAGGTGGAAGAGGCAAATTCAGAGGCAGGGGGAGTCAAAGAGGCCGTGGAAATTGGCAAAGGCAATATAATGATACACGTGAATGCTATTATTGTGGTAAGCCTGGACATGTGCAGTCAGAATGTTATAAGAAGCAAGCTGACATGCAAAATGGGAAAGTGCAGCAAAACAACTATGCATCCTTAAGCAGAAATAATGAGGATAATGAAAGGTTGTTTGTTATGCAGCATGTTGTGAATGCCATGTCTGAAAATGTTGATGCAGCACAAAAAGATAATGTATGGTATGTGGATTCAGGCACTTCAAACCACATGACGAGTCATGGGGAGTGGTTCAAGGAGATGAAAAACCCGAAAAGACCAGGTTTTGTGGAAACAGGGGATGATACTGCTCATCCAATTGCCCACGTTGGAGATGTGCCATTGTCTATGCAGGATGGCAAAGTGAAGTACCTTGCAGATGTACTTCATGTACCGAACATAACAAAGAATCTGGTTTCAGTTGGCCAGATGATTGAGCAGGGTTTGCAGGTTCGGTTTAACCCTGATGGGTGTTATGTTGAAGATTTTAAAGACAAGTGCAGGTTGGTTGCAAAAGGCAACAGAGTGGGCAGAATGTTTACATTGAATGTAGACATGCCTGAAATGAGTGCTGCGATGTTTGCAAATGGTTCAGGAGTTGTTGCAGACACAGACATATGGCATAAAAGAATTGGACATGTAAATGTGCAGAGATTGAAGTCTATGCAGACAAAAGGAATTGTGATAGGGCTGCCAAAATTTAAAGTGGAAGGTATGCAGAAAATATGTGAAGCATGCCAATTTGGGAAGCAAACAAAGCATGTGTTTCCACGTAACAGATATGTGAGCAGAAATGCACTAGATGTTGTGCATTCAGATGTATGGGGTCCTACGAAGACCGTGTCTATGGGAGGCTGCAGGTACTATGTCACTTTCATTGATGACCACACAAGAAAAGTGTGGGTATATTTCATGAAGGAGAAGAGTGAGGTGTTCACTCACTTTCAGAATTTCAGAGTTTTGGTTGAAAAGCAAACAGGAAAATATGTAAAGTGCCTAAGGTCAGATGGAGGGGGAGAGTACTTCTCCAATGAGTTCTCTGAATTCTTGAAGAAGAATGGTATTCGGAGACAGTTCACATGCAGATATACTCCGCAGCAAAATGGAGTTGCTGAGCGAAAAAACAGGCACATTGCTGAGATTGCGCGAGCATTGATGGAAGAGAAGAATATGCCGCATTGCTATTGGCTGAGGCTGTTTCTACAGCAATATACATCATGAACAGGACTCCAACTGCAGCCATACATGATGTAACTCCAGAGGAGAGGTTTACTGGCAGAAAACCAGATTTGTCTCATCTGAAAGTCTTTGGATGCATTGCATATGTGCATGTGCCAGATGAGCTGAGAACTAAGCTGGATCCAAAAGCTGAAAAATGTGTGTTTATTGGATATTCCCTTGAGCAAAAGAGATACAGGTGTTATAACCCTGCTACACGTGAGCTGAGGGTAAGCAGGGATGTTGTGTTTGATGAGATGAGCAGCTGGTATGCTGCTGAAAAAGAAACTGTTGGGGCTGATGTGAGTGGAAGTGTGGTTGCACAGAATGCAGGTCAGCAATCGCAGTCTTTGAGTGGACCAGGAGAGTCCTCATCTAGTGGGTCTGTTGATAGACCATGGAGTGGCAGGCTGCGTCATAATACCAGCCCTGCAAATGTGATTAGTACTTCACGTAAAGGAAAAGAGAAAGTGGTTGAGCCCCTTGGTATGCCTGACATTTCTGCAGGGCATTCTCATGTTGATGGAGAGTCTAGTGGCTCAGATATGAGCCTTGATGAGGAGCTTGGGATCCCAGCTATGAGAACACCTGGTGTAAAGAAGGCTATGGAAGCCATGAATGAGAAGCTGCGAAGATTTGGGAGAGTGAGAAATCCTGTGCAGAGATTTACCTATGATGGTTATGTGGCACATCACTATGCATATATGGCAAAGGTTGTGCAGGTTGTTGAGCCCACATGCATTGATGAGGCTATTGGAAATGTGTGTTGGGAGAAAGCTATGGATGAGGAGATGGATGCACTATATGGAAATGAAACTTGGGATTTAGTGCAATTGCCAGACGGCAAGAAAGCCATTGGATGCAAGTGGGTGTACAAAGTTAAACATAACAGTGATGGAAGCATAAACAAGTACAAGGCTAGATTGGTAGCCAAAGGATATGCGCAGACATATGGGATTGATTATGAGGAAACTTTCAGCCCAGTTGCCAAGATGGCAACGGTGAGAGTTGTGATAGCAGTGGCTGCGTCAAAGAAATGGTCTTTACATCAGATGGATGTAAAGAATGCATTCTTGCATGGGGATTTGCAAGAAGAGGTGTATATGTTGCAGCCACCTGGATATGAGGATGTGGGTCACCCCGAGTATGTTTGCAGGTTGAAAAAAGCCTTGTATGGCTTAAAGCAAGCACCAAGAGCATGGTCTGACAAGATTTCTGAATATCTTGTCACTATTGGCTTTCATGTAGCCAATGCAGATTTCTCATTGTATGTGAGACATGGTGATAGAGGGGTTGTGCTTGTTGTCATCTACGTAGATGACTTGATCATTACGGGGGACCATGATGCAGAGATCTTTGATGTAAAGATCTTGCTTAGACAGAAGTTCGAGATGAAGGATCTGGGGGAGCTCAGATATTTCTTGGGCATTGAGGTGATTAGGTCACCACATGGTATTGGATTACTGCAGAGACAGTATGGCTTGGACATGTTGTCCAAGTATGGTATGACAGGCTGTAAGCCTATTTCTGTGCCATTGGATCAGAATGGCAAGTTGAGTGCAGATTCAGGAGAGATCTTGGAGGATCCTACTATGTACATGAGCATAGTAGGAAGTTTGATCTACATGACGATCACCAGACCAGATTTGAGCTATGCTGTTGGGTTGGTGAGTCAGTTTATGCAGGTTCCACGGAAACCGCATTTGGATGCAGTGAGACGCATACTGAGGTATGTGAAGTCTACTTTACATTGTGGACTATTCTATGAGACTGGGACAGAGATATGTGTACATGGGTACACAGATGCTGATTGGGCTGGTAGTATCTCAGACAGAAGATCTACCAGTGGATTCATGTTTTCTTTGGGGAGTGCTGCGGTGACTTGGAGCAGCAAGAAGCAGCCTACGGTTGCTCTATCGAGTACAGAGGCCGAGTACAGAGGAGCTACTATGGCAGCATGTGAGGTAGCCTGGTTGAGAAAGCTACTTGCAGATTTGGGTCTATCAATGGATAGACAAGTTGTCATTTTCTGTGACAACATGAGCAGTATACAGCTGGCCAGGAACCCAGTCTTTCATGCTCGTACGAAGCACATAGAGGTCCACTACCACTTCGTCAGAGAGAAGGTCTTGGCAGGAGACCTTGACCTTGTTTATGTCAGCACAGAGGATCAGGTAGCTGACATCTTCACCAAAGCATTGGGTACAGAGAAGCTCCGCAGATTCAGGGCTTCGCTTGGTGTACATGAGATGGAGTTGAGCTCGAGGGGGAGTGTTGAGATATCGAGCTCTAGTGAGGCGGTGGACACTGATGACCCGCCTGGGGGATAGGCCCCACACTTACACCACTGGCATGGTTGGTGAGATCATGGGAGATATGCGGCCAGTGGGATGACAGACTGTGTGACAGCCACTCTAAAGACTGGCATAGTTATAGCGCCAGCTCATTTAGTCGGGTTCACACTATAGAGAACCCGTGTATGTATTTGGTTGAGTACCTTTCATATAGGGAGTACTCTTATTCTTGTATATGGTGTGTTGAGTGTTGAGTAGAGAAGAAGAAGATTTTCAGCCTCTCACCTTGTGTGTTCTCTATTAGGGTTTTGTGAGTGTGTGTGTGTGCTTGCAAGAGCTCAAGCTCTCTTCCCCCCTGCATCTTTTCATATGTGAGCATTGAAGAACCTTAATTGGACCATAATCCAAGATTTCTGAAAATCTAGACCCTTAGGCTAAGGTCTTTTATACCCATTTTCAATTAATTCCAATTACACATTGGAAAGTTCTTTTTGAATTTCTGTTTCAGGGAAACTTATTTTAATAATATGAGAAATTTTTCTATCTAAAAATATTAAAAATCTGAATATTCTCTCTCTAAAATATTTTCTCTCTCTAAGTCAAAACAGGTAGAGACGAGATCTCTTATATTTCTGAAGAGGGAATTGATTACAGGGGAAGATACTAGACATCAAAAAGGGGTTGGGGGAGGAATCTTACATTCTACCCCACTTAAAAAATGCGAGATGTCCTCATCTCGCAAGTGGAGTATGATCTCTTTCTTCTTCTTCTTCTTCTTCAATCACTTCCAACGTTACGCCTTGGAAGTGGACGGCCGATTTTTCCCTGGTATTCTGCTGGAGTATGGATGACTTGAGAACTGTCGGTTAAGCCCTTGGTTTTCAATTGCAGTATAGATCTGCCCTTTTTTCCTCTTCTACTTCTTCTAAAATTGTGACTGCTCTGGCTGCTGCCTGCAGTCTGAGGTGGAATTCTTTCTCTTTGGTTGCCCCTGTTCTGGAAAGGAGTTCTGAGGTTACTCTGGACAGAGGCAGATGGTTGAGTTGGAGTCCTTCTGGGGTTACCCTGGCTTGGGCGAGACGGACCCTGATTAGACTGGTATGAAGGGATTGGTCTTTGAATTCGGGGTCCTAGACTTCCCTGTCCCCTTGACATGGCAGGAGTTGGGCAGTCTTTTAACTGATGACCAAAACCTTGGCATCCAAAACACCGGTTCTCACTTCTGAGCTCATCGTTCTGAATCCTTAAAATAGGTGGGCCTCCTGAGAAAGTATTCTGGGGGAAGGGTCTTCCTTCACTTTGGAATTTTCCTGCATCCTGATTCTGAATCGGCCCTTGCTGCCTCTTTGGGGGTGGAAAGTTTGAAGTACTTTCCTGGGCTTGGAATCTTTTAAATTTAGAGGGTGCAGGCTTTGGCGGGATCTTTACTACAAAGGCTTTAGCAAAATCCTTTGCCATTTTTACTGCTTCAGCCATGGACACTGGTTTGGCATTTTTGACCAGTGTGTCCAAGGGTTCGTTCATTGCCCAAATGAACCTGGCCACCATGAGCTGTTCTTCATCTAGAGGTGGTGAGTATTTGAGTAGAAGAGCAAAGGCCTGGTGATATTCTTCAATGGTTTTGTTCTCCTGCTTTAGCTCTAAAAATTCGTTCAATTTGGTTTCCAAAAATCCAGGGGGACAAAATCTCTTTCTCAAATAGGTTTTTAGGTCATTCCAGGATTGAGTATTTCTGCTCAGACGGTTGGTGTCACAGTGGTTCCTCCATGCTACCCTGGCTATTTCCACTGTTTTCAACCGGCCAAGAGCCATTTTGCTCAGCTCATTATAACCTGTGACGTCAAAATACTCTTCCATGGCTTCCACCCATTTCTCCACAGCCTCACCCAGGTTCTCCCCTTCTCCTTTCAAGGGTCCTGGCTGAGTCCTATGAAGAGCCTTGCGAACATCAGGGTTAAGTTCGTCATCTTTAGAGACAGGGTCTGGCTGCTGACGGCCACGGTTTCCTCGTCTCATAATTCTGTCAAAAATTTATATAGTAGAGAGAGAATAGTTATAAGATCAAAAAGGGAGGTTCTTACTCCTGTATACCTTGAAGGCTAGGGAGGAATCAAAAAGGGAGGTTCTTACTCCTGTATACCTTGAAGGCTAGGGAGGAATCTTACATTCTACCCCACTTACAAAAGTGCGAGATGTCCTCATCTCTCAAGGTAGAGGACAACTCTTTTTCTTAAGATCCAATTTATTCTGGGGTTCTTTATGTTCTGGTCAACCCAACAGAATACGGGGATAAATATCCCTTATATATAACTCATCATTAAATAACAATTCATTCAGATCATATCATCCATATCTTTAATATGATAATGGTCCATTAGATCAAAAATTTTGTTTTCTGAACATTCCTCCATGGGAATTTCAGTCAAGCAAGTTCTCAAATTGTCATCCCTTAACTTGATCTAACGAGTCAAGTATTAACAGTAGCAATTTGACAGCACAATCCACTAATCTCATAGTGATTTACTGAAATCATTATCATCATTTATCATCACAGGGACTCGTCCCAATCATCCACATTGTGGTTTCGCTCAGCTTATTACACTTCAACCCATTTTCAGGGATCATCATTTTTCAATCAGAATCCAAATCAATTCATCAATTCTCAAACAAAATTAAAATCATATCAACCACATTCGAATTCATCAACTGGATAGCATTAATGCTTATAATTTCAAGTCTTAGATTTACTCGTATATGCTGCCGGTAAAGAGCTGCAGTTATACCCTCGCTATATACGGGTAGTCATGATACTTGGAACTATAAGGTAAATACCATCATGTCTAGGCTTCAAGCAAGTCAGAGTTCCATACAATTGCGGTACTTCCATCTAAAGACCCAATTACTAATTTACGAATTTTTCAGTTTGAATATCAAATTATATGAATTTATATCACACAATTACAACCTTTTTGTGCTTCTTGATAAATTTTTGACATATTTCGCTTCTCAGTTGATCTTTATTAGCCAATTGGCTCTGATACCAACTGTGAGATCCCTGTTCCCACCGAGCAACGGATTCGGGGTACTAGCAGCGGAAGTAACACTTCTCGCGCGGGACAGGGGTCCCACATTCGGGGCCTCGTCCATGAATATCCAGACAAGAGACTAATCCGTCGGTTTTTCCAAAACCGAACCCGAAAAAACTTCTTTTATCCGGAAAGCACGGACGATTCCACCAGGATAACTTTTTACTCTAACGTAGTCCAGACCATTACTGATCAAACTGATCCGACTGCACCTATAAAGGTACTTGGTCAGATCAAGGAAGAAACTTGCACTTGGATCATTGGGATAAATGCTCTTTTCCCCATCAAGAAGCACAGCCGTTGATTCCTATCCATAGAACAATTACTATCCGGGATTTACGTCATCTATCGTAATAACAGAAATTGAGTCTTGGTTTACGGATCCATCAGTCCAGCCTAACCCCATCCAGTCCCATGGGTTAGCCAACCTCCCAACCACTGTAGTGATGCGATCCAATTAGGGATTTGGTTAGATTTTGTCCCGGGTACCAAGGAAAAGAGTTCCAAGGCCCCCTAGCCGGAAGTTCATGCAAACATAAAACTAGTCACACCACTTACACACCCAATATGAAATTGCCTTTTTCACAGCATCAGCTAACTTTAAAACAATCCTTTAATGAAACCATTGTCACTGATGACAATCCTCAAAGTCTCTGGTTGAATCCTTATTTCCAGTCATTCATTCGTCGGTATACTTATGGCATCATTGGTAACCAGAACGCTTACCACCTGTTCACTCAGGGGCCTTTTCCATAGTTCCTAGCTCATAGTAACCGGCAATATATTCATATAACAGAATGGAATCTCCGTGGAAGATCAGCAAGATCAACCCACAGATCCATATAAAAGAGCCATGGACTCATCCGTTGAGGACCAGCAAGGTCAATCAACCAGATCCATCCCCGGTTTCAGAAAACAACTCTTATTCCTTGTTCCAATATCTTCCACGACGCACGTGTGGGTATCTTCGGCAACCCAGAGCCCGAGCACCGTATGGTCAGCACCCTCTAGGATCCTTCGTAGGTGACCTAGCGCTTCACTCATAGGCCGCTTCCTTGGTCCCTCATCCACCGTACCGGAAGCTCACCATTTAAATCGAACCAAGGCTGGTCAAGACCTCGATCGACCTTGCTACGCGAGACGTCCTCCATTGACTCTCCGTCAGCAGTTGCAACTTTATCAGTTAGGTCTCCATGACCTTAATCCATAAGACGGTCAAAATGCTTCCCCAGCATTCTTGACATAAAACAATCATTTACAAACAGGTCACAAAATACAGTTTCTATATCGACTCTCATCTTTCCACATTATCCCTCCTCAGTCCACATTACTTATTCCATTTTCCATTCATATGTGTACTCATTCTCATCCATTCACTCATATCGACAACACATTATTTCACATACACATTCACATTTATTATTCTACATTCACCTCCATATTCGTACATCCACATCATACCTCCAATCCCACATCCACATACATACATCCACATCTGCATTCACACATCTACATCTACATGCATACATCCACATCTCCATGCATACATCCACATCCACATTCTCATTCACATCCATACATCTACATCTACATGCATACATCCACATCTCCATGTATACATCCACATCCACGTTCTCTTTCACATCCATACATCTACATCTACATGCATACATCCACATCTCCATGTATTCATCCACATCCACATTCTCATTCACATCCATACTTCTACATCTACATGCATACATCTACATCTCCATGTATACATCCACATCCACATTCTCTTTCACATCCATACATCTACATCTACATGCATACATCCACATCTCCATGTATACATCCACATCCACATTCTCATTCACATCCCTACATCTACATCTACATGCATACATCCACATCTCCATGTATACATCCACATCCACATTCTCTTTCACATCCATACATCTACATCTACATGCATACATCCATATCTCCATGTATTCATCCACATCCACATTCTCATTCATATCCATACTTCTACATCTACATGCATACATCCACATCTCCATGTATACATCCGCATCATCCACATACATCCACATTCTCATTTATATCCATACTTCTACATCTACATGCATACATCCACATCTCCATGTATACATCCGCATCCACATTCTCATTCACATCCATACTTCTACATCTACATGCATACATCCACATCTCCATGTATACATCCACATCCACATTCTCATTCACATCCATACATCTACATCTACATGCATACATCCACATCTCCATGTATACATCCACATCCACATTCTCTTTCACATCCATACTTCTACATCTACATGCATACATCCATATCTCGATGTATTCATCCACATCCACATTCTCATTCACATCCATACTTCTACATCTACATGCATACATCCACATCTCCATGTATTTATCTGTTTTCACATGCATACATCTACATCTACATGCATACATCCACATCTCCATGTATACATCCACATCCACATTCTCATTCACATCCATACATCTACATCTACATGCATACATCCATATCTCCATGTATTCATCCACATCCACATTCTCATTCACATCCATACTTCTACATCTACATGCATACATCCACATCTCCATGTATACATCCGTTTTCACATTCATACATCCACACTCCCATTTTCACATCCACACATCCACATACATACATCCATTTCCACATTCCCATTCATATAGCCCCATACGCCTTCACATCTATTCTTTTACGTCACATCCATTCTCACCCTATCATAACCCATATACATCTTATCTCATCACATACACTTCTTATCTCATCCCATACACATCTTATGACATCTTAACTCATCTTATCACATCCTAACTCATCCCATATGTATCTTATCACATCTCATCACATCTCTTATCACATCCTATCCCTTCCCATATCTATTTATAGAATACAAGGGAATTCTTATATTGATATAAGATTGAGAATGACACTTTTGAATTAAAATCAATCTTTTATACATCTTCTTATGCATAAAATTCAAATGTGATAAAAGTAACACTTTTACAATAAAATACTCATTTTTATTGTAACATTTTTACAATAAAATAATAATTTATTTTTTTTCACCTCTATGCACGAAATTCAATATGATAAAAGTAACATTTTTATAATAAAATAATCATTTTTTTCTTTACAATTTTATAATAAAATAATCATTTTTTAATATACCTCTATGCATGAAATTCAATATGCTAAAAGTAACACTTTTATAATAAAATATTCATCTTTTATGCATACCTCTATGCATGAAATTCAATTATGCTAAAAGTAACACTTTTATAATAAAATATTCATTCTTTATGCATACCTCTATGCATGAAATTCAGTTATGCTAAAAGTAATATTCATCTTTTATGCATACCTCTATGCATGAAATTCAATTATGCTAAAAGTAACACTTTTATAATAAGATATTCATCTTTTATGCATAACTCTATATGCATGAAATTCAATTATGCATACCTCTATGGATTGGTCTTTGAATTCGGGGTCCTAGACTTCCCTGTCCCCTTGACATGGCAGGAGTTGGGCAGTCTTTTAACTGATGACCAAAACCTTGGCATCCAAAACACCGGTTCTCACTTCTGAGCTCATCGTTCTGAATCCTTAAAATAGGTGGGCCTCCTGAGAAAGTATTCTGGGGGAAGGGTCTTCCTTCACTTTGGAATTTTCCTGCATCCTGATTCGGAATCGGCCCTTGCTGCCTCTTTGGGGGTGGAAAGTTTGAAGTACTTTCCTGGGCTTGGAATTTTTTAAAGTTAGAGGGTGCAGGCTTTGGCGGGATCTTTACTACAAAGGCTTTGGCAAAATCCTTTGCCATTTTTACTGCTTCAGCCATGGACACTGGTTTGGCATTTTTGACCAGTGTGTCCAAGGGTTCGTTCATTGCCCGAATGAACCTGGCCACCATGAGCTGTTCTTTATCTAGAGGTGGTGAGTATTTGAGTAGAAGAGCAAAGGCCTGGTGATATTCTTCAATGGTTTTGTTCTCCTGCTTTAGCTCTAAAAATTCGTTCAATTTGGTTTCCAAAAATCCAGGGGGACAAAATCTCTTTCTCAAATAGGTTTTTAGGTCATTCCAGGATTGAGTATTTCTGCTCAGACGGTTGGTGTCACAGTGGTTCCTCCATGCTACCCTGGCTGTTTCCACTATTTTCAACCGGCCAAGAGCCATTTTGCTCAGCTCATTATAACCTGTGACGTCAAAATACTCTTCCATGGCTTCCACCCATTTCTCCACAGCCTCACCCAGGTTCTCCCCTTCTCCTTTCAAGGGTTCTGGCTGAGTCCTATGAAGAGCCTTGCGAACATCAGGGTTAAGTTCGTCATCTTTAGAGACAGGGTCTGGCTGCTGACGGCCACGGTTTCCTCGTCTCATAATTCTATCAAAAATTTATATAGTAGAGAGAGAATAGTTATAAGATCAAAAAGGGAGGTTCTTACTCCTGTATACCTTGAAGGCTAGGGAGGAATCAAAAAGGGAGGTTCTTACTCCTGTATACCTTGAAGGCTAGGGAGGAATCTTACATTCTACCCCACTTACAAAAGTGCGAGATGTCCTCATCTCTCAAGGTAGAGGCCAACTCTTTTTCTTAAGATACAATTTATTCTAGGGTTCCTTATATTCTGGTCAACCCAATAGAATACGGGGATAAATATCCCTTATATATAACTCATCATTAAATAACAATTCATTCATATCATTTCATCCATATCTTTAATACGATAATAGTCCATTAGATCAAAAATTTTATTTTCTGAACATTCCTCCATGGGAATTTCAGTCAAGCAAGTTCTCAAATTGTCATCCCTTAACTTGATCTAACGAGTCAAGTATTAACAGTAGCAATTTGACAGCACAATCCACTAATCTCATAGTGATTTTCTGAAATCATTATCATCATTTATCATCACAGGGACTCGTCCCAATCATCCACATTGTGGTTTCGCTCAGCTTATTACATTTCAACCCATTTTCAGGGATCATCATTTTTCAATCAGAATCCAAATCAATTCATCAGTTCTCAAACAAAATTAAAATCATATCAACCACATTCGAATTCATCAACTGGATAGCATTAATGCTTATAATTTCAAGTCTTAGATTTACTCGTTTATAATAAAATAATCATTCTTTTATACCTCTATGCATGAAATTCAATATGCTAAAAGTAACACTTTTATAATAAAATATTCATCTTTTATGCATACCTCTATGCATGAAATTCAATTATGCTAAAAGTAACACTTTTATAATAAAATATTCATTCTTTATGCATACCTCTATGCATGAAATTCAGTTATGCTAAAAGTAACACTTTTATAATAAAATATTCATCTTTTATGCATACCTCTATGCATGAAATTCAATTATGCTAAAAGTAACACTTTTATAATAAAATAATCATTATCAAAACTTGACATTAATCAATTAACCATTCACCTAGGATAGAGAATGGTTGGTTTTTTTAGAAAAGAGAGGGAAATACCTTTTTGTAATGAGGTATAACATTTTTAGAGAAGACATAAAACATAAGAACCATTACAGCCATAAAAATCATAAAATAAGTGAAAAGAAGAATCACCAACTTACTAATGACTTTGAAAGCTTTCCTTTGGCTTGATGGTTTGAGGGTTCAACTCTTGTTTGGACAAGAGTGGCCAACCAATCTTTGGAAGAGGGAAATGTCAAAAACTAATAAATTATTAATAAATTCATAGTTCTTGGCTTGGGTGAAATAGAGTAACAATGCCTTAAACACTATATATTTTCAACAGGGGGAGGCTTCTATTTATAGGAAAAATTGAGCTCCTAGCCAAACAAACTGATTCTAGAATTTTTCAAGTCAGTTTGATCAATTTTTGACCATTTTTAGATCAGCTAAGCTAACTTTTTGGAACTAGACTTGAATGAGGAGAGAGGAGAGATGAAATATCTCAATTTTTTATGACAAAAAACTCAATTTGCCCATGTGAAGTAGGCGCCTCATTGAAGGCCCTCCCCTTCCTTACATATGTGTCAAAAATGGAATCATTATACTCAAAATATCTCATATTTTGATATTACTCATAGTTTTTTACTAATAAACCTTGTACATTTTCAACTCTTCATCTTATGTGAGCATTGAAGGGACTCCCCTTCCTTACATATGTGTCAAAATGGAATCATTATACCCAAAATATCTCATATTATTAAAATTACTCATAGTTTCTTATTAATAAACCTTGTACATATTCAACTCTTCACCTTATGTGAGCATTTACTCATTTTTGGGTATCTTCTTTTACAAAATTGGATTTATCTCCTCCCCACACATGGATTGATCTTATTGGTCCATAAGAACCTTAATTGGACCATAATCCAAGATTTCTGAAAATCTAGACCCTTAGGCTAAGGTCCTTTATACCCATTTCCAATTAATTCCAATTGCACATTGGAAAGTTCTTTTTGAATTTCTGTTTCAGGGGAACTTATTTTAATAATATGAGAAATTTTTTATCTAAAAATATTAAAAATCTGAATATTCTCTCTCTAGAATATTTTCTCTCTCTAAGTTAAAACAGGTAGAGACGAGATCTCTTATATTTCTGAAGAGGGAATTGATTACAGGGGAAGGTACTAGACATCAAAAAGGGGTTGGGGGAGGAATCTTACAACACACACAACTCAAGACTCGCCCAACAAGATGTCTGATATGCTAGGAGAACTGACCTGCCCACAATCATGTTGTATGCATCAAAAGAAAACCCATGATCATCCATTGTATCCTACTCTGGTCTAGTGCAGCTTATGAGATAGTAGTCTACTCCCTCGCTATTGTCCTCATCAGTAATAATGGCAAATATATCACCCTCCTGTAGCAAATCTGCCAGCTCGTCATAGTTCATGAATACAAGAACAACATGCTCATCGAAAAACAGTGGATGTGAAGGATGCTCAAGAGAGAGCATTACCTGTATCCATGCACTTGCCCATCCTCTCAAGGCACAATCTAACCAATCACCATCTATACATACTCCACAAAAGCATGCAAACCGTCGTGTGTGTGTCATGGGGGCCACCATGCATGTGCCCTAATGGAATGCAAGCCCAAGGTGCTTGGTACTGTGTCACAATCATGTGGGCCTCTATGATCAATAAGGCCACCATCCACATATCAAAAAAATCTCTTGACAATCCGAGCATCGCCGGAGGGATAGAATGAGGTTGCGCTCCCACATAAATGCTAGGAACACCACACGACCACGTGGCGCGCACCTCTGAACCACTCAGTATCTTGTCGCAACAACTGATGATGTCAGCATATTTCACAGCCACCCACACCATCATGCTCACCCTTCGAAGCTCCAAATCACTGGGATACTGGACTATACATAGCACCTATAAATCCATAAAAACAAGTCTTGGTTATTATTTTTTTAAGATATTCTAATGAATTTAGGTTATTTACAAATCCTTCAGAACTATAAGTACCACCTATAGAGCCAATAGAATTGTTGTGGTGACTTGAACTATACACCATAACCATCTAACCAAACCCATCACTGTCGCCATATGTGACCCCACAATCTTGTGAAAAATCATCATGGAGATGGAAATAGAGATGGAAATAGTGTTGCACAAAACGTGCATCATGTGAGTGATCATTCATTGATGTAAAGATGATACTCCCGAATAATGGCACAGGGCCTCAGGGTTGCTCGTTGCTATCCCATCTACATATGCCTATGTATGCTGGTAGCTAATGCGGACCCTAAAAGCAATTAGGGGGAGAGCTGATTAGGTCACAAAAATATGAAACAAAATAATATGAAATATAACGAATACTATCTCCCACAATGGTGTGAATATGTAGTTCTCTACAAAATCAACCACAAAGATAACCACACCAATAGGAAACTCCACCAAGCATGAGTGTACCATATCTAGGGGTAGATTTTCTCCCTAAATGTCATTGTGAAGTGATAACAGTGTATGTCACTGTGTAGTGATAACATAGTGTATGTTTGTCCATAAGCTATAACTTCCTAAACTATCCACTGCTCTAGAGCTCTTCTGTCACATACTCATAGTGTTGCCATGTCAAAATCTCTTGGTTTCTTGGTCACTTGCATCAAGATCTACCCACATGTGCAACTGCTCTCCACACAAGGCATCATATGGTAATGGGCATCCTCCATGTGTGCACATAAAAGAGAGTGGATGAAACCACGAGGACTATAAGGCAACTCTATATGTCCACTAAGCGAACGGAATACATCATAAAATAGTTAGAACTCAACATGGTATTGCGACAACAACCATGTGTCACGTTGTCTTGAGTACTTCACGAACCAAGGCTTACAACCCTCAAATAACCTTTGCCCAATTTTAACGTCTGGAAATGATGCCACAAATTGAAAATACAACACAATTTGGGTCATTTCAAGAAAGCAAGCACCGTGTGCTCAATGAACACTCCGCTTGTGACTCTCTTACACAAGCTTTCTTGAAAATCAGTGAGGCACGAAAATTCTCCTCCCAAAACCATTCTATCAAGACTCATGCTTTCATCTAGTAGATGATCATGCCTAGCTACACAACCACTACTCACCCACAAAGTGCGAACCTCATTGGCATCTAAACTTTGCCGTCTAGTAGAGCCAACTCTAAGTGTGTATGGTGCTATGAAAAGGATGTGAGATGTGGCACTCACCTTACCCTTCATTTGGGAGGTACTTATGGCCACCATAATCTTCTTGATAACCACATAGGATCGACGAATATTTTGTAGCACCACCATGCCAGTTCTCCTCTCTTTTCGACCTCTAACGTAAGAAAGCACCTTGCACTCTGTCATGTTGGGATGATCGATTAAAGCATCAAGCATGCACAACTATGATAGAGGCGTGAGATCTTTAAAATAGGATTATAAGATTGCATGGGTACGACGATGCGCCCTCAACTTTAATAGTTCTTTCCTAACCACACTAAGGGCACCAAGAAGAGGGAGTGGGTTCTTTGTGAAAGAAGAGAAGGGGGGTTCTTGTGGAGGAGGAAGGGGTGTTTCATGTGCATTATCTAAACTAAGGGATAGTGGTGGAGAAGAGGGCAGAGGGAGAGAAAGAGGAGGGACAAGGCTTGGATCATCAACAACAACGGTGTGTGTTTCTCGTCAATGTGCTCTCCACTCTCTCTTTCTCTTTCGAGCTATCCTTTTGCTATCCTCCTCTTAAGCTTGGTGGACACAAGGAGAAGTGTTGTCCTATCATGTTTTCAACTCCTACGACTTCGAGAACCCATTCTCAAGGAAGCTAAGAGAGAAAAATCTATGAGGGCTCAATGATGGGATAGTACTAGTAGAGATGTATGATTATATAGGAAAATTAGCTTATCCACATCACATTTCATTAGATTTCCTATCTAAATGGTACATAATTGATGGATAATTAAGATAAATATATGGATAAATAAAAATCTATTATTAAAATAAATGTTTATAAATCAATATATTTATCATATCTAAAACTTTTTTATCTTTCATAAGTTGTTTTTTAAATTTTTTCTACAATAAATAATATTTTCATAAATATTAAATTTAAAATATCAACTTTTTAAAATGAATTAACATGGACGTTTAAAAAATAACTATTTTTTATAATTTAAAAAATATACAATCCTTTAAAATTAATTTTTTTTAAAAATAATATATATTAAATTAATTAAAATAAGACTAATTTTTAAATATTAAATAAAAATAATAAAAATGAAAAAAAGTGCCACGTAACAAGTGTGTCCTGCTACGTGGCATCTCTATGAAAGACTGATGTAGCTACTTTCCATGTCTACATGGGTTGACATGTGGAGGACATGTGAAGCGATGATGTGGACGGGTGCATGGCATGGCATGGCATTCTGTGATGTGGCATACCATGTCACCAAGTGTGATGTGGCATGCAAAGGTGGCAAGATGATATAGCATTAATGTAACTAGGATGAAGAGGTGGAAAGTCGACTAGATTGACCATGTTCACATAGAGGGTGGAGGTGGCAAGGTGAGGCTGCATGGTACTTATGTGGATCCTCCCCATGCTGATGCAGACACAAAGTGGCATGTACATGTAGGATTTGTGCCTACCCAAGGCTCACATGTGGCATGATCTTTAGGCTTTGTAGATTACCAAGCCTAGATTTCTAAACTTAACTAGGATTGATTTTAAACTTGAAATTGAAGAGTGGACACGATATGGGGATTTTCACTTAAGAGGAGTGAAAATGGACCTCCATTACTCAAATTAAGCCTTTTTTTAATTAATTCAGCGGTAATAAGTATAGTAATCTCTACAGTTTTAGATAAAAAAGATTCAATATTTAATTTTTTGGAATTAAATTAAAATTGATTTATTGGGCCTCTCATAGTTAGAACAAATTACATCTACAAAAATCCAATCTTGTTAGATTTGTAATCTTACCTTACATCCACATTCTAATAATCCTCTCCAATCCAATGATCACTAGATCTATATAAATTGAACATTTTAAATGGTAGTTGTGGTGGGTGGATAAAATAGGTGGTTTTTAATAATTCTAATATATCTTTTAAATGATTTAGAAAATAAAAAATATATAATATAAAAATATAAAAACATGTCAAAAATACCAGATAAATCAAGTCAAGATCTATGTTATGTGAATTTGTGATATGCAAAGTGGGAACATCATATCAGTAATGATATAAAAGTTATAGGCAATTTACTCTTATTTAGTTTATCATCTTTTCTTCTCTCATGAACAGGCATCCTAAGATCATTTCTTGTGATTCTTTTTGTTTGGAAAAGTCCATAACAATGAAGGTATGTTTAAGCCGATGTTCGAGAACCTTGATCTTTAAGTCTCATAGAAAACTCGTAGGGCGACGTATCTCAGTCGAGATATGAACATCACTAATAGCTTGACATATTTCCCCTAAGCTAGTAGCCCAAAATCTCACTCAAGAATCAACCACCGCCATGCTAGCAGTCTCATTAGGGCTCAGGTATCTCGATCTCAGTCCATGTCACTGCCACTTGAATGTCTTGATCGAGATACTAAGGACCAACAACTGGAATCCACGTCAATGCCACAAGGGATTTCGGCTCGACATATGCATAACTGCCCACTCAGATGTACATTCAGCATGTACAGTGATGCGCAATGTCACTACAACAAAAGCAAGCATTAGCAGCGCTCATTTGTGGCATTAGTTTTAGGTGCCTAACATTGCATGTGATGCTTAATTAAAAGATCTTGATGTGAAATTCCTTAGGTAATTAGGTGATTCTTTATGAAAACTACATGTTTTCAAGCTAGCCGCCCACTAAACAAAACTAGATAACCCCATCTTGCAACCACCCTCTCATGGGTTGCTATATACATCTCTTACGTGCACGTGTCAAGATATTTACATGTCAACATCTACATGAAATAAACACCAATGTATGGGGTGATATAGCCACCTCTCTTAGCAGCATATTGCAATGCTTACATTACACGCTTTGCCAATGAGCGAAACTATTAAATTGTAACTTTTTTTTAAAGGCAAAAGGGGAAAATTTTCTAAGGAAGTAGTAGTAGGAGAAGATGATAATAATAGTGACTACGATGATGATAACTTATATTTAGAAGAAGGTTCAAAATAAGAGATTTTTGTCACTTAGTCTTCACAAAATAAAGAGGAGGGAAGCTTTTCTTCTTCTTTGACATCTTCTTTTTTGTCATCTTCTTTATGTGAAGAAGGAGAAGAATTCTTATGACATGAAGAAGAAGATAAAGACAACAATGATGACAAAAAGAGGAGGAGAATGTGAAACTCTTCATTATTAAAAAAAAGAAGAAGAAAAATAAGCTCTTCTTAAGACAAAGACAACAATGATGACAAAAGAAGTGGAACTCTCCTCATTATTGAAAAGGAGAAGAAGAAACAGACTTGAGTTTCATTTTCCCTTTCTTCTTCTTTTGCCATCATTGTTGTTGTCTTTGCCTCCTTAAGAAGAGCTCCAAGAAGAAGAAAGAGAAAACGAAACTCCAGCGGTTTCTTCTTCTTCTTCTTCTTCTTATGAAGACAACAGTGATGACAAAAGAAGAACGAGACAGAGAGTGTGGAACTCTTCATTAATCAAAATGGAAATGGAGCCGGTAAATGGATATGGAACAGCATACACTTGCGAGCGGGTTAGGCTGTGAACAGTGAGATTGAGGCTTGAGTGGGTTAGTGAGATTGAGGATTGAGTGGGTTAGGGTGTGAACAGTGAGTTTGAGGCTTGAGTGGGAGGCAACAGAGGCGGAAGAGAGAAAGAGAGAGAGAATAACCCAATCACACTATAAATATATTTTTATTAACAAAATCTAAATGTATATAAGAGATGAGAATCACTCTCAGTAAGGAAAGAATTATTATCAAAATCCAAACGTGTATAAGAGATGAGAATCACTCTCAGTAATCAAAATAAGCTAGAAGAATACCCGAAATGGACAACTCTTACAAGTGAGGCATAGGGGGCTTTATATACATGGACATGAACAAGAATGTGCATGTCCTCTGATTTGATGGACTCGTAAGTGTTACTCAAGCACGAGTGGCTAAGCCTAAAACTCACTGTTGACACCCTAAACCACTGTTCACACCCTAAGCAGCTAGTAGGGCTCAATGCATACACTAATTGGGCTACCATTACGGAGGCCCTCCTGCAATCATATGATTGCATAAACCAAAACTCCATGAAAAGCTGGCGGCGGGGGGGGCTTTTTAAGGAAGATTCTAATGTGGGATCCAAGCCATCAAGGCGGCCAGACCTGCCTCCCCATCCATTGTAGAAAATAGCCCAAAAGCAAACATCCTTGCAATTATAGCAGCCCCCCATGCAGGTCACCTTACAATCTGGCCTGCCTACTGGATTTTCTTAGCTTAACAAGATGATAAATGCAAACATTGGTTTCACTAGCAAAAGAAAACAATTGATGAACAAACTAGAACTAGAGGGTTGGTGGACGAGAGCTTTTATCGTGATCTCCATATGTAGAAAAGCCAACCACAAGCGCAATTAAATAGTGAAAAAAACTAAAATATAAGGTCTCCCGAAAGAGCGAGATATAATGCTAGATGAGACGCAAGCAATTAAGAAATAAACTTATGGTACGCGGATCATTTTGCGTTACACTTGAATGTTTTATAATCAGTCTAAAATCGATAACATTTACGCTATTTGTCCCTTAATTATTCACATGAATTTTGTGACCACTACCTCTATAAGATTAATGCATTCGTCTATGAATTCTAGCCATTGCTTATCTTTATGTGTGTATGTTTCTCTAATTTCTTCGTGGTATCACATCCGCCATTGGCTTTTTTTGGGCCAAGCTTTGAGGGATCCCTTTAGGAGCAACGATCGTGCTTTCTCTTTCGTCCCTGAATAATGTCGTCTTTTAATTATCTTCTTGTTCTGTACCATCTTCACTATTCATAACTCTCTCATTTTGCCTTTTAGTAATGAGAAAGATCACTTGCATGGCTTTGATACCACCACACAGTATTGATCGGTCCAACGATGGAACTGGTAGGGTTCACTCTCTACTTCACCTCCCGACCTAGATCCACAGATCTTAATGGGAACCAACTCACAGGCTTGATCAACTCAAAGATAGAGAGGATAGATGATCAACATTTGAGAATGCAGACCCGGTGCACCCCATAACATTGCGGGGTTTTGAACTCAGGACGTCCTGGTCCTGAGCAACCACTTGGGCTATCACCTCATTGGCTCGACCAAGACAATCTTCCAGTGAGTAAGTACCCTTCCAACTAGTGCCACGGGAGATGCATTAGATCCACAAGATGGAGACTCGGTTTACAACGGCTGCTCTTATAGCAATACAAGAGACTACCACGCAGGGTTTTTAAGGCACAAACCTATGTGCCATACATGCTATTGCTATACAGGTTTGACACGTTAAGGGCGTGAGCATGCATAGAAGTTTATTGGTTGACAAGTACATCTTGAGTAGTCTTATAAGTAGGCTTTTGGATTACCCATGGAAGTGATCTTTTTTGTTAATAAGTCTTAAAATGGCAGACCCTTAACGGCCAATAAGGAAGAATCTAAAAAGGCTCCTCTTGCCCTGCTGTTGACTTTGCAAACCAAATGGCAGCACGATAAGGCTTATGGAAAGGCAAACACAAGTAGGACTTTGTACAAGTTGCATTGTTGACGTAGTATATTTGTGCATTTGTGACTAAAAGTGACGGAATGAGGCATGACATATTAGAGTAGGACCTTGTACAAGTTGCATTGTTGACATAGTATATAGTGACTAAAAAATGACGTAATGAGGCATGACAGATTAGAGATGTTCCATGAGGCTTGAAGCATAAATCACAAATTTTGAAACGTGGATGTGGTAAATAACACATGAAAGTATGCCGTGTGAATTGTGGCCGATGAAACATGAACTGTGAACTACGATGGAAATTGTCACAAAATTGGATTATATACCTTACATCTCAACTTGGAGGTTTTTAAGGCCTTTCATAAAGAAGCATTCTCCACATTTAATACCAGCCTTTTTTTCTGGAACCTTAAAATGAATAACAGATCACCCATTATAAAATTATGCCCAACAAACATCAAACTGAGTGAAATGAGAAGTCTAAATTAACAAATTCCCCCTTTAGTTTTCTCAACAAAAAAGCATTTCAATACAAACCATGCATAGATTACTTTTTACATTTCATGGCTATTTGCTCAAAATCCACGCTTGTTGGGCTTTCCTCAACGAGACACCAAAGGTTGAACTCCTTTGTTGCATCCTTCACCTCCTCCACACGAATACATAACACAACCTCAAACAATGGGGCAGTTGCCCATCAGCTTTATAGCTGATTAACTTTGGGAGCGAGTTGAAAAATTTCGTGTTACCTCTAATTTAAAATCCTAAATCTAATGACCATGATTAGTTAAACAACAATTTTCGGTTAAATTGAATGTATTTTATCATGGTCATTATACTCCTCTTGTTCACACCATTATTGTGACAAGAAAGGCGACATTGAAAATGGATGTCCCATAAATACGTCAAATTCAAAACAACAAAACAATCTTTTAGGTGTGAAAAGGGAATGGAAATGAGCGATAGTGACAAAAGCATTTGGCGTTTTGAGTTTAACAGGGCACATCTGTGGACCCCAACTCAAAAAACAAAACAAAAAAACTCAAGTATAAATGAACTGCCAGAGGAGTTGATATTTCAATAATGAAATAGAAGAGTGTACAACCTGTTCAAACCGAAAAGAGGGAGGTTGAGGCATCACTCATGAGCACGTGAGGAAGCCCCACATGATGAATAGAGAGAGCCCTTTGGCAATCAAATTCTACTCTTTTCAAGCCAAACTGAGGGATCACAGATAGGAGAGATTACACAAAGACAAACCTCCCCATACAAAGTAACTCTGCCCTTGAGAACACCTAGAAAAGCTTCTTGTATAAAATTTATCTACTCCAAAACGTGTAATGAACCTACTTCAAAAAGTGTACAAAGCCTACCAAAAAGGAAATCATACACATATTTCTTGCAGTACCTAAATTTTCAAAAGATGAGAGAGGGGGTCTATGCCCTTGAATTTTGAGAAGGCCTGACAAGAGGAGAAATGGCCTGCATTCATGAGCATCCTGCCACTTCCATAATTTTCCACATGGAAAGTTATGCAGGCTTGCCCCACGAGGAGCAGAGTAAGCTTAATACGTTACAATTGAATCCTTGTTTTCCACGGAAGGCTTTGGAAAACATGGGGAAATTTAACCATGGCGAAGTAAAGTTCTCTTCTGGGAAGGTCCAGTGTGTTATGGTTGTAAATGACTCCTATTTCCACTTGTTAAGGAATACAGACTGGAAGCTTCCTTCTCCAGGAGTAGGTTATAAGCTCCCCATTTCAATTAGGGAGTGCAGTAAGCTTATCACTTACACATGTACAGGTGTGTCAGGAATGGATGGGATTGAAATGCTTGAAACAGATTGCTTTTGCCAGCTCGAGGCAAACAGCAGCCAGTCAAAACTGTCAACTTTCATCTGTTTGAACACCCCCCCCCCCAAACCCCCAAAAAAACAAAGCAATGCAAACAAGATAAGAAAGATCAAGAAGCATTAAATACACTTTCCTGTTCACGTGTTGAACATCATAGACAAAGAATATGAGGAAAAACCAATATATACGAGTCTTGGAGCAAGCCAAAATATAATTATTCAAAAGAGCAGAAAAAACACACTGGTGGAAAAGTTTTTGCAAAGAATACAAGGACATAAAGAAGAAGTAAAGATTTATTGAAACATATTGTCTAGCTAATACAATAACAACCAAAACAAGAACCCAAAAGTTGTGTGCCCCCGCCTTGTTTGCCCCACCGCCTCCTTCCCCATTTGCCCCTCTTCGCTTCCTTTTCTCTATTTCTTCCCTTTTCTTTTCCAACCCCCCAGTTCCCGTGTCCCTTCCATTTCTTATTGCCTTCTCTTCAAGCCTCCGCCGCCCCACCTCCCCCTTCCAGCGTTTTCACAGCAGGTTATAGCTTTCGGACAGCTTCATCTCCGCAGGTGTCAGCATCCTTTGGTCCTCACCCTTCTAGAGGACACCATAGCAGTAGCTATGTCATCCCCATCGACGGCCACCCCCCCCTGCCTCTTCTCTGAAGCTGACCTCCAGTTCCTGGCTTTAACTGTAGCCTCCCTCAAGGTCTCTACTTTGGTTTGCAAAATTGTGGGCAGCCGCCAGCGGCAGCCAGCTCCATGAATTGCTCCAGCCAGCCTCCTTGGCGAGCCAGGCAAAATCACTGACATCCGTACCCTCGGGTGCAGCTACTACCAAGTGGAGTTCGACACCCCAGCAGCTTCGGACTGCGTGCTTCATTCAGCAGAGCCCAGTAGCGTTATGCACAGCCCAGGCGTTCTTCCCACGATGGCAGCACAGCTTTGATCCCACTTCCGACCCTCTTGCTGGCGTATCAAGATTCCTGGTCACAGTCTGTTTTCCAAGCCTCAAGGAGTACCTTCCGCTTCTCCAAGTCATCCGGAGAACGATAGGGAAAGTGTTGGAATCCCCAGCGACAGCCGCCTCGATGCTGGAACGGGTGGCTAGAATTCCTTCACTCCACATCTGCATTTCCTCTCCGGAGACAGCCTCACGTCATCTCTCTTCCATGCCTCTGGGGGGATCCCATTCTTCAGCGGGTGGAGTACTCAAGCCTCCCAGGCCAGTGCTTCCTTCATTTGCCGGCAGATGGGTCACCTTGCCAAAGCTTGCCCTCACCGTTAGGCTAGGCGAGCTCCACCTGCTAGTCCAGCGACAGAGGCCCAGCACCCTACCCCGAAGACAAGGATGGGGGAACACCCTACCAGAGCGGCGCGCCAACGCCAGGTGAGACAGCTCGAAGGGTCCCAGGCAGAAATGGTCATGTCAGAGAACCGTTACGATCAGTTATCACAAGAACACCTGTCTAGAACAGAGGCCTCACCCACCCCCTAGAGAGTCTGAAACCGGCCTCTGATAGAAAACCAGAGTGCGGTAGATTAGCAATCACCCGTCCACTTGTAGTCTAGATGTGAAAAGAACACAGATTGGAGCTAGAGTGCCCAAATCTGAAAACACAGCGACACCTGTTGGCCCCAAAGCTTGGCGCCCCTCGCGGTATTTCTTTATTCAATTATAATAAAATGAATGGCTGAGTACAACACACAGATCAACCAAGAGTTTACACCTGTATATCCAATCTGACGGCCCACAAATCCTTCTTAGCACAGAGGATCTATGCACACAGATTTGTGTCTCCAAATAACACACTGTGCCTCCCTCTGATCAGCCAAGATCACTAAGCAGGCCAGCCATGGGCATACATCTGGCATAACTCAAGTGCTTGATACATCATCTCAGCTCAAACATACATGTGCTGTCCAAACTCTATCTCAACCCTTGTTAATCTGCCATACCCCTCCTCTCACAAGGGGCCAGATAACTCATATCTGCAACAGACATCAAGCAGTAGAAAGAGAGATAGATGAACAGAAACGGAGCTTACCAAATTCAGCTCGTGAAACAGCACTGGAGGAAGCAACAGCACCAATCTGTACTTGCAGGCACTTGTATCCACAACCCTGCTTCACACATGTGCTTGTACTTGCCTGTATTCTCCTCCTGATGTTCACTCTTATGCTGTCCTTGAAAATACAGATCTGAAAATCAGCACTGTACCCGTCTGTACCACCTCGGGATACGTGCCAAGAGTTGTACTTGCACAATCAGCCTGCTGTCCACTCTTGTACCTGCCTGAATCTGAGTACACAGTTCTGTCCAGCACCTGTTTACGCCGCCTGCAGCAGTTGTACTTGCTGTACCTGACTGTCCGTACACTGTACGGCAGTCGTACAGTATGGTACGGGCTGTGTACTTGCTGGTACAGCCTGCACAAGGCCTGTGCGTAGAGAATCCAGCAGAGAAGAAGAACACTTGCAGCAGATTTCAGCAGCAGCCTGTACTTGCAGTCGTACAGTGCTGTACGGACTGCACACGTGGGAAGTACAGCTGATTATACAGAAGAAAACAGCAGCAAACACTCAGAAAACAGCAGCCGCCTCCTTCCTTGTGCTTTTCCACGCTAGAAATCTCTCTTTTGCTCCACGACTCCCAAAAAGGGAAGAGAGAGAAAGAGACGAGAGAGAAACACTCCAAAAGTGGCCCTCTTCCCCAAATTAATCCCTAGGGCCCCAAACTTTAATAAGTTCCTAGGGCCACTAAGGCCTAGGGGCAAACTTTAATAAACATTAAAGTTTAATGTTTCTAGTTCCCCCCTTCACACCTAGGGATGTCCACACATCTTAAACTCTGTCCGGGCACCCCCCATGTGAATCATAAAATATTCTGACTCTGCAACCACCATGCCCACACTTGTACTGTTCCATTTTCACAGGGCCATGACATACCCCCCTCTTGAAAAATGGCAAGTGTCCTCGATTGCATTCTGGTGATGCATCAAAATATCCAAAGTGAAATATACAATATGGCAAGATCAGCGTCCCAATCTCTCTAAGCCATACACATGTATCAACATTCACTGCAAACCAATGGCATAGTAATAGTCCAAGTTGTATACCACTGTGAACCATACATATCCACAAAAATGTCCATGTGACTAGTACACATATATCATAGAAGTCCCATAAACAGATGTACTGTCAGCCTCAGTACCTTCGGGTGAGATAAAAACTGCACCAAGCGACCTCTAGATGTCATCTGAGCCTGTCTGAATCAAGGGAGTGGAGGTGCTACCCCCCTCTTGAGCATCAGGTAATGCTCCAGACCCATGCTCTGCTGAACCTGAATGAGCCACAATAAGAGTCGGCTCTAACTCAAAGGCATCGAGATAAAGCTGCAAAACTTGAGGTGAATCTGTTAAGTCACCTTCCTCCATCCACTTCGCATCCATCGGTGAATAGTTCTTGAACTTCACAAGATAGCGACGGGAAACTTTACCTCGTACCTTCCTTTCTTTATGTGCCAGTATCTGCTCTGGAATCAGAACCTCATCAAGTTCCTCAACTTCCGGCTGAGCCTCATCTGATACATCCTCAGGCACATCCCCACGGAAAGGTCTAAGAAGACTCACGTGAAAAGCATTGTGAATCCTCCAGTGATCTGGTAACTTCAAACGATAGGTTACCTCACCAATCTTTTCCAAAACCTGAAAAGGCCCATAATATCGCATGCTCAACTTAGGGAATAAGCGCTCTTTACCCTTCATCTTCTTGAGTCTAGCCTTTTCAAAGCGCAAAAGAACCCAATCACCCAATGCAAACTGTAAATCACGTCTGTGACGGTCTACGGCTTTCTTTTGCTTCTGCTGAGTTTTCTGGAGGGCCAACTTAACTCTCCGATAAGCTTCGTCCAAGCTCTCCACATACTGATCAGCCTCAAAGATCTTATCCTTTGTATGCAAAATGGGTGGTACCTTCTTCCCTCCTTCTAAAATCTCAAAAGGCGCCTTGCCTGTCGAGCTATGTACAGTGTTGTTATATGCAAACTCCACCAGAGGAAGATACTTTTCCCATTGTTGCTTGTGCTCTGACACATAACACTTGAGAAGATCCAACACTGTAGAGTTAGCCTCTTCTGACTGACCATCTGTCTGTGGATGAAATGACGATGAAAACTTGAGAGTTGTACCCATGTTGTCAAACAACCCTCTCCAGAACAAACTCGTCATCCGTGGATCACGGTCACTAATGATAGACGTAGGCAAGCCATGATACTTGAAGATGTTCGCCATGAACAACTTCACCATATGATCCACTTTAATTGTCTTCCTCACGGGGATGAAATGTGCCTGCTTGCTGAACCTGCATATGATAGTCCAGATGCCATCATTTCCCGTTTGTGTCCGTGGAAGATCAAATACAAAATCCATGGCAATGCTCTCCCAAGGTCTATCCGGAATAGGTAAAGGCTGTAATAACCCAGGTGTCTTCTGACGGTCAAACTTTACCTTCTGACATACGATGCATTGCCTCACAAAGGCATCCACATCTCTTCTCAAGGTTGGCCAATAAAAGAAAGTCTCCACTGCTTTGACCGTGGCGTCAATACCTCTATGACCTGCATACGGTGGAGCATGACTTTCAATCATAACCTTGAGTCGCAATGGCCTGGTAACACAGTCTGCCATGCATCAATAAAAACCCATCTCTGAGAGTGTAATGCTCATGCTGCTGACCCTCAGACATCTGATCATACAACCTTTCAAAATCCTCATCATGGGCATACTGCTCTTTCATTTCATCAAGCTCATGATGATAAGCAAGTGAAACTGCAGAGACCTGTGGCTTGCGTGACAAAGCATCTGCCACTACATTCTTTTTGCCTTCCACATGCACAATCTGGAAGTGAAACATTGACAAAAAGTTTGCCCAACGCATATGCTTCTCTGAAAGCTTAGTCTGCGTGAGGAAATATCGCAAAGTCTGATGATCTGTCTGCACAGTAAAATCAGCCCCAAGCAAGTAGTGTTTCCAAGTAGAAAGAGCGTGAATTACAGCCAACATCTCTTTCTCATACACCTGTAAATGCTTCTCAGCATCTTGCAAAACTCTACTCTCATAGGCTATGACATGTCCCTCTTGCATGAGAACTGCACCAATGCTACTTCCACATGCATCACACTGGACAACAAAAGCCTTTCGGAGGTCCGGTAACACCAATACTGGGTCCGAAGTAAGCTTTTCTTTGAGCTTTTTGAATGCTGTAATTTCCCGATTAGCCCATCTAAACGGAGTTGCTTTCTTCGTCAAAGCATGAAGAGGCGAAGCAATTTCAGCAAAGTGCCGTATGTAACGCCTGTAAATAGAAACACAATCCTAGAAAGCTGCGTACATCATGCACGGTCCTCAAAGCTGGCCAATTAAGTATTGCTTCCACCTTTGCTGGATCCATACGGACTCCATGACCAAACACAATATGCCCCAAGAAATGTATCTCCTGCAAAAAGAACTCACTCTTCTTGCCATTAACCACCAATCTATGGTTTCTGAGTTCTGCAAACACAATGGCCAAATGCCTTCTATGCTCTTCCTCAGTTCGTGAATGCACAATCATATCATCAAAGAATGTGCCCACAAACTCTCTATGAGGCCTGAAAATCCTGTCCATCATTCTGTTAAATGTGGCAGGCGCATTTGTCAAACCAAAGGGCATAACCAAGAACTCATACAACCCAAACGTGGTTCGGAATGCTGTCTTATGCACATCCTCGGGTCTAATGCGTATCTGATGATACCCGCTTTTCAAGTCAATACGACTAAAAACTGTGGAGCCCTGTAAGCGGTCCAAGATGTCATCGATCCTCGGTATGGGGAATCGATTCTTGATGGTATTCTTATTCAGCGCCCTGTAATCTATATACATGCACCAAGAACCATCCTTCTTTTGCACTAAGAGCACAGGTGAGCAAAAGGGTGATGAACTAGGCTGAATCAACCCCTTATTTAGAAGCTCCTGCACCTGACTCATAATCTCTTCCTGTTGGGCTGCACTAACACGGTACGGCGGTCTATTCGGTGGAGTACTACCAGGAATCAGATCTATAGCATGATCTTCTGGCCTCTCAGGAGGTAATTCTCCTGGCAATGACTCGGAAAAACAGTCTTGAAACCCACTTAAGAAATCAGCCCTGTCCTTATCTAACATAGACAAATTAGACTTAGACTCATCATCCTGTGCATCCTTTACATAAATCAAGTACGCGGAAAGATGCTTTTTCATTACTGATGAAATCGCCGAAGCGGATACAATAGGAACAGATTCCCCTTTGAGTTTTACATCCAATACCTGCTCTTTCCCTCTATGAGTCAGAGTAATTTTCCTATTGTAAGTATCCACCACCGCATGTACCCTGTGGCACCATGGCATCCCCAACAAAACATCACAGCCATCCAAAGGCATGATGAAGAACTCTTCGCTGTCCACATAACCCTGCAAATGAAGCCGAAGCTTCCCAATGATAGGAGTAACGGGTTCTGCATACCCTGGACAAGCCATATTTGCCTCATGTAACGGCCCCATCTCCTCTGCGCGAATCCCCAATCAACCAGCCAAATCTGGTGAAATGAAGTTGGCTCTAGCACCTGTGTCAAAGAAGATCAAAGCATTCTGATCTCTCACTTTGCCCCATGCCCTGCACAGCTCTGTAGCTTCACCACCTAGCTGCTCCCCCACAAGATCAAGAACTAAGCCTGCAGAAGGCTTTGGTTTCTTTGGCTTGGGCTCTCCTTTATTGTCAGGGTCCTTTTTGGACGTTCTTTTGGGACAATTGAATGACATATGCCCCTCTTCAGTACAGTAAAAACACTTTTGAGCATCTCTCAAAGCCTATCTTTCCTCAGAAGTCCTTTTGGGCATTGGCAACTTCTTATACTTTGTCTCTGTAGACCCTTTAGCATCACGAGAAGCATGCCCAAATTTTTCAGCTTTCTTGCCCAATTTCTTACTGCCTTTAAACCCAGATGAACCACCTGTGAGTAACGCATTAGCTGTCATAGCATTTTCAATCATCTGTGACATGTTCGTTACTCTTGTCTTTATACAATAATCTCGTACCTCCTTGGGCAGCCCACAACAATACTTCTCTACCTGCTCAGATAATGGCACGGCACAATAAGAAGTCACTGGGAGAAGAGCTTCCCAAAACTTCTTGTTATAATCCTCCAAACTATCACACTTTGAAGCATCCAGCTTGTGCCATGCGGTCATAACATCCACCTCAAATGTAGATGTGAGCCATACGGAAGAGAAAACCTATTTGAATTGGACCCATGTGGTGAGTGCTATGCCCTGCAAAAGAAGAGTAGACCACCACTGCAAAGCATTGCCCTTGAGAAAAGTGGCAGCTTTCCTCACCTTAGAGGACTCTGTGTAATTCCCACCAGAAAAAGCAGCATCAAACTGCTGTAAAAAGGTAAGTGCCTTCAATTTACCCTTGGCCCCACTGAATGTGTCAAACTTCACTGCAGCTCCCCCTTCCTTGTAATCCTTCGCCTTTCCCATAGGCGTTAGATTATCATATGGAAGTGGTTTCGCGAGATTGCTGCCCCCAACATTCATACCCATCATTGGGTCAACATTTCCCATTCCCACACCAGGCATACCATACATTCCAGCCATGTTTCCATACATTCCATTATGCATACCTGGCTGCATACCACCAAACATATTGCCTTGCATCCCAGGTTGCATGCCTGCAAACATATTTCCTTGCATACCGGACTGCATACCACCATACATATTCCCTTGCATGCCAGGCTGAAAATTGGCTCCAAAAGGCCCATACATACCCATGCCTCCCTGAGGGTAACCCCCAGTCATGGATTGGAACACCGAGCCACCACCAAAATAACCTGGATGCATGTTCTGCTGAGGAATAGGTGGCTGTCCATAGAAGGAACTCTGAGAGTTTGCACCATAAGCATGCTGCATATTCGGAAACTGGCCAAAAGATGGTTCCTGTGAGATGGCACCACTATGACCCTGAGGAAGATTCTTCGAACGAACCTTCTTCTTCTTTTTCTGGGGCTCTGTGCGGGACTCTGTGCGAGATCTCAAAAATTCAGCAAATCTCTCGCTTTGTGTCAGCTGCATAAAAGTATCCATAACACTAGCCAAGCGATCTTTGAACCGAGCATCATCATCCTCTTTACCATGCACATCTTCTGGCTGTGTTACATCCTCATAAGGCTCAACATCTGCAGCCTGTTCTCCTGCAAAAATATCCTCAGATACATCTCTTTCAGGAGAAGTCTCTTGCTCTTCTTCTTCATGATAGAAGTACTCATCCTCTGTATCAGACATGATTGCTGAATTTTCAGCGATAGCTTTCTTCAAAGCAACCACGAGCTCACCCCCTTCAGAAAGTTGATGATTGGTCCCGGTGACGGAACCTTGAAACCGGCCTCTGATAGAAAACCAGAGTGCGGTAGATTAGCAATCACCCGTCCACTTGTAGTCTAGATGTGAAAAGAACACAGATTGGAGCTAGAGTGCCCAAATCTGAAAACACAACGACACCTGTTGGCCCCAAAGCTTGGCGCCCCTCGCGGTATTTCTTTATTCAATTATAATAAAATGAATGGCTGAGTACAACACAAAGATCAGCCAAGAGTTTACACCTGTACATCCAATCTAACGGCCCACAAATCCTTCTTAGCACAGAGGATCTATGCACACAGATCTGTGTCTCCAAATAACACACTGTGCCTCCCTCTGATCAGCCAAGATCACTAAGCAGGCCAGCCATGGGCATACATCTGGCATAACTCAAGTGCTTGATACATCATCTCAGCTCAAACATACATGTGCTGTCCAAACTCTGTCTCAACCCTTGTCAATCTGCCATACCCCTCCTCTCACAAGGGGCCAGATAACTCATATCTGCAACAGACATCAAGCAGTAGAAAGAGAGATAGATGAACAGAAACGGAGCTTACCAAATTCAGCTCGTGAAACAGCACTGGAGGAAGCAACAGCACCAATCTGTACTTGCAGGCACTTGTATCCACAACCCTGCTTCACACATGTGCTTGTACTTGCCTGTATTCTCCTCCTGATGTTCACTCTTATGCTGTCCTTGAAAATACAGATCTGAAAATCAGCACTGTACCCGTCTGTACCACCTCGGGATACGTGCCAGGAGTTGTACTTGCACAATCAGCCTGCTGTCCACTCTTGTACCTGCCTGAATCTGAGTACAAAGTTCTGTCCAGCACCTGTTTACGCCGCCTGCAGCAGTTGTACTTGCTGTACCTGACTGTCCGTACACTGTACGGCAGTCGTACAGTATGGTACGGGCTGTGTACTTGCTGGTACAGCCTGCACAGGGCCTGTGCGCAGAGAATCCAGCAGAGAAGAAGAACACTTGCAGCAGATTTCAGCAGCAGCCTGTACTTGCAGTCGTACAGTGCTGTACGGACTGCACACGTGGGAAGTACAGCTGATTATACAGAAGAAAACAGCAGCAAACACTCAGAAAACAGCAGCCGCCTCCTTCCTTGTGCTTTTCCACGCTAGAAATCTCTCTTTTGCTCCACGACTCCCAAAAAGGGAAGAGAGAGAAAGAGAAGAGAGAGAAACACTCCAAAAGTGGCCCTCTTCCCCAAATTAATCCCTAGGGCCCCAAACTTTAATAAGTTCCTAGGGCCACTAAGGCCTAGGGGCAAACTTTAATAAACATTAAAGTTTAATGTTTCTAGTCCCTCTGCAACCACCATGCCCACACTTGTACTGTTCCATTTTCACAGGGCCATGACAGAGTCCCAGTGTCAGATACCGCCTGGAGATAGTCCCCCAGAGTGGTTTGGTGCCAATCCAGATTTTTCGAAAACAAACCCCCCCCCCCCCCCCCCCCCCCCCCCCCCCCCCGTCTACAGATACCTTTGTTGTGATAGATGAAGCCCAGTTTATGCTTACAGCCCAGCCAGAGCAGAGTGGGCCCACATGGAGCATAGGATTGGGAAACACCTCGGTTGGTTGCGCACTAGGACAAACTCCGACTACTCGCCATCCAGACCCCCGCCCAAGTCTCACAGGGTGGAGGGCAGCACAGACAGATCTCACCCCTCCATAGCCCTGTGATGCGGATAGTCTCTTGGAATATACAGGGATTGGGCGGCCCATACTCTCGCTCTAAGCGAGAAGTCCTTCGTAAGGAGCTGCAGAGAGCCTTAGTGAGAGGATCCATCAGCATCCTCTTTCTCAAGGAGAATCATTTGTCAGCTGATCGATCCTGGGGGAAGATTTTGCAAGGCAGAAGTTGCACCCCTTCGGTCCATGCCCGGTATGTATCTCTGTTAGTGAGCAGCTTCTTCCAATGGTGGTGGATTCAAGCACCATAGTTCTTGGGAGGGCATAGTGGGTGATTTTCAGACTTGGGGAGAATTGGGTGGGCCTCTTGTTACCTAGACACTAATCTATCGATTAAAGAACTAATCCAACACGGTTAGGGGACCCCGTGATTAGGGATTAACAGGCTAATACTTGGCTAGGGTTCCTGGATTGATAAAACAAGCTTAATGGCCTTCTTTTATAGTGAGTTACCTATTTAGGGCGTAGATATCACTATATAAGAGCGAGCTTGGGTTATTATGAGATATAGTTGTGTGGATGCACCACTAACACTCTAGCTTGGACCAAGAGCGTGTAACTATTTGGCCCTCCGAGCTTTTTTCACATGATGGAACTCATGCCCGGACACATGGACACGTTGATGGACACATGGGAACAGGGTTCCTAAAGCTGGCACAAGAAAAAGCACCAATCTTGGTCAAAAAGCACGAAAAAGCAAAAAGTCAAACTATGGTGACCGAGAGCTGATGGCACCATTGGAAAGAGGACATCGAACTGGATCAAAAAGCTAAAAGCCGCTTTCCCAAAAAGTAGCGCTAGGGCCAAAAAGCAAGGCTCAAGAAATTTGGCTATTTTTTACTATTATTAAAATATTTAAAAAAGAAAAGCAAAAAGGCAAAGCAAAAGCAAGGCAAGGCAAAAAGCAGGGACCCCCCCCCCCCCCCCTCAAGTATATATAAGAAGCTTGAGCCTTATACCCTCTTGAAGAGAACATCATCACTTGTGGAGAGCCATAGTGGAAGATTCACCTTGTGAAGAACAAGGAGCTTCATTGCCATCATCGTCTTCCTCTCCACCTCCTTGCACCACCCGCCTCCGCCGCTGCTTTAGAGCCACCGCCGCCACCTATCCTTGAACCACTGTTTGTTGTATAGCATTGCCGCCGCCTTGAGCAGCAGCTTTTCCAAAAATTTCAGCATAAGGGACTACTATTAGGGGCTACATAACCACCACCTTGGTGTTAGCCGCATTTTTCGAGATTCTTTTTCTGGATTGGGGTGCAGAGTTTCTTGTGGGATTTTGTGAGCAACAAGAATTTGATTCATACCTTGGTACTAGCCCAGTGTAAGACTCTTGTGGGTCTTCCTAGTGGTGTGCTCATGCATTAGAGATCTTGTGCCTCGACATCGACTCTAGCACCAACCTTGTCATCGACATATTTGTTTGATATTGCATTCATTTGTTGTATTGGTCCTAGCTTGGAAAAGCCCATAGATTGCTCCTGAAATAAATTCCCGAAAAGGGGGTGGGGCCTATTCCCCACTCAGTGTGGTGTATTGTGCAAGATCCCTATTCCCTTCTCTCTCTATCATTACACATGGTTACTGTTAGCAGTCATCTCCTAACTGTACACTGAGGGCCATTGTTGTGGGTGTGCCCGCCCAAAGCCTTTCTCATTTTGCCCATTTTTTTCCATGTTTTCCCTATTTTTTCCTAGTTGTGGGGTTGTCCTGTGCTGGCAGACGACTCCTGATCTGGCCGACTCCATGTCTTTTGCTGGCCAACTGATTACGTGCTGGCCGACTGGCTTTCTTCAGTCGTGGACTTCACTAGTACCCTGTCGGCTGTTTTGGCTTGGCCGACCAGCATAGGAGGGTGGTATAAATACCACCCTTGCCCCCACACCTAGTCTTGTATCGGTTTCATGTGTATATAGCAGAGTTTATACTCTCTCTCTCTCTCTCTCTCTCTCTCTCTCTCTCTCTCTCTCTCTCTCTCTCATGATGACATGTCGTTCCCGTTCCCGTTCCGAGTTAAAACGTCCCCATTCCCCGTTCCGAAATCAGGCCTCGTTCCCGCTCCCGTTCCACATTCAATGTGACTATGCATCAGCCGCCGCCGACTGCAGCCCCACCTCCTAGATTTAATCAATAGCACGTAGACAGGCTTCATCTAGGATAGGATCATAACATCTCCAATTTTTGGGAGGCTCCACCACTGCTCGTCTTCGAGCGTAGGACTTGGCCAGAAAGCCTACAACAAGGTGGATTGGGGCTTTCATGTGCAAGTCCCTACCACCTAGATCCGAGGTGTCTCCAATCTTTACTCAGCCTCTCTCAGTCAGGTCCCGATTCAAGGCGCTCGGGCGACAAATTCCCTCTCTCTCATTCAGTGTGCCAGGGATGTCTACTTGCACCCTTCATCTTCCTTTTTGTGGCAGAAACGATGAGCATTTTTCTAGCCTCCCGGGAGACCGGCCTACAGGGCCTTAGGCTACCTATCAAGTCTCACAAGGAGCTACTCGATTCTAAGTTTGCCAATGACACAGCAGCCTACCTTTTTGGAGAGGTGGAGAACCTTCGAAGGTTTGCAAACATAGTTCAGATATTTTGCCGGGCCTCCAGAGCACAGATCAACTGGCACAAGTCCTCTGGATTTTGGGTTTAGCTCATCCCCTACACTGGCTTGGCGCCCAGTTGAGACCTTTCAGTAGATTCCGAGGGATGCCTCAGGTTGGGATCGATATCCCGTCTGAGCAGCAGCTTGCCCCCCTCCTCCTTAGCATTAGGAAGAAGCTTATTAATTGTAGCACGACTAGGCTCTCTCTTGCCTGCAGAGTAGTGGTAGCGAATCAGGTCCCTTCTCACGACCACGTGGTACATCACCTCCTGTTGGGCCTTTTCCACAGCATGTATTGGACAGGTATTCCTCAGGGTTAAAGACACCGAGGTTACTTGGCATTACAGGGAGAAAAGGTGAGAGAGAGAGATGATGATGATAGTATCCATAAAGGCCAAATATGGCCCATGGTACCCAAACAACAGTGCAAAATCATGATCTGTGAGATGAAGAAAGACACTCAAATACACACACAAAGAGAGAGAGAGAGAAAGAAAGAAAGAAAAGATATGTTAACGTCTACGGAAGGCCAGATTGGCCTATGAGACAAATCTGTATACAAGTAGTCCATGTCCTGAGTATCATGGAAAGAAAAACTGAAATGAAAAGCTAATCCTAGTCCTGTGCAACTCACTATGCAGTCACTGTCTAGCATGCTATAGATGTACAATCATGATAGGTGGTATACTACGAATTCCACCCAATGGAGAGAGAGAGAGAGAGAGAGAGAGGGAGAGAGAGAGAGAGCAGAAGCTTTCCTCATATAGCAAAGTTCCGGATATTAGAAAAGACTCCCCAGCCCTCCATTTAAGATACATCATGTAAATGAGTATCTTAAAGATAATGGGTGGAAACTGGTGGAAACTAAGGAAGTGAAGCCCAGGTCAACCCTACTCCAAACAACCCACTCACAAAGGATCTCTAGGCCAAAACCCATAGGAGATTAAAAAACGATAAGCCAGTCCAACGAGCTGTAGAAATTATACTGAAGACGGGGAGAAGCTTTAAGAAAATACCCTCTTTTGGCAGATAAAAGTAAAGGCAGCACAGCTGTAAATGCAGTCAAGAACCCTTTAAAACCAAAGGGTTTGAAATCAATCCCCATTAATCTTGATTGATGATTGTTCCTGGCATAATATCATATCTACAGAGACGGCTCAAAATGCCAGAAAAAAAAAACATTAGGAGCTTTTAGACAGCGCAGACCCATAGTCAATAAGGTAAGTATCTATATTCAAAGGTATTTATGTAAACAAGGCAGAATTCTTGGTTGCACTGCTCAAGGGCTGTGGTGAGATTTTGTGAATGCCTTGGGCTGTAAATGGTGACAAATGACATATCCAATACTATTAGGTTTTGATTATAAAAGCAGAGTCACCATCTTGCACAAAGCTTTGATAGTCAATGTGTGCAGAGAACTATATTGGAGCAGTCCTAAATCAGGAAGATTACGCAGAAACTTGTGAGACAGCATGCTGAATTGTTTTCTGAAGAAGTAGTTCCTGGCTGTGATTTATGCTCTAAAGATCACTATCCTCTCGTAGACGCAACACGACAGCAAAGGGTAAACATACTAACAGCCTTTCAGAATACCCAGTGATAATCAAGAATCAAAAACAAAACAAGAGGGCACCACCTGTTTGCTTTAGGATACACTATCAAGCCATCGATGGAACTTGTGCACCCTCCTGTCACTGGAGGCCTTTCTTTTTCTGTTTTTGCGGTAAAAAAAGTCCCTTGTGTCCAACACATAAGAAACCTTCAAAATGTCAAAGGCATTCATCAGCATTAGGAATTTGTAAAAACAGCCTGAAAGATTTCATTGGTACGAAATGCCCTGATAACTACTTAATTTGCCAGCATTTTTTATTAACATTAAGCATAAAGATGTCCTGGAGAAGCCAATGAGGTGATAGCCCAAGTGGATAAGGTTAACATTCAGCATAAAGATGTCCAGGCCAAGCCAATGAGGTGATAGCCCAGGTGGTGAAGGTGTTTGCCTAGGACCAAGAGGTCCTGGGTTCAGAACCCCACAAGGTGCTTCCTCGGCAGCATCGCCTGCAGGCGGATAAAAAGCGCCTACGGGCGGTGAAAAATGGTAACTACAAGAGGATCTTGGGCCTAAGGCTAGTCAGGTTATTTTTATTTTTATTTTTATTTTTTTTAAGATGTCCTGGAGAAACCTACAACCTTAGAGGTGTTGCAAGATATCTTGTACTCCAGACCATTAGCAACAAGCACATTTTCCATGGCCTTAGTGAAGGCTGTATGTTCATCATCTTTAGCACAGTGGTACTTGTTCCTGTCGAAGACATTAGACACAAACATAAATCAACGTTAGAGATACAACACCCAATAGAAGCTGATTTATAAAGTAGAATTAGCGGAGTCGTCAGGATGGAATTCATATATCAAAGATCTTTGCAATGGCAATCTATTAATACCTTTCGCCTACTATGACCACATCAGAAGATTTACATTACCAATGATCCAAAAACTACCCGAAGGCTCTTGTGGTTGAAATGGGCACAAAAAGTAAGTTTGCCAGAATATAACCCTATGTTGCCTTTGATAAGGCCCAGCTGCAACTCGAAAGGGCATGTATCCCAATTGCTGACACAGTGCCTCACTTCACAATTTTCTCATGCTTCTAAATGAATTCTCAATGCTCCACATCTCAAAATGTATGTCAACACCTTAAAGGGCATTCCAATGGTTTGGTAAGTTCTAGCCTGCCATTGACTGGAATCATCATTCTTTTTGGTATCACCCCAGGTTGCACTCCTAGCTTCCCAGCATGCATCTGTTATGTGGTGTTTTGAAGCTACAAAGCAGGTTTTCATGTGATAATGCTTCTTCAATCATCTCATTGGCAATATGCTACTTCGATTTCTTGCAACAGCACCACCCAGAAGTTCCTGCTGACCTTCTAGTAAATTGAAGGCTTTAAATGCCACCCTTAAAAAGGTAACCATTTTAATTTGAAGTTTATAAGGCACTCTAGAGATATTACTCAACCCCAATGTGAATAAATGTGTATGACTACGTGTATCACCTCGGGGTGAAAGTTTATCATGGAAAGTAGCCTTGTCTATTTTACACTTTGGAGCTTCTACCTCTTTGTTTTAAGCATACATCCATATGCTTTGTCACTCATTTGCCCGGGAAAGTAGCCTTGTCTATTTTACACTTTGGAGCTTCTACCTCTTTGTTTTAAGCATACATCCATATGCTTTGTCACTCATTTGCCCGCCAAGTACTTGTAAACCATAAAACAACTTACCTTGGTTTTGTGGACAGTTCTTTTATCCAAAAAAGAGAATTGTATTGAGACGACAAAACAACTGAGTTCCATTCACGAAGGATACTCTCTAAAGGCATTGCTGGTTAACCCAAGCAGGGATGCTGTGGTTCCAAACTATGGTAGAACCAGTATTAGTCAAAAAGAAGCTACCGAACATACATGAAGTTTTGCATTTGAAAGAAAGCTCTTCCAAGCCTGATCACCTGGAAGACGGCCATAGACTGCAAACTCTCTTTTTTGTCCCCCTTGAGTGGATCAATATGTAGGCGCATTTTAGGACCTTTTTTTCCCTTCAGTAGATCCTTCTGTAGCCACAATTTGATATAGGCAGCTTGATCTTCCCCCCCAAGGTTGTTACTTCAGCCACAACACCAGTGAGGGCCTGCGGGAATTCAAACTTGGGACCTTGCCTCAGACTATGAAGCTGGACAACAAGATGGACTAAACTCACACTTAAAAAACTCACGAAAGTCCTGGTATCCTTGCTCTCTCAAAATTGCTGATCAGAAACCTTTCGACAGCATACAATGATGTTTCAACACTTTTACAAGGTAGAGGAACTGAGTCAGAAACATGCCTGTGGAATTTCATCACTCATACTACAAGCAACTATATAATACATAGCATTCTCTCCTTATGAAGTCAAACACAACAGGCTTTGACAAAATTCAAAACAGGGAGAGTCGTGTAAAGAAAAGCTACCTTGCCAAAAAGACCTGATTTTCTTTCCCCATATCTGCAGCCCCAAGTAAAAACGTATCCAAATATTTTGAGAATTTATGATCCATAGCATTTGCAGTCAATTCCAGTTTTTCAGGGCTTCTGTCCTCCATAAGCTGTATATAAAGCTGACTAGAATTTGATAACTGGAATATCAGACAACAGTGACAGAATAAGCCTTCCGAACTAACATTATATGCATAAAAAACCGTAGCAATGAGAACTGCTTACATGCTCAAATCTGTAGATGTTCTCATCGTGCAATACTACACAAGCATTTGCATGATAAACAACATCCATAAAGCCACCAGAAGGACGAGATTTTTCATATGAATGTAATGCAAGAAGCTTGTTTGCCATCTCATCAGAGGCTGCAGCTTGAAGCTACAAGAAAAGCACAAAGCCATTTAGAATTTGGATCAATTAACATGTAAAGCAATGCAGACCCATCAGCAATGTACCAAGCTATAAGTACCTGTTTAACTAGCTTGTAGATAAGCTTGTCCAGGGTAAAGAGAACATATGATTGTGTTCCAATAATGGCTCGGCAGTCATCCTCGAACTTGGCGTTATCCGCAGATCCATCTAAAAGATTGTACAAGACTCGCATGAATCTGAAAACCCCAACAAAAAGGGGTCAGTTCAATCCCAAAAGAGGGCACCAGTCACCCAATCAACTAGCATAATTAGGTGCTCACTTTTCATACAGGTCTGGAGACGACATATCTTTGGTGGACTTCCACTTTTGCTCTGCTGATTTGGCATTAGTCTTTGCAGAAAGAATGCGCTCATAAAGCGTCTGCGAAAATCCCAGAGACAAGTTAGAGGGGGGCTGTACCACCCAGCAGAACCAGGAAGCACTTGGCAAATGCCAAGTATTCCAGTTTGCAATCATGAAACACCATTACAGCCCAGTTTTCCAGTTTGCAATCACGAATCTTTTATAGTAAACATCAACAACTTGAAACGAAACCAACTTTGACAGGATGGCATTACCTGATGAAGCCTAAAAAGTACGTATAGAGTATCATTGCCATAAAATACTGTAGAGTCTTCATCAAAAGCACAGTTCACAGCAATGGAAGGGCCATGAGCTGCCAGAGGCATGCAGGACAGTAGCGATCTATCCCAGGATGTCAAAGACGTTCCATCACCTTCACCATCATGAGCATCGGCCATACCTTCTGCCTCACCCTCACTTTCATTCTTTCCTTGCTGTTGTTCATCCTCATCTTCATCATCTTCATGATCCTCAGGTGAGTCATCTCCATCTCCTGACTCTGTTCCAGAAACATCTTCACCAGGTTCTGAACCATTCTCACTATCCTCACCTGTTTTTTGTGCACTCTCTTCTCCTTCATCATCAGCATCTGCATCATGTTCACCTTCAGCCTCGCCATCATACTCCCCATCTTCATCATCTTCTGCCCGACCTCCCAAAACATGATTGGGGACATTATTCTCTAGCACTTGTCCTGCTTCTGTTTTGGCACCACTTAGATTATTCGTGTGTCTTTCCTCCACTTCAGGAGAGGGTGACAGTTCTCCTTCTTCCCTTTCCAGCCTACCTAAAGAAGCACCCAGGGTAATGTCGCCACTAGAACACTTAGATGCTACTGCATCAACCTTTGAATCTGACATCTCATTCTCTCTCCTTGGATCACTTGCTCTGATGTCAACATCCTGCAGGTTTGCAACAAGACTGGATCATTAAATATGATATTAGAAGAAGCCAGATTGATCTTCAACTGCGTTGCACTTCCTAAGAGCTTTTGCAAGTGCAAATCTGAGGAAAGTTTGCCAGAACGACCAAACCTTCTCCATTAGAAAATCTCGATGAGAAATTAAGTCATTTGTCCTTGACATTGTGACACCTATAAACACATTATATTAGAAGCTTGGAGCATGTAATTACATCTTTTTTGAAAGATCTTAAAACATTCAAAAATTACGTGTATTTACCTAAGGGGATCTGAGAAGACAATCTTTTTTCAGAACTCCCATCTTCATGCCTTTCTGCCCCATCAGCATGTTCTGAGATGCCAAGTGCATTACCTGCATGAGATCCTAGCCCAAGATTTTCCACTTTTATATCTTGGATCACAGTAGAAAGCAACGTGCCTTTATTCACTGAGCCAGGTGCCATTGTGTGGTCTTCTGTAGGAGATGCACTATGTTTTGGACTCTGATGCTTTTTGTCCACAGTCCTGCCAATGACAACACTGCCATTACTTTCACCGTTGCTTAGACCACTTGCTTTGGCTTTGACTTTCACCACCTCCTCAGTATCCTCTGTACCTTGAGGTCGAGTGGGTACACCAAAAAATGGCTCAAGAAAGGCTGTCCACAGCCGCATTATTTTATCAGACTGTTCCATACTTGAGCACATCTCATCAGCTGAATACTTTATAATCCGATAAAGATCATCATATATAGTTGTATCAGGATATTCAAAATTCAAGTCGGGGCTGTAAAGCCTCGTATGTCCTGCTGCAATAGAGAGAATGACATCATCATCCCTCCTCTTTCTCTCGCTGATTTCTTTGATTTCGGCCAATAATGCTGTTGAAATGAAGACCATAAGGTTGGTTAGGTTACTTAAAATGGCACAAACAAATTTATAGTATCAATAGTTACAATCCAAGAAACACCTCCAAATTTTATGACAATTATAATCAATTGACCAACTAAATAACTATGGGTGGCAAAAAAGTTCCATTATCACCAGAAACCAGTTACACCAATCTTAAGGAATCTCAATATGTTTGTAACAAAAAGTTTTTTCGACATCCCATTAGAAGGTTTTGGAACAAGATTTATTCTTCATTCTACAGGAGAGGAAGAAGCAAAAAACAAACAAGAGCATCAAAACACACATAAATGAGCATTAAAAAATGTAAAATCTTTCCAGCTGTAGCGGCAGTCTCCAAAACGGGGGATTAAAACAGCAAAAAAGGGAAAATATACTGAGGTATTTATTGGCCATAAATACCCAATAATTTTGCTTAGTGTAGGTTCCCAAAAGAAGATAGCCAGAGCACTTTTGACTCGTAATCTTCAGGTCCTTTTATGAACAGGATGATGGCCATTGGGATGCCAGCGGCAGGGAGCCACGAGCCATCTTTTAAGGGCAAAATGCAAACCCAATCGCCATAATCCGACATCAAGGTTGGGGTGAGGTAAAGCCAGCATGCCAAATTCTGAGATGAAAGTGACCCTTCACCAATCAAGTTCCTGTTTCCTTTTCATGTCATGGCAAAGTTTCAACCAATGGAGGTGCTGTCTACAGATAAGATCTTTAAAAAATCAGAGCTGTCTACAGATGAGATTATCATTTAAAAAGACGACCAATCTCCTGGCATTACAATGACCCTCAAAATAAATGCCCCATAAGACAGTAAAAGGGAACAGTCTCTTGAAGTCAAGCTTTGACCTTTACCAGCCTCACGTGTGAAAGCAAAGTGAAAGAACAAGGTTGCCATGGGCAGGACCTTACAAGCACATCATTTTACCACTGGCCTCAATTGATAGCATTGCTCGGCTCTAGATCTAGAGACATAAACACTTACTTAATCTATCAGTCACTACTAAACTCTAGGCCATACTCTCTTCTTTGCCTTTTCCCGTGCCTGCACTGCAACTAAAACCATTTCGCATACAATCTACAGACATCCACTTGCCAATTCCAAGTGGATGCATGATGCTATTACCAAAAGCCAAATAAAAACAGTAACCCACTACAAAACACAAAATGCAGATATGGAAAGGGAAAAGGATACAGGATACAGGATTCAGGATCTCGAGGAAAAAATGATGCACAGCAATGTCTAGGATGAAAACAAGCTTTACAATCTAGACATGCAAAGTGTCAGAAAGCTTAGACCCTGAGGCAGCATAAGTGAAAATATCAAGAATGAAAAAAGAGCAGTGCTGTGTTCAGTTAAAAACAGCCTTTACAAGGGCAAACTGCTCCTTGTGGATGAAAGCCAAGTTGTAAAGAGAAGATCACCTTTTGTGCTTAAACTCTTTTTATCTTGCTGCTTGAAGTAAAAACTGCGGTGATCCAGAGACTTGTGATAATTTTTGGCATAGACTTCTGCCCAAATTTTGTTCATGTCAGACCGACATTTGGACCATTCTTCTTGCTTCTGTTTTAGACGGCTCAAAATAACAGGCAAGGCCACCGACACATTTTTGCGTAGAAGATCAATCACATCAAGTCCATGATCTCCATAGATCCGCTCAATACACCGAAAGTGTATAGCTATCAGTTAAACAAGCCAATTAGTTTTCAAATCTGCCTCCATGGTTAGCTCAAACTGCAATTGCAGATAGTTTAAATTGCCTTAGCAGACAGCTGATTACCTTTAAGATAGTCTTCCACTTGAATCTGAGCATCTTGCTTACCATTAGCCTCCTGCATCTTCTGCAATAATTCTTCAATTCGCTTTGTTGTGACATCCGTGGTTTCCAAAAGCATGTCCAGTTCAAACCTGGTAAGGTAGAAGTGCAGTCACTCACAAAAGTGTTCATATACACCACCACCTTTACAGCTTAAAACACAGAAAAGGTGCACGATGTATCCACTCTGACTTGATACCTGTCATCTTCACATCGAAATAGACTCTCTTCATATTGATTCTTCCGCATATGCTTGAATGAATAATCTTCACTACCAGAGGTGACAGAGACCCACTTATCATTAAGCACCAAATGTGCCCATTTAGAGCGCAGGCTTGCTACTGGTTTTGGGTACTGCAAAAAAAGGCATGTACAGATCATTCAGTGTCAGAGGGCAGTAACAATACCAAGATTTGAAACTAGACCTTGCATTCAGGAGGCAGCTAGCTCCACAAGTCTTGCAGGCGAGAATAAGTACAGCAAATAAAACATGTTGAGCTAGGCAGCCCAACTCCACAAATCATTTGATGAACAAACCTTCAAGTAGCAACAGAAAGCACTTACACTTTTTGGCAAAAGCCGATAGCTAGGAGTGCAGCGCTCACAATTAGAAAGATCAAGTTCAGATATTGGTTTGGCCAAATATTTTTCTTTATTTGATACCAATGATGTTTTATGATTAACCGCCTCCCTTGGCACCTGAGACGAGAACTTGTCTCTCTCTCTTTCCTTCTCCGAGTCTCTTTTTCGTTCCCCTCCATCCTTGTCCCTGTCTCTTTCCTTGTCTTTCTCTCTCTCTCTATCTTTCTCTACCTTTGGTTTTAAAAGAGGTCCATCACCCAACTCTGTAAAAAATGAAAGAGACAAGTGAAGCAAACCATCTCAACATAAGTCTCATCACCTGTCAAAAGCATCCAATTTCCAAGAAAAACAGAGCTCAACACTCTTTGCAAACCAACAAGCTTGTTCGTGACTTACTTCTGCTGATGGCATTGGCAAGAAAACCCTCTGCACATGCAAAATAGGGCATGATTTGATAACACTCAATGCAAGGTTTTACCATCCAAACAAAAGAGACTTTGAAAAGAAGGGGTACTCTGTAGCCAAATTATAAACACCTCTTCAAAAACAAAAACAACAGAAAAAGGTGTTTCACATACCATTGCTTTCACAATAAGTCAGAAATTCGCTGAAACCCTCAATAAGGTCTGAGGAATTCCCCAGTAAATCTTCAACCTAGAAACACAGTTGACAGCTTTTTCAGTAACTGGTGCAGGTAAAACATCTTCATTTCAAGCTTGCTGTGAACTACATGCTATGGTATTTTGCTGATTCCAGCCCTAACAGGACCTATGTCAAAGGTCTCCACTTTAGACTTCATGCATGCAATGGGCCAAAGGACGGCAGCTTGTGTGCGCGTTACATGACCAAATTTTAGCAATACTTTGGAGTACAAGCCAAAATAGCACAGCAACATACCAGATTATGCAAATCTACACGAGAGATGATTTCTTCCGTGTACATGTTCATGCATTTCAAAAATTCTTGATAGGTTTCATGACTTCCCAGCCTGGTCTTCACTCTTTCAAAAAATGCAAGTTTCTTTTGCAAAACTGCATGTCAGCACAATAAAAGGTCGAATTAGTCCTTTGAACAGCAATTTCAATACATATCAATACAAAAAACTTAGAATGTTCGGATGACACTTACTTTTGGGAACTTTCTTTTCATCCACAGGGGCAGGAAGTACTACACTAGCTTCTCCTCCTTCCCCAACCTGAGATTGCTTGCGAATCAATTCATCAGCCCTCCGTGCTGATTTGCGCTTATTAGAAAGCCGCTGCATTCCATCCGAATCTTGCTCGTCCTCTGAATCATTCTCCTCGTGATCCCTTTCCTTCTCATCCCTTTCATCTTTTTGCTCTCTCTCTTTCTTGCGCTGGTCCTTGTCAGCCTTGACAACACGATCATGATTCTCTTGGTCAGCATGCTTCTCTGAGCTACGATCACGATCATGTTGAGCGCTGGCCATCTTTTCCCTCTGATACAGAAGCAGATGCAGTTTCCTAAGAACCGTGTGGAAAGCCAGATAACAACACAAGTCACAGAAAAGAAGCTGCTTTCACCTTGGGAAACTTATCTGATTGTGATTGTCTGGAAACAGGCCAAGGCATGCCTTTGTCATCTCTACGAGGCATGGAGTTTCCCAACACTTTCGAAAGCGGATGCACAACCCCGCTAGTATCTGGAAGGAAGTACGTAAACTCTTCGAGCAGATCTTGATGCTCCCTAAAAAGAGCTGCAACCTGAAGTAAATGGCCTTTAAAGTCAGTTATGAGTAGACTCTAGAATTTTTGAAGTACAGCCTTTGAAGGCCATCCCCATAATATTTTGGCCATATAGGGCCTGCTGAAAAAATCCTGCCTCAATCACGGATCCAGATTTTCGTTCGTGTATGTGCAAGTACTCGTGCATAAAAGCTGCAGATATTGAGACTTATAAATGTGGGCTGTGGGTGATGTTTTTGTGTGGTGGGTGGGGGTGGGGCTGTGTATTTGGAGAGGGAGAGAGACAGGATTGTGAATAACAAGATTAAGTTTTGACCTACCTCCTGGTACACTTCATTGATGGACTTGTTCCCCTTGCGGTACATGTTCAAAATTTCCAGAAAAGCCTTGTAAATGTGTTCATCATGTTGAAACCTAGTCTGTAGCCAGAAATCCATGCTATCACTGCCAGTGCAAAAGTGCTTTCTTCCTTTGGAAATAAAGTTAGAAGAGACATGGAGTAAGTAGAAGGGACTGATACCTTAATTTTGTTGACGTAACTTATTGCCTGGTTAAACTCAACTGGCTGTTTCTTTGTAGGCTCCTCCTCCAAAGGAAGAGTGATTTCATAGCCTTTCGGAAGGAAGGTGTTGAAGCCTAGTATGAGGTCACGATGACCCTTGAAGAGTTCCTTTACTCTTGTGATCACTCCCGAAGTATTGATCCTAAAGATCGGTCAAAACAACATTAACACGACATGAAAAATGCAGATTTGTTGTCCTTCCTAAAGTCAAGCTAAACAAAGCATGGAGACACCGAGAATGACCAACAAGTACCGACCTTTGTGCTTTGAAATCTTTCATCACTTCAAGAAACTCATCATACTTCCCCTTTTTATCCTTGAACATGTCCTTCACTGCCTTCAGATACGAGAGAGCATCATCTGTTGTAAGGCGCTGAGATGCAGCACTTGGATGTGCTTGGCTGGACCTGCATTTGAAATGTTCAGCATTAGCCTGAGCAAGAATAGGCACTATATTTTAAGGCCATCATTCGCATGAACTAAAAGATAGACACAGTGAAGTCAAGAAGGACCAGAAACACTCACGTCTCTCCACGGACCATTGTGGGCCGTTTTGGGTGTGGCCCTGCCGAATGCTCATCTCTGGCACGCTTCATAGCGTTGAACAGTCTGTCCTTGATAATGCCTCACCCTAGGGCAACAAAACCTCTAAGGGATGTGATGTTATGTGGTGATGGCTTTCCCTTCTTGACCTAGAAGGCCAATTGATCTGAGGTTTCTTCGTTGCTACTTGTCCATGTAAACAAAGCACATCAATACACAAGATGGATACTTACAGTCTGCTTCTCTAGGTATCCCCTTTTGTATGTACTGTTCACTCTTCTTCTTTGTGTATCTTACACTTGTGATCTGCAGATGTCTGTCCAGAACGCAGCCCGGACGACCAAAAAGGGGGGCGTACCATGAGTTAGTATGATCTCTTGTAAGCAACGCAGGAAAGCAAAAAGCAGGCCACCATAAGTACTACGCATGTATACCTGGCTACGGGAAGCGCACAAGCAACACAAAGATTGGAATAATTAGGTGAAGTGGGATTGAAGCCCTAACTTTTCAGTAAAATAAGCGAGGTTTGGAGGTCATAAAAGGGTTCGAAATATAGTTTCGTGCAAGGCCGATCAACTGTCGGTTGAAAAAAGCAAAGAAAAAGCCGCTGCGTTAGCTAGCACCAGAAGAGAAGAAAATGGTGGTGGTGGTGATTGTGTGATCGCAGAGAAGAAGAAGTTTCCCGCGAGAAACAGAAAACATCAGCAAAATCGCAATTCGGAAAACAACCAGAAAGAGGCGGCTCACCAGAAGCTGTGGACACTGCGATCCCTGCGCCAATTCTTCGCGCAGGTAAACTCGAGCTCAAGAAGACAAACACCAAAAACAAGAAGGAAAAAGACGCCAAAGCAACCACACGAGCTTGGCAAGGAAGGCCCGCGATGGAGAGTTGGATCTCTTCGCGGAACAACAAAGAGGGGAAGGGGGGATATATGGCTATGGAGGGGGCTTTAGCTCGGTGGCTATGGCGATGAGAGAGAGGAGGGGAGGTTGTTCGTTGGGAGTTTTTTTAAGAGGAAGGTAGGAGCGAGCGAGAGAGAGAGAGAGAGAGGGACCCTCCTATATGTAGAGGCATGTCTACACTTATACAAGGCACAATTTAAGAGAGTGTTTGGAGCAAGGTTGAAATGTATGGAGATTTCTCCTTGTACCAAGATCATGTTAAGGTCCCCAAACTAGCAAACCTTAGCTTTCTATCACTATTTATGGCCCCTTAGTGGCCTTTATGATCTAGAGGCCTTTTCTTGATGACACCTTGCTAAGCATATTATGCTCGTGGGAAGCTTTAACATGGATCTCCAACCCTTGGACCACATGGGCAAATGCAAATACACCAACCCTTAAACCAAAACTATGCTTTTCAATCTTCTTCACAAGTTCTCTATAGGAGACCCCTTCCCTATGGCTTTGAACCAATTGCACAAGGGATTTATGTATGTAGGAGTGTGTTTTAACCATTTTGGCATCTTGATCACTTTCTTCTTTGCATATACAAGCTAGGTAGCATCCTTTGACCATCACCTAGCACTCTAATGGTATATTCCTAGCACTCTTGTGAGAGGGTTTACCTTGCTCTCGTTTTTTTTTGTGCAATTCTTGGCTTCTCACACTAAATTATTTCATTTTAAACTTTACTTGTGGTGCCTAAGCATACCCTTAGGGCTCATGTTTAGATGTCATAGTGCCTACTACCATCAATGTATCGAACATGTCCTTAAAAACTTAGGCAACCAAAATAGTAAGTCACCAATCTACAACATCACCAATTTGAGACTCAACAACAAATGGTAAGGATGGCATCACACCTTTATGAATGTTCTCCATTCTTATTAGAATGCTCTGCTTAATCAACCTAGATGCCTAAAGGCTATAACATTGAATGCAACATGTATCTATGGAAGAAAGACATGGTAAGGATGACATCACTTGAGATCATAGCTTTAGGAATTTTCTCCATTCTTAGGAGAATTTACGCTTAATCAACCAAGTGCCTAAAGGCTATAGCATTGAATGGAGCACGTATCTACAGAGAAAGACTTGACTTAAGGTGTTGACCAAAATTTTGGTTTCTTCCATAAGATGCTAAAAGACAAGGAGACCTGTAGGCAAGTGCAGCTTGGATCTTAGGGAGCATCAAAGTCAACTCTTGTCTTCCATTGTGCAATTGAACATTCTAGTGCCACACTACTTTTTCTCGTGTACACCTTTTCTCATGGGAGTATTTCATGTGAGGGGGCCAAGTGAGAAGTTCTTAGTTTGTGCCTAAGCTTGTGGAAGTTGTATGTGAGGCCTCAAGGCATGGGTTCATGTTCAATCGGCCCAGTATGGGTCTCATCACTTTGATTCTCAAGAATGGAGGCTTGCAAGGTCTTAATAATTGGTGTCCCAGTATGGTCCTTATTAATGCCTATAGGTCACGCCAATCCATTTGTCAGTTGGCTTAGGTTCATCTAACTAAATCACCAAAGCACTTTTCAATAAGATGTATACCAAAATACGAGGCTTTGTTAGAGTTTTTTATCTCAAAATTAACAAGCGAGCTTCGAGGCCTCAAGGGACTCGAGATCGAAGCATTGGTAAGTACCCCTTGACGGTTATGTTCTATTGCTCATCCATTAGGTGAATGTATAGAGTTCCCTCTTGCAGGTGTGGAAGCCCATAACAATGGGTTAGCGTTTTGGGTTAATTGATTAGGTAGTGTGAGTATACACCCTTCACTTAAGAGGAAGTGCTGAAATATGTAATCCCGGGTTATTTGGCTAAGTGTGTGAACACACCTTAGAGGTGCAAGATATGATCTTATGTGTTGTGGAAAGATAAGAATGCCACATGAGATATTGTGTGAATGGTGAGAGCCACATCAAAGTATGTAGAAAAGGGATTACCACATGGCATGATGATGTATAAATGAGTTTTGGGCTAGATGGTATCTATATTAGAAGCCTCTCATTGAATGGTTTACAACATATTACAATAGATATTGATTGAGTGTGCCTATCTTGTATGCTTTGCATTGGTGCGTAATTAGCATCATGGCTTATCTTGATTATTTTGAGCCTCCTTAAACATATGCCAATTAGACTAGGCTTAGCACAATTTCACTTTCTTAACATTCCCAACTAGACAACCCCTCCCATTCTTTGCATGGCCTAGTAAACAAGGGCCAACTCTAATCCTTTCCATGGTATAGTCTTTGACATTAACAAGGGCTAACTCTGTAACAAAATTAGTCTTTCCATGGTCTAGTCAACACACAAGGGCTAACTCCCATCCTTTCTATGGTGTATAGTCTTTGACATTAACAAGGGCTAACTCTGTAACAAAATTAGGCTACTACCAACAAGTGGAGTGGTTCTCAACGCACCACTGCATAATTTCCTTTGAAGATATGTTCGATGCTTGCTTTTAGGCCCCTTACAATATGTTCTCTCGCAACCTTCCACACACCCTCAATGGCCATCACAAGTTTACGACCTCCTTGCACAATGAAAAAAACATTCCAGCTCCCCATTATTGATTTTGAGAATGGACCATGATTAGGGAAAGGGCATGTTAACCATATTGGTTCGCATATTACTCTAAATGTGTGGTTACACCTTTTTTGCCACAGTTTCTTGGTCTTGTTTTGTAGATTTTGGGATATCATCAAGCTTATGACTTATGTGATGCGAGCTTATGACTTGTGTTACACTAGTGGAATATACGTAGCCTAGGACATTAGTCTCATTTAGGTTTTGGTGGGCCCCCATACATTTCAAGGCAACCAAACATTGTACATTTCATGGGCGAGGCTTGTATATAAGTCACTTTTCACTAATGAGAAAACACATAATGTTCTCTAGTGATAGCTTGCTTGATTTCTCTTTATACTTGCTTGCTTGCTTGAGCATAGTGTATGCATGTATGAGCAAAGATTTCTTGCTCTCCTCTTCTCCCTCTTCTTCTCCATCTCCTTTCCCCCCATTCTTTCCACTCACATAGATATTGAGGTTGAGGTAGGGCTTCCCATAGCTCTCTCCCTCTTTGCTCCATATTTAATTAAATAGCTCCATTGGGGTGACACCAATGGAGACAAGGTTGAGGACCCTTGCTTCTCCACAAGAGAGGGTTGTTTAATCTTGAATGATGGAGGTCTGACTCTTGAATTTCCCCTTCTTCTTCCTCACGCAAGGCATAAGAGTTCCCATTTTGATGAACATTATCCTCATTACAAAAGTGTTTCTAGCTCATGGATTTAATATTTAGAGACTATATTCCCCTCTTCTCTTTCTTCATGATGAAAAGCACTTAGTAAAGAGACTATAGAAAAAATCTTTTACAGCATTGTTACTTTACAAAAATATCAAGGTCCAAAACATAATTTCTTTGACATGTTAACTAATGAGTTAACATACTTTATCCAAACTCATTCGGGTGTTGACTTGCAAACTACATAAGAAAATGAAGAAGAGGCTTGCTAACTAAGTGAAAACATACCTAATTCAAAGAAATTAGGCATTAATATAAATAATTTACTTTGATGATACCATTCTCTCTATTGTTGCAACAAAAAAATGAGGCCTTACAGACCCAACTCAAACTTTGAATATCCTAGTGTGAACATATATGATACCAACCATCCTATAACCCTCTTCACCCTCTTTTTGGTAAATAGAATATCGTAGTACAAACGTATGATACCATCACATAGCCTAGTGTCCTAGTATGAACATATATGATACCTACCATCACATAACCCTCTCCACCCTCTTTTTTGTAAATAGAATACCGTAGTAGATACATATGATACCATCACATAACCCTCTTTTTGGTAAATAGAATAACGTAGCACAAACACACGATACCATCACATAACCTAGTGTCCTAGTAGGAACATATATGATAACCAGCCATCACACAACCCTCTTCACCCTCCTTTTGGTAATTAGAATGTCTTAGTAAAAATATATAATACCATCACATAACCTTCCTTGCCCTCCTTGGTAAATAGAATATCCAAGTACAAACATATTCGATACCAACCACCACATAACCTTCTTCACCCTCCTAGGATATTGGGAACTAGAATAAGACGGAATAAACTATTAGGGTGATCACAAACTTTGGCTTCCATTGGTCTTCTAAGAGTTATGCTTGCTTTGATTCTCGCTATTTTACACTCCTTACTTGGGAAAAGTGTCTCCTAAGCTACTTCCAACACTGAAAGCTCTCTGGCATCCTTTAAAACCCCCTTCTCCTAAGTTTTAACTTGTGGTGAACTCCACATAGTCATGCCTTTGTCTACAAGCTTTATGATTGTCAGTGTTAACTAAACTTGGTACCTAAACTTGGTGGGCAAGATTATTGGGTACCTATGCTGAGCAAGATTTATTGGGTATTTATAGGTAGTAAAAACCTCATGGGCATCTTCCTATTATTGCCATTTTTATTCGTAGTTTTGGAGACTTGCACTATAACTAGGAAGACCTTTACATTTTTTCTTGCTTATCTAATTATATGTGGATGCTCTTGTTTCTCTTTTGCTTCTTTTGCTATTGTAAAATGAAGAAAAAGCATGTTCCAAAGCTTTCTAATGGGATGCCCAAAATAGCTCTTGTTACAAATTTCTTGAGATTGTTGCAATTGGTTTTTGGTGATAATGAAGCTTCCTGCCACCCAAAGTTATTTAGTTCGCTAGTTGGTCCTAATTATTGTAAGCTTTAGAGACATTTCTTGGATTGAAACTATTGGTTCTTTAAATTTGTTTGTGTCATTTTAAGTAACTTAACCAACCTTATGGTCTCAATAGCATTATTGGCTGGAATCAAAGAAATTATTATGAGAAAGAGGTGGGATAATGATGTCATTCTCTCTATTATAATAGAGAACATGAGGCCTTATCGTCCTTCCTAACTTCTGGTCTCCATTTCAATAGTAACCTAACCAACCTTATGGTCTCCAGTTGAATAGCATTATTGGCCAAAATAAAAGAAATTAGCAAGAAAAAGAGGAGGTATAATGATGTCATTCTCTACATCATAATAGGAAACACGAGGCCTTACTGTCCTCTCGACTTGAACTTCAAGTATCTATAATGCCAAGTCTTTGTAGTAACCCCATATAACTTTTGAGATCCCATGAGACCATATGAAGCAGTCCACAAGGAGGTCTTGATCTTGGTCTCAATCTTTCACATGACCATCTTAGGAGTGATTAAACACGAGCAATGATAGGCAAGAAGGGTGACAAGAACAAAATTAATGAGCACCACTCTCCACCAAGAGCCAATGGTTCCTCCATGAGAAGATGCATTTATGGATGGGGTTGAGAAGATCAACCCCATCCGTGTAAGTTATAATAAGGATATGTATACGAGTAGCCACCATAGCACCTTTCTCAAACCAATGGCATATCAAGATAAGCTCCAAACTCGAAGCTCCACCTCCACACTGTCACCATGGAGTCGCTCACACCATCACATAGACCAATCACACTCTCTCTCACTCTCTCATACAAGCATAGACACACAGGCATGAAAGAGACAATGCTAGAATGCTCTCACTCCTCATATACAAGCATAGACACACAAGCATGAAAGAGTCACAATGCTAGAATGCTCTCACTCCTCACATACAAGCATAGACACACAAGCATGAAAGAGTCACAATGCTAGAATGCTCTCACTCCTCACTCTCTCTCAAGTCACAAGGGGAGAGCTCTATAGCACAAAGGGGAGTGTGTCCTTTTCATTATGAGAAAATGCCTTATATACAATTGGCCCTTATTCACACTTGGGCGTCCAAAACTTAGTAACTAGGTCTTGGGTGGCCAATATCTCATAATGTACAACCTTTATAGTGCCTTTGCATGACACTTATTAATGTCCTCAATTGAGGATCATGTTATTAATACAAATGGATTAACATTCCTCCCTTCCTGATGTAGGTTCTGTCCTCAAAACCTGTTACCGAGGTCAGAAGACCTAGTCACCAAACTCATGTTGGTAGAAGTTACGTCTGGACTAGAGGTTTCGAAGAGTGCGACGGAATGCTGAGTGTGACTTCCAGAATCCACTGTCTATCATGTCTTCAAATGTAAGATGCATATAGGCTGGAAGACATCGTAAAAGTAGTGGTAATACAGCATCATTCCTATGTCTAAAGGCCCTTGGTTCATGTCAAACTAAAGGCGCTGTGCTTCAAAGCCATCATAGGTTTCTTTAGGTTGATCTATTAGTATCACCAATAATTTCATAAACCTAACACTGGCCACAATGGCAAGATCAGGTATTATGCGTCATGCTTTGATCCAGGTCAGTAGTTGCTGTCTTTGTTCTTGAATATGGCCAAATGTTGCTGGTGTGAAGATGGGAAAGTTATAACAAACATGGGAGTCCCTGTTTTTGGCCTCATGGAATTCCAGTTGTTCAGAAACTCCTGCCTCCATGTGGGTTGGATTCCAAAATCTGTCAGTTGTGGCTCTTCCTCATTTGTGTGGATGTTGGTGTATCCACCTCTTGTGTACACAGGATGTCGCTTTCTCCATCTTCTATAACAGTAGTAGGTGATCATGAACGTGACAAGTTGAATTTCCAACAATTCAGCTAAATGATGGTTGGCGAGCCTTGTGTGTTTTGTGACATTTGACCACAATGTTCCTTCTCCTGCCAAAGGGAGTAATTCCTCTAAGTCAGGACGTGGGGCATGGAGAGGGTATGGAACATAATGTTGTCTTGTGGGTGTGACTGCAGAGTAGGCTTCTGGCATGATCTGTCGAGTAGGATCGAATGGAGTAATTTGCATCAGGACTTGGAACATGAGCTTTGGTTTTAAAAGTGGATTATGTGCTTGAATAAACTCCTCGTACTCTGCAGCAGAGCTGTCAAAGAATCCAAGACATTTCTTTCAGTGAAAGGCACTTCTCGTACTCTGCAGCTATCAAAGAATCCAAGACATTTCTTTTAGTGAAAGGCATAATATTATCATGTGGAGTCAAATCACGTACCTCCTAAGGTTGCTGTAGGAGGAGATGGGTTAAGTGCCAATACCTCCTTTTTTGGGGGCGAGAGTGTTAGTGGGAAAATCTAATTCTAGCGGAGAGAAGGAAGAGTAGATACAGTCAGCTTGGGAAGATGTAGTAGGTGGCACGCTAGGATAAGGATTGAGAAGCTTACTGGCGATATTAGAATAGACAGGGTAAGTGTATTTTGAAACTGAAGAGGGACCTTCTTCTTCACCTCCTTGACCAATGCTAGGGGGTGGGTGGATAGGCTTCTGAGCTTTAAAATAGTTCTGAATTTCATAAATTTCTTCATTATCAATATCCGGGTAATTTATGTGAGTGGTATCAAAATTATATCTGACATTGGTGAGCATAGCCTCTAAATGCTTGTTTGTGGATATTAGTATAGAACTTAAGGATTCCGATAGGGTGATATAATGTGGACTCACAAAGATTCAAATGTTGGTGAGTATTGTATACTTCTGGTCACCCATGACAAATTACCCATTGATAGGTATTTGCAAAACCACCTCGTAGTTGGCTGACGTCTCTGGTATGCCATCTGGAACAAATAGATCGAGTTTGTCGACACTGTTGTCCAGGATGTTGGAATTTTGGAGCATGCGGCACCAACTACGGAGGTTTAGAGCTCCTGTGTTTCCATTAACACTGCTTGCCCCTCTTCTATTCTTCCAGTAGCTTCTTTAGGTTGGTCGGGGATGATAGCTAGCTGCATGTTCTCCTCTGGTTTAGGCTCTTTTAAAGGCTTCTTTGCCACATGGTTAAGTACCTGAGTTAGGAGGTAAGGATTGCTGATATTTGATTGATGGGCTTTTAGGTAATTCTCCATCTCCTTATGCATATAAAAGGCCCAGTCCTCCTCTTTCTCCTCATAAGCTTTAGCTATCCTGTTCAAGCCCACCCTGTTGTACCTATCAACCGGCTTTATTTGCATCATAAGTGATATTGCTCTGCATGCTTTTTTGGTGGCTCCATCTCTGATGTTTTCGTATTCTGCTCCATTTGAGGTGAAAGAATTTATCTTTAGTATATCCTTGATTGGCATTATATCAATGTTGTGCCTGTGGGCTTTCACTGCAGCTGGGAGTTGTAAAGATTCTCTGATTAAATCTTTTGTGATGAGTAGCTCTTCTATGGTGCTATCCGCCTTTGTAATCCTTCCTCTCTTTGTTTGCTTGTCGTATGTTTTTAGGTACTCGGCGACGACGGCGTGCAGAGGTCAGTGTGTGTCAACTACGCGGGTAGTACCTCTGCCATTTTGTCGAGGTCGACTTTGTCGAGCTTAGCTTTGACTTCATCATCCTCTAATAGATGGACACACTCTGGGCTGTGGCATTGAGAGTCACCTTCCCATGGTGTGTGGTGACTTCCTTTCTGATGAGGGTTCCCTGGAATGACTGGGCATAAGGGCCCAAGAAGTTGGTCTTTAATTTGCTTGCACTTTGTAGTCGGTGAGACTGGTTGGGGACCCCATAGCACTGCTTGCTTGCTTGTGTTGTTGATGGTTGCTCACATGCTTCGGATTTTGAAACTGACATCTGTACCATCACATACAGTCAGTCGAATGACTGGTGGGAAGTTATTTTTTCTTTTTTCTTCTCTCTCTTTTCATTTTGGTTAGTAATTTAGTGTTAGTATGTTAATTTGTGAGTGTATAGTATGTTAGTGAGGAGTTACTAGGCGTGAAAATGACTTGAATTTACAAGACGTGAAAGACCACATGTTAATGGTTAGGATGTGAGCCATCATGACGTGAATGAGCAGACATGAGACACCAAGACGTGAATGAGCAAATGCGAATTATCAGACGTGAAGGACTAAGACATGAAGGACCAAGACGTGAAACATATGACGTGAAAGTCCAAGACGTGAATGAACAGGACATGAATTGTCATGACGTGAATGATGAAGATGTGAAAGAGCAGACGTGAAAGTCAAGACGTGAGATTCTATGATGTGAAAGTCCATGAGATGAAACATATGACGTGAAAAATGAAGACGTGAAATAGCAGACGTGAAAGAGCAAACGTGAAAGTCCAAGACGTGAGTGAGCAAACGTGAGAGTCCAAGACGTGAATGATGAAGACGTGAGTGAGCAAACGTGAGTCCAAGACGTGAATGATGAAGACGTGAAAGAGCAGACATGAAAGTCCAAGATGTGAATGATGAAGACGTGAAAGAGCAGATGTGAAAGTCCAAGTCATGAAAGTCCAAGACGTGAGTGAGTAGACGTGAGAGTCCAAGACGTGAAAGAGCAGACATAAAAGTCCAAGACGTGAGAGAGCAAACGTGAATTATTAGATGTGAAGGACTAAGACGTGAAGGACCAAGACATGAAACATATGACGTGAATTGTTATGGCGTGAAAAATGAAGACGTGAAAGAGCAGACGTGAGACTGCAGGGACATGAATCTGCAATCGTGGTTTATGGAGTTTTTTCATTTTATTTGAAACACTTCAAGTATTGAATGCATTCAATGGATTTATATGTAGCCTAAAAATGGCAGGCATTCAATCAATTGACATCATCATAGACAAAAGATAGAAAAAAGGAAAGCAAAGAAAAAGAAAACAGCAAAAAGGTTAAGCTCCCACCTCAACAGGCTTGGGTAGGCGGTTGAAGGAGGTTGAAGGCAAGCGCGTGATGCACGAAAGTCGATCGAAGATGAAGAAGACACGACTTCACACGGTGCAAAGTAACGAAATGAAGATGAAAATTTGATTTTAAAGTGTAGCTGAAGGAGCCACATGTCATTTTATAATTGGTTGCGTAGTTCTTACCGTTTCACGACATGAAACTCTTCGCACTCTTTCACGGCATGAAACACCAAACAATGGTTCACGATGTGAACAACTGTAGGGTGGTTCACGACGTGAACCATTTTTCTACAGTTTCACGTGGAGTTTATAAGATCAAATTTTTATCTTTCATGCTCAAATACTCACACATGTATATGATGAGCATTACCTTGTCCCTTTAATTTTACCATGAAAACCAAGGGTTCACCTTGCCAGTTTTGGGCATTTGCTGATGTAGTCTTTTTAATTCTATTTGGGAGCGTCTTATTATTCTTTCCACACCCAACTAAATATTTTTGTTGCTGCGTTTGGTTGTGTACGGCTTCCATTTGGAACACCTTTACCTCTACCTTCACCTGTCTTGTTCCATTCTATATTCTGATTAGGTATGGTTGTTGTCTCTTGGTCATTTCCAACTCAGTTGGCTGAATTTTCTTTATCCTCCACACAAGAGCAGGTGTGGTTTTGGCTCTATCGGGAAGTTGATGCTGCAAGCCCTCACATTTCTTTGTATATTGATTCGAACCTGTTGTGGTTTTGGCCATGGGCTTTGGTTTGGGTACCCATATTGTTGTATTGCCTTGATAGTAGCCTTGTGCTCGCAGTAGGTCCTTTCGGACCCATTGCTAAGATGACAGTCATGAGGCCTTGTTCTTGGAGTTCTGCCACTTAGTAGGTGTTGGCAATGGCGACTTTTGAATTGTGTTTTTCCATGAATACGTTCATTACTCATTGTCTCCTTCCTCTCTGGTTGATCCTTGAGTTGATTCTTGAGCACCCATTTATGTGTGCCCTTGTATGTTGGGTATTGTGTAGGCAAATTCAACACAATAGGTGCAAATTCTATTTTCTGAGGTATTGCCTCTACAGTGATTTGTTTCCCTTGGTTTTCCGAGTTCCATAATGGTATGGACATGACCTTTCTCACGATGCTCACTGATGCTCAACAATGCTGTTCTTTCTTCCCATTGGATATTGCACTTGTTGGCACAGATCCAGGATCATCTCTTCTTCCATTGTACCTGCAGACATCACAAACACCTTTCCAACCAAGGAATTATTATTGATGAAGATATTAACATTTAAATATCCCTCGGTCTTTGTGGTTGTTAAGTGCACACTACGAACTTGCGCATATGTGGGTTCAAGGTATGGTCTTTCTAAGGCTATCCAAGTATCATATGAGATTAAGTTGTGGCTGGACCTTGTGTTTATTAATGAAATACTTATTGCAATGCCCTTAGTTGTTGTGAGTCCCGAGTCGTGCTGGCGCAATGTTTAGATCCTCTTCGTCCACCACAAGGGTTACGGATGCCATGTTGACATGAATCAGGCCTTTCTGCATTTTAGCTTTGACTTGCCTAGCCTTAGCTTCATATTGCACTTGTTGGATCTTTTCTTTTGCCAGCTATTTCTGTTGTTTTAAGATGTGTTCTTGCAAGAGCATCTCTTGGGTTAATGGTCCGAAATATTTTTTCAGTTTACTCCCATTAACATAGCCCTCCATTTGGATGTCATCAATCGTTTCTATTCGGACATACCCTTGAGGTGTGATTTTTGATACTCGGAATAGTCCCAGGCCTCGGTATTTAAGTTTCTTTTTCATGGCATTTCCCACACCATACATGAGGAAAAGGTCCCTCGTGTTTAGTTCTTTTTGCTTGAGGTTTCTATCAAACCAGTGTTTCTTGCACAACTTTTCGACCATGAGCCCATGTGATACTATCAACCGGGTCTCATCCAGTTTTTCCAAGTCAATTAGCCTTTCAACTAATACATTCTCAATTAGACACTCCTGTACAACAATCCTTAAGCTTGGGACTAGGTATTCCATGGGCATAACTGCTTCAACACCATAAGCTAGACGAAAAGGAGTACATCTTATCGCTACCTTCTTATATGATGTGCGGTAGGCCCAAAGAGCTGCTGTCAGCTTATGCTCCCAATCTGTTCGATTTGCTTCCAATGTTTTTGTCAAGATGGTACACAAAATCTTGTTGGTACTTTCTCCTTGACCATTGGCTTGTGGGTAGTAACGTGATGATTTTCGATGGATCACTAAGAATCCTGCAAAAACAAGCAAATGATTAATCACCTCATTGATGAAATGTGAGCCGCGATCACTCACTAATTCTAATGGGTAGTCGAACCTTGATATAATTTGCTCATATACAAATTTTACAGTTGTTCATGCATCAGCATTCTTTGAAGCTTTGGCTTTCACCCACTTCGTGAAATAGTCCATGGCCACGATTATGTAGCGGGCTTGGGATGGATGTGCCGCTGGGCCTATCGGCCCCACAAAATCTATTCCCTATTTCTCAAATGGTTGCCTTACGATGATGGGGGTTAGTGGCATCTTGTCTCTTTGTTGTAGAACAGCGAAACGTGGGCATTCCTTACATCTTTTTACAAACTCTATGGCATCCCCGAATAACGTAAGCCACTAGAGTCCAGCTTGAAGCACTTTTCGAGCTGTAATTTCTCTAGCAAAATGCCCGCCTGCTATCCCTGAATGAGATTCTGGTCATGAATTCATCCTCTCTTACGTACCATCTGAGCACATTGTCTTTGCCTAGCCTATATAGTTCTTCGGCAATCAATTGATATGGTGCCTCAAGCTTGATAAGCCGCCGCCGCATCTTATCCTTGTTCAAGGGTATGTCCTGCCAAAACCATAAGCTAGATACTCCAAGATCTCTTTGCTCCACTCAGGTACTATATCCAACTTGAATAAACAAGCATTAAGAAGGTCATCGACACCAGTTTCTGGTTCTCCATTCGGAATTCTGGACAGGTGGTCGGCTAACACGTGATGTGTTCCCTTCCGTACCGCCGTGATAGTAAAGTCAAATTCCAACAACAATAGCAACCAACGAGTGATTCTTCCCATAGTGCAAGGTTTATTCACTAGATATAGCAAGGCTTGATGGTCTATAAAAAATATGGATTTTTTGGCCAAGAGATAATGTCGATATTTATTGACTGCATAGACCATGGCCAATCCTTCTCTCTCTGTAGTGGTGTAGTTCACCTCTGCATCATTCAATTGATGACTAGCGAAGCAAACTAGATAGTCCAATTTGAACTCACCATGTTGGGCTAGCACGTAACCAATAGCAAAATTTGATGCATCGATGTGTATGTGAAATATGAGATCCCGATTGGGGGGTCGCAAAATAGACACTCTTGCCAAGGCTTGCTTCAGACGATCATAGGCCTCTTGACACTCCTCGATCCACTCAAAGACAATGAGAAGTTTGTATAAGGGTCTGGCTATCTCAGCATAAAATATGATGAAGCGTCGATAATACCCCACATGACCCATAAACCTTTGCACTCCTTTGTAGTTGGTAGGCGGTGGTAGCTCCAAGATCAGTTTGACCTTGCTATCATCAGTGGATATACCATTTTTTGAGACTATGTGTCCCAGTATCACACCATGCTTAACCCAAAATTGGCACTTCAAGGGGTTTAATGATATCTGATATAATTGGCAATGTTTAAACACCTTCCTTAAGTAGGTCAAATGATCTTCCCATCGAGAATGTGCACATAGATCATCACTAAACACTTCCAACCACTTTTGCAAGTAGTCCTTAAAAGCTATGCACATCAATCGTTGAAAGGTTGCCGCAGTATTTGTGAGACCGAATGGCATAACCTTGTAAGCAAATGTCCCCCACATGGTGTTAAAGGATGTCTTATGTTGGGTCTTCTGGTGCTATGGACACTTGATTGTACCCGGAAAACCCATCCAAGAAGCTGTACACTTCCCTCCCAGCCACTCTTTCCAAGACATGTTCAGTATAAGGTAATGGGTAATGCTCCTTCTTTCCAACACATACTCTTAGTTTCCCATTCTTTTTGGGCACTATCACAATAGGTGACAACCAATCCGTATGTTCGGTCTCATAGATAAAGTATGCAGCAGTGAGCTTATTAATTTCCTCCTTTACAATTGCTGCGTACTTTGGATTCATCTCTGGTATGGTTTCTACCTGGCTGGTCTCGAGCCTTCCATGATTGGAATCGTATATTGTACCACCTCCGGCGGTACCCCTTTCATTTCCTTGTAATTCCAAGTGAAACAATCCTTATATTCCTTGAGGAGAGCAATGAGTTCTTCTTCCTCTGTAGAAATCAAATCTTTAGCAATGTATATGGGCCGTGCTTCTTCCCTTGGTCCCGTAATATCAACCTCCTTGACTTCTGCCGGGCCATCGTATGATGCTGACAGCCCCTTCTCTTTTACCCTTGTAGCTGTCAGCCGAACCACTCTCCGATTATCTACCGTATAGTTCTTGAAATGGTTGGGTATACTGAAAGCAAGTCTGGTTTGTTCTCATTGTCCTTTTTGGCTTTTTCCATTATCTTCTTGACCTTACACTCTGCCTTTGCTAAGGCCTTGTTGCGTTTTCGACGTCCGACTTTTGTAAGCTTGGGGGTATCGATTTCTTGAAGGGTGCTTTTCTCTTGGTGCCTCCCTTCCAAAATGATATTTTGCTCAACTCCTCGTCCCAATCCTTTGAGAATTCATCATGTACCTTTGTAGCCTCAAGGTATCTCTACCATTGGGCATTCATAGGTTTGCTCCGCAGAGCAGAGCGTTTCGTCGGGCTAGGTACCGTTTCTGTCTCCGCCATCGCTTGAGGCGTTGGACACTGGTACGGCTTCGTGCCAGAGTACCTTCTATACTTGATGTTTCCCCTCCTGATTCCTCATCCATGTTTTGCCAATTAACCATACAAATAGAAGCCGTGGGGGGGACGGTTCCAGATTCCAAATACTAGGTTCCCTTGGGTTGCATTACGTCAATGGTAGCCAACACATGCATCCAATTTTCACTGAAATCCGGGGGAGGTAGTGATGCATACATTCTCGTTTCCTCCTTATCCTTGGTTTCCCCCTTTGTAGGTTGGCATATCTGTAGGGATGTGGTTCGCTCCGTTTGTGACCGAGTCATTACCGACCTTCCATGGGGTGTGCTTTCCATGCTCTTAGATCAATCTTCAAGATTTATGAGTCCCTGTGTACATACATATGATCCAAGGCCCAATCATGCACCAATTTGGATTCCCTCATGAAGGGTCGTCCCAATATTATGTCATATGTATTAGGTTGGCGCAAGAAGTCCATGATGACCACAAATGTATGGCGAAAGCGAAACGTAAAAAGTATGAATTTAACATTTTCTAAGAGCCCAATGGGTCTCGAAGATGTTCCATCAGCCATCTTAACGATTAGATCTACTTTTTTTAGATCAGGTTTCCCCCAGTTTTCCCAGCAGCGTTTTGTAATGATGTTGACACCTGCCCCACCATCCAAGATAGCCAATGCCTAGTACCCATTATGATGAATTGGGATGGTAGCATTCGTGTCGTCACTTTCATAGTAGCGTCCCAGTTGGTTAACTGGTATCTTATAATGACTCAAGGGTCTTTCTGCCAAGGGTGGCAAAGTCTCATCAATATTATCAGCTGGCCTTAGACCTCCCTCGACCCATTCTTTTACATATGTCCATAAGGTGGGTGAATTGCGTAACAGTTGCCCGAAGGGCATCTGGACAGGTGTGGATAGTATAGCCTTGCGAGGCTTCCTATATCCCTGGGTTCCATGGAGATAGAGGGTTCTTCCCATGTAGGTGTCTCGTATTCTTCCATGGGGAAGGAATGAATAGATCCACCCCAACTCATTTTCCTCAAACATTCTAGACATTGTGTTTGTCCTCTTCTATTTCTTCTGGAATCAGGGTTGGCATGTTCAAGACCCTATTCCAGGGTAGTTCATCTCGTGGATAGATGTATCCCTTACTCGACTGGCCCTTGGCTTAGTTTCATGAAGTTGTTGGTACTCTTCGACTAAGACCTTGGCATCTTTTAGCTTCCTTATTTCTTCGTCGGCATTGGGATATTTGCTTTCCCTAGTTTAATCCTCGAAGGTTGATCCCTTGACCCCCTTCTTCCTTTGATTGTGTGGATCCGGTATCAATTGTATCTTCTTCGAATCCATCTTGGATTGTAACCTATGTGTCCCCCTTTCCTAATTTCTTCACTCTTCTCTTTGCGGGGCCAGATCTGGAAATAGTCGCATCTGCCCGGTTCCTTCCCTTATCTCCTAATTGAGCTTGAGCTCGTGTTAGGACATTGAGCGGTGTGATCTTCCCAGATTGTACACTAATGGTACGGATGGTGGCTTGATTAGCAGTAGAAGCAGAACCACTTGCTCGGTAGGGACAATCTTTGATCAAATGATCAATTCCACATTTAGTGCAGGTGAGCACTGGCATGTCATTAGGCGTGGTCACCACTTGTTGTGGTTGGTGTGTATGATTCATATTCTTGTTTGGGCACTCGGCTACTCGATGTGGCCCACAGCAGCCATAGCATTGTAAAGGTCCTCTTCTTAGATTTGAGTTTATTTCCTTGCCCTTCCACCACTATACCATGGTTTGAAACACAGGTACTGGCGTGTTATTCTGTAGGACATAGTATTCTGGCATGACCTCACCCATGTCCTCGTAGTATTCCCCACTGAGTTCTAATTCCCGCACCAGTTCAACATCTTCTGATGGCTCTTCAATCACTACTTGATTGATCTTAGCCTATGGTGGTTGTAGCGGTAGAATTGGTGGTAGCAAGGGCGAAGCGTCTTGTACCCAGAACATCCCCTCAGGTAAGTAGGAAGAGTTGGGTTGTCCAGCAGTTGGCAGTGATTTGCATAGGTGGTGCTGGCAAAGCCAATGGGGCTCTATTTGCTGGTAGTTGTGCCACATTTGGAAACCTTGGAAATCTACACATTGATGTGTCATGATTTCCCAATTTTACACACTGCGCAGCACAATAAAGTAATGGTCTTGCCCTTAACTGTGGACATTCGGTAGTGGTATGATTTAGTTTGCACATGGAGCACCACACCAATTCCCTGTGGGGGTAAAGGTGACTATGCCCCATGCCCCGACGTCTCTCTTCCTTCCCTGACCTTTAATTTTTCTAATATGGCATTGCTCAGCTCATCCACAGTCATATGTTCGACTTGCTTACTTCGAGTTCCAATTTCTTGGTGACTCGAGACACGCGAAGTCGTGGTTGCTGCAGATGTTTTAACATCTTCAGGTTGTGGCAATTCTAACATATTATCTTCATATTCAATTGCCAATTTACAGCATGCATCAAGAGTAGTTGGCCGGGCTAGTACCAGGTAATCATGTGGTTTATGGTCCCCTCTCCTAAAACAAGGTAACAATTGATCATCTGTCAGCCTTTCCCAAAGTTTGCATCTTGAATTTAAGTGCTTAAGGCAAGAGACATAGTCTCTCATCACTCATCCTCCTTTTGTTTGATGTTATGTAGTTGTGCCATAGGGCTCCATCTGTCACCACTGCTGCGGGCAAAATTGGGCACAAAGACATTCTTTAACCTTGTGAAGTTAACCTTGTCCTTAGGCTTAAGGGTTCGGAACCACTGGTGAGCTTTTCCCACTAAGCTCAGTGGAGAAGGCATGTATCATGGTCACATCACTGATCGGTCCGTAGATTTCACATGTAGATTCAAAAATCTCTACATGTTGGATAGAATCCCCATCCCCAGAGAACTTTTGGACAAGTTTTGAAATGATATGGGCTTTCATCTAGGAAGGTCGAGGTTCTAGAGTAGAGCCTAGTTCCCTGACCATCCCCCTACCCATCTCTACTGCCATATTTAACAAGTCTGCCCTTGTAGCCACATTAAGGTCCATAGCTGGATCGTTTCTAGATCTACCCTGGTGGAATTCTCCATTAGTCGTCTCTGTGCGTCTTTGTGTAATTAAGAGCTCCATGTCTTGTAAGAATGTAGGGTTATTGATCATTAGCTCAATATCCTTCTTTTGGTGTAGAGTCGGTCCTCTACTTCTACAGCCAAATTAGCTATGTTACCCTTTTCTTCTATGGTTGTAAACCCTTTCTCCATTCTGGATTCCTCATTGATGGGTTCCAAGTTCGGAATTTCTCCATCACTTCCACCTATAGCAATTTCAGGTTCTTTCCCTCGTGATTGGAGTGGGTTAACACTTCCCATCTCCTTTCTCTCAGCTCTTGCCCTACGAGTATCAAGCTCTTATTTCCTTAAGCTCAATTCTCGGAATTGTCATTCTATCTCACTTCATTGGAGGTCCAATTCCACTTCCTCGGTGGTGGGAAAGAATATTTGACCCATGCTAGCTACACTTTCCATATCTCGTCTAATTCGAGGGGTGCCAGTATTTGACAGTCTAGAATTCAACGCTTGGAATGGCACTTCTTGTCTTGGACCGAGTCTGGCGCTAGTTGATGGACCCATCCCCGCAGATTGTGCTTCTTCATCATGACTAGTTTGGAGACCGAAAAATCCCCGAGCGATATCAATGATCCCACTGGACTTGGTTGGGGAGTGTGGTTTTTCTTCCCCAAACCTAGCGTATCTCAGCCCTTCTTCCATGGATTCTTCACTATACTGGTTTCCGCGGTGGTCAGGTTTCTCAAAACACTCAAGTGTGTGCGGAATGTCATGATCCCACACTTCTTTGGTAGGAAGTTCCTGTGGATGATTTGATGCACTTTCATCAGGCATAAGATCGTCTCCAATGAGTTTTCCAGATCTTAAGTGCATGTATATATGATTTGATAAGCTATTCAACCCAAATTGATTCAATTTTTGATTCTATTGTTCTATTCAGGAGGCGTGAATTAGCAGAGAATGTTTCACGTCGTGAAACAACAGGATTCGTTTCATGTCATAGGAAAATGGTTCACGTCGTGAATGGTTTTCTTGCACTTTCATGTGCTCAACAATTTTCCTCCTTAGGGTTAAATTCCTTCTTTTAGTCAAATTCCCTTTCCTTAGCTGACCCTCGTAGCCTTAGTATTGTCAATCCGTCAGTTTGGCCTTCATGTGAACCTGCAGGATTTCTTTCACGTGGTGAAACAATAAGTGTTTCACGCCATGAACCGCTTCAGGAATGGTTCATGTTCTGAATGGTTTTCCTGCACTTTCACGGGCTCCAAATTTTGGCGGGTTGCACTGTGTCAGAGGTGTCAAGATAAGGGTTTCTATTTTTGGAATGTAATCCCATGATTTTCGACAAAAATCCTAGCACTGATTTTGTGAGTGATTCGCTACGTGAAAGTGCAGGGAAATGGTTCACGTTGTGAACAACTTTCCTGCACTTTCACGTGGAATTTTTTACGTCAGCAATTTGTGGTTTTGTATGCATAATACTTATCCAAATGATGAAAATTAGATTGTGCCAATGCTAAGGAATGAAATGCAAGTTTCTGGCTCAATCATACACATTCACCTAATGGATGAGCAATAGAACATAACCATCATGGGTACTTACCAATGCTTCGATCTCGAGTCCCTTGAGCCCTCCAAGCTCGCTTGTCAAGCTCCAAACTCCAAGTCCACCTCCACATTGTCACCGTGGAGTCGCTCACACCATCACATAGACCAATCACACTCTCTCTCACTCTCTCATACAAGCATAGACACACAAGCATGAAAGAGGCACAATGCTAGAATGCTCTCACTTCTTCCTCTCAAGTCACAAGGGGAGAGCTCTCAATAGCACAAAGGGGATTGTGTCCTTTTCATTTATGAGAAAATGCCTTATATACAATTGGCCCTTATTCACACCTGGGTGCCCAAAACTTACTAACTAGGCCTTGGGTAGCCAATATCTCATAATGTACAACCTTTATGGTGCCTTTGCATGACAATTATTAATGTCCTCAATTGAGGATCATGTTGTTAATCCGAATGGGATTAACACCCATAAGAATTTGGCATTGTGCCAAAGCAAACTTTCAACACTCCCCCTCAATGCTAAATTGGAGTGTTCTATTGAGTGCATGTCTACCAGTCTAGAAACTCAAGTCTGTTATGAGCACCATTTTGCTCGGGCAAAGCCACCCAAGTGCTTTTTAGACACCCATGTGTTCGAGAAATGGAACCAACCCACAAAGTGTATCACCCATGCATGCACAACTCAATGCACACCACATTACAAATCATTTCAAGCACCTCTACGGGCTCAAGCAGGGGACCCTCATGATTTGGGTAAGAGTACGCATCCATTTTAAGGCTATTAGTGGCCTGGGAAGGGCACACTCATACATATACAAAATAAATTGTGTGACACTCATGGTCACCCTCATAGCTCAACATGGCTACGTTAATACCTTTTACGTATTATACACTCATGGTCACCCTCATAGCTCAACATGGCTACGTCAATACCTTTTACGTCTTATACATATCACAACATACCCCACATGGCCCCATTGTGGTTCTATATGACCACCAAAAGCACCAAGTATGCCTCCACTTGGGGCACCTTCACACCAATGACACTTGCAACAAGTACACTTTCATAAGGTGCATGTGAACAGGGACTTAGCTTGGGCTTCTTTAAACCACACACAAATTTTTCACATTAGCTACATCAAATATCATTCTAATGCTATCCACACAGAAGATCAAGCTTATCTTCATAAAACAACTCGCTATCTACATGTCAATTGTGACTGCTAGCCCTGCCTTGTGTCTTCTCGCTAGCTCTTCTATTTCTCAAATAGACTAGGTTGCTCTTACCATGTTAATTCTCACCTGCTTAAAGAAGCCCTCTATGCATATGAACATAACAAATGGCCAGACATGCTGTACTCGGTGGTGACAAAGTAAAGGTCCAACAGTTTCCCATCATTTTGTTCAACATTATGTATTCCTCCATAGGTCGACAAAACAATCCCTTTCGGCATCTTCGTCCATGTTCGGGCTTCAAAACGGTGATAGCTACCATATCTATGTTCTGTCGCTCATTTCCAATGTTGTCCAAAATAGACCCTTTCACTGCCTACATCTTGTCAAATAGGATGTTGTCTTCGACACTAAATTATGTTGCATGCTAAGCTACTAAAATCAGTGTGAGATGAGTGTATGTTGGGGCTATGAAGATACCATTGCTACCTACTTCTCTTATTCCTTGCTCGTTGTTGAGCTATTGCTTGTTGCTGCTTAGCTTACAATGCAAGTTCAATAACTGTGATTTCACCTCTAGCTTGTGGGGGTGGATGTTACATAGAGGTACTCCCCTGTGGTACTCCTTCATTTGGGTTAGGCCTTCCTCTCTCTCTTGACTCGGAGCACTTTCTTCGGTATCAATGCCGAAGAGAATATTATTATGAATACTAACGTGCTGATTATTTGAACTGTCAATCCTGTACTCTCTGAGGAGTCGCTTGAAATTGCTAATGTGAGGCCATCATGCTGCTTGCGTCTCTTTTACCATGAATCTCTTTAGCCTGCCTCATCTTTTTACACTAGCAAATATCCCTCTTGAGGTGTACAAGCCATCAATATGGCTACAATGAGCTCCCATTGAGCTCTCAATGTGCATGCTCTTCTTCACACATGCAACTTGACTCCTTGCATCATCAATCAAATAGCTATCAATATGACTCTGTGGCTCACCATTGAGCCTATCACAACCTGCATGTACCTTTCCACCATGACAAGCAAGCATCTTCCAAGGGTGCTCTTCACAAATTTCTTGCAAGAAACCAAGGTGTAAAACCATGTGAAAGTCTTTTATTGCTTCCACGCTAGTTGCCCATCTTCAATGAGCAAAATACCAAGATCTACCCCTTCTAGTGAGCTCAACAACATGAGTTGCAATCTCAATGAGCAAAATACCAAGATCTACCCCTTCTAGTAAGCTCAACGTGATCTGCAATCTCAACCCATGACTGCTTGCCCCTTCCTTGGACAAGCCTCGCACCTCTTATGCTCTTTGTCCAAATGTAATGCAAAGAACCATGGGATCCACTTAACCCATCAACTAGCAACCCTTCTTCACATAGAGCATTCTCTCATGCATGCTCAAACCAAAACTTCATGAGGTAAAATTTCACAAAAACCAACCTTTTTTTGGTGCAAAATCTTTCTTGGTAGCTCCTTTGTTGTTGATGTAGACTCCATAACCTTCATAATGTTGAAATCTCCACTCATTGACTTCATGGGTAGCTTTAAGAGACCTCCAAGTTTCCAATGAACCATAAAAATGACTTAATCTCCCATAAATTGCTCTCCCTAAGATACTAAGTGTGCCATATTTTTTTCTATACACAAAACATAACCTAAACCATCACTCTAAAACACACACCAATCTAAGCTTAGCTAAACCTTTCTCTAATACCATGTTAAGAAAGTGAAATCGTGCTAAGCCTAGTCTAATCACATGATTAGCATATATTAATTAAGGAGACTCAAAATAATCAAGATAAGCCATGATGCTAATTGCACACTAATGCAAAGTAGACAAGATAGGCACACTCAATCAATCTCTATTGCAATGTGTTGTAAACCTTACACAATGAGAAGCTTCTAGTCCAAACTTCTTTACGCAAACGGGTAGAGGGACGACACACAAACATGAGTAAACCCTAATGTATTATGAAACCCTAACCATAGAGGGAAGCCATCTCCCCTCTCACACAATGCATGAAGCCATAATCCATAATCTACAACATACTACATGTGTTGTGTCCACACACTGCTAACCCTAGCTAATGTCTACACACTATGACCAGCTGGACGCGGTCATTTATGTCTCACACATGTTCCTACCTAATATGCCAACACATAGTGCAACTGGCATAAGCTCACATCGAGCTTGAATCTCAACAGCCCCTCTCAAGCTCATGATGTACTGCCATAGATGAAGATGTAGATGAGCTTGGGCTATCAAAGCTCTCAACACTCCCCCTCAAGCTCATGCATATTCCCATCATACTTGAATCTAGGCAGCCCACTAACAATGCCTCTTGCCTACATGTTCTTTAACCTTTGTATGTTCACATGTCCAATCCTTTTATGCCACATGTCAATGTCATGTACCACATTTCGGCTTTTAGAGAACATGGCTGATTTCAACTCAAGAATCCCAGCATCCAACTTAAATAACCTGCCTTCTTTCTTGCCTTTGGCAATGACTCTACATCCATTTTTGAAATCCTCAACGAAGCAACCATGCTCGTTGAAACGAACCTGTAAACCATGTTCCACCATTTGACCAACTGAGGCAAAACTTTTTGTAATAGAAGGCACATATAAGACATCTGTCCCCCATAGACTTTGTTTCACCATTGTGCATAACCAATAGTACACTTCCAACATGTGTGATAGCATGTTGGGTATCATCTCTTGTCTCCACATAGCCTTTCACATCCATAGGCTTCATATGTTCAAACCATTCGCCATGACAAGTCATATGGTTTGATGCTCCAAAGTCCATATACCACGTGTCATCAATGTCACCATTTGTCATCGTAGATCCCACGACATGTTTCATGGCAAACAAGTGATTTGCGCTGCCAACGAAATTTCCACCATTTGCATAATTTCCACCATGTTGTGCATAATGTCCACCATGTTGTGCTCTACCCCCTCTCAAATCATTTTGTTTGCGAAAACAATCACGTGCCATATGACCAAATTTCCCACAGTAATGGCATTCCACATTTTGCATAGATGTTTGTTGGCCTTGCCAACGTCCTCTACTACGAGGATTACCTCTACCTCTCTGAGGTGTATATCCACGACCACCTCTAGCACATATGTAGGTTGAAAATTCTATTGTAGTGACCTATCCTGCCATCCATGACCATTACCATGACCTCGTGATGCAAATCTCCCCCTGCCTCTAAATCCCCTTTGTGAATAGAAAGCTTGATTTCTGCCATTATCATCATGGCTAGTAGATACATCATGAAAAGAGTCACTGAGTTTGATTTCCTCAACAAGCAAGAGTGAAACCAACTCATTAAAATCTGGTAAAGATGTATCAAAAGACTTGTACTCCTTGCCAAGACCATGCAAGGTAATGTCTACCAAATCATCATCACAGGCATGGGGGCATCGATAGTTGCCAATGCATCTGCATACTTCTTTATCTCTTGAACATAATCATGGATACTCCTTCCTTTCTGCTTTACATTATGAATCTGTTATTATGAATCTGTTGTCTCAACTGAGACTTACGAGACGAGCACTAGTATCTGTATCAAACAGCTTTACTAATGTATCCCATGCATCCTTGGGATTCTTAGCATCATGTATATGTATGAGTATAGCATCCGAGATACATATAGACAAGTAATGCAAAACTTTGTATGCTCTCTCTGACCATCGCTTATGAGCTACAACTGTTGTTGTGTAGGTTGTTGGGGTAGTTCCGGCTCCGCGGCTCTGGCTCCGAACCTGTACTTCCATGCCTAGAAGTTCTTTCTATCCAACTTCTCACCCACAATCTGTACTGGGTTGTCTGACATATTTGCTCAATGTAAATGCACCTTCCGCACACATCCAATTCTATAAACGAGCCTTCCTCAGCTCAACCACACTCTAATAAGTATTCCAGATACTCCAAAGTACTAAACGGACTTCACTGTTGATGTACAAATTCACTCTGATTGCATTCAGATTGAACTGGCATACAAAGTACCCTATTCTGGTGCACTTTCCAAGGCTTCAAATTACAATGTAGTGGTTCAAACAAGTGTGGATAACTTGCATTGACACCTAAACAAGCTCAATGTTACATATTAACACCAACCAAGATGCATACATACCAAAAATATCAAATCCCCTTCTCTGTTTTGAGAAAAACTAGTAAAACCAGTAAAAAACAGTAGTAAATGTGCTCTAATTCATTTGATTCTTGTCCGAATTGAGAGACCAGGCATTCATTAGCTTAGCAATGATGTCTACTAACTCCATGTAAAAGGAATTAGACCAATTGTAAAAGTCAAGAGAGTAATTAGCCGATTAATGACCCTCTGTTTCACTAATCACTGTAGACAGCCTGTTTAATTAGCTCATAATCAGCTCCATAATGCATAATTGCTTCAACTAACCACATAGCAACCTTCTCAGGTGTGTGTTACCACAAAGTTGCTAAACAAATTTTGGGTTTAATCAATCACCAAAGTAGAATTCGGCCTCCACTTTGCAAGATATAGAAAAAACTGCTATGTTTCTGCACTACTGTCTACGCCGCCTGCTCTGTAGGAGAGATTTGGTGAGTTTGTAATGGTAATTGAAGGCATATATAGGTACCCAACACTCCTAGGCATGTACTCAATCCACCAATGAGGTGATTCTTGTAAAAAATTGGCTTCAATTGCATCAACAATGGACCTCACTTCTTTGTTTTTGTGAGGGCTTCAAAACAGTGAATTTCCAATCATTTAAATGCATCAAACTTGCTCCAAATTCAATGTAGGGCCTGCACATGAGTTGCCAATACATTCCCATTTGCCAGATACATGATTCTTTGTTAGATTTGCAACCATTTGCCTCCTACATTCACCACATTCAAGATTCAATGGAGCTTGCAAAACAGAAATTTTTATTTACTTTGGGCAACTCAATCTGTTGTTGTTTGTGTTTTGCACCTGCAATCCGCTCAAGGATGTTTAGTAGTCCTTACCCGCCGGTAGGCCAAGCTCTCAGATTTGATGAAAATTGGTGTGCTCCAAGCTTCACAGCTCCAATGCCAAGCTTCACAGCTTTTCTTAACAGCTTCTTCTCCCTCTTCTCTCACTCACTCATAAACCCTAATAGAGAGCATCAGGCTGCTCTAATACCATGATGAAAAACAGGTAGAGGGAGAGGAGACACACACACAGGAGCAAACCCTAATGTATTATAAAACCCTAACCATAGAGGAAAGCCATCTCCCCTCTCACACGATGCATAAAGCCATAATCCATAATCTATAACACACTACATGTGTTGTGTCCACACACTGCTAACCCTAGCTAATGTCTACACACTGCTAACAGCTAATGTCCACACACTATGACCAGCTAGACGCGGTCATTTATGTCTCACACACTGCTAACCCTAGCTAATGTCCACACACTATGACCAGCTAGACGCGGTCATTTATGTCTCACACATGTTCCTACCTAACATGCCAGCACATAGTGCAACTGGCATAAGTTGACATCGAGCTTGAATCTCAACATTTTTTACATACTTTGATGTGGGTCTCACCATTCCTAGACATCATGCTTACTTACCACCACATCATCTACAAGATTGCATTTTCCCTCCAAGCACTCATTAGAGACCTTCTCATCCACGTCTTGGTCACCTACAACACCTGTATCAACATCACAATACTCATGTGGCATTCTTATCTTTCCACAACACATAAGATAATATCTTGCACCTCTAAGGTGTGTTCACACACTCAACCAAATAACCCGAGCTTACATATTTCAACACTTCTTCTTAAGCAAAGGGTGTGTACTCACACTTGACCAATATCCAATGAATTAACCAAACGCTCGCACATGATAATTTGGCATTGTGCCAAAGTCATCTTTCAACAGGGAAAGGTTCGGATGAGATCTTTATGAGTCTAAAAAACTTGATGGTGGTGATAATAGCTGGAGTCAAAACCGGATTGTACACATCGTTGAAACGGTCCATGGTCCAATCTTCAATGATCTACTCTACTTCTCTTGAGGGCAGAATTAAAGGGAAGTTATAGGGCATTTTTCCCTCAGTCTCCTTTATCTTGAGGAAATCTTCCCATGCCCAGTAGTGCTCAATTGGGATGGAGAGGGCGAGGATCCTTTGGTAGCTAGGTGTTTTGTAGTAAACCACCAATTCTATTGGAAGAGGTAGGGTAGATGCCATTTAGGCTGGCCCCGCAGCTCCTTTGGGTGGTCTATAGACTACATCACTCATTCTATTGGAAGAGGTAGTAATGCCATTTGGGGAGTGTATGCTTTGTGAGAGCATTTCCACCCCAGATTTATCCTGGGTGATGTGGCTATCCTAGGATAGAGTAGGGTGTTCCTACTCGACTCTATCCTGGGTGGTGATGAGTTTTTCCTAGGTGATGTGATTCCTCTTTACATATGTCTCCTAGTTGAGATGGATGAGGTACTTTTAAATAATGTAGAAGTTTTCCTAGCCGAATAAGAGGTCTCTCTCCAAGGGGTGGGTGTAGATGGCTAGGAAGGGTCTAAGGTTTTTTTAGGGCTTTAGTGTGGACTAAATTCGGCCATGGATGGTGCCCAAGTGTGGGCCGCCTTGATGGATTAGGGTTAGGGCTAGGTAGGAGATAGCCCTATCTTTTTGACTCTTGTATGGCCTTCACTTTTGACTCTTCGTGTTTACCATTTGATTAAGCTCTTGTCTCTTGTTCAATCTTGATTAGCATACTTGATTAGCTATGAATTAGGGCTTTCACATAGGGTTAGGGCTTCAATCAAGTAGTATTTTAGCTTGTTTATGACTTGATTAGCCATGAATTAGGGCTTTCACATAGGGTTAGGGTTTCAATCAAGTAGTATTTTAGCTTGTTTATGACTTGATTAGCCATGGATTAGGATAGCATCATGTAATTAAGTGTTATTTTAGCCTTACTATTCTTAATTAATGAAGGATTAGGAGGAGGAATAATGTAAAACTATCAACAGTTGGCGATCAGGGAGGAGTTCTATTTCCTGGTATTCGTGAGTGTTTTCAACACAGCCCCCATCTCTGCATAAGGTGGTGTGTGCACTTGAAGCTACCCAAGTCTACTGTTGTGCTACTGCAAATGTCGTTTTTGCCCTTTGGAGCCCTCTGTAGCACTCACCAACCATATCTATGAAGAGCCGTGGTAGCGCCAACAGATGTCTCTCTCTGTCCAGGCATGGTGTCGCCTGTTTTGCTGCCCTTGCAGAGCAAACCTACTACAGCCTCGACACCCTTCACTCAACGCCCATCCACAACCTCGACACTCACGCTCTCCGCCAACAACCACCCACGGTTTCTGCCTGCTCTCACAGAAGAGCAGAGCACACTGCTCCGGCGTTTCCAGCCATGGTGGCTCGTGTTCTTTTTTGTGGTTGTTTGTCTCACACTCCAGGACTATATTTCTACAGGTCCTCGGTTTAACATTGCCAACCATGCTGCTGCTCTGCAACCAAGCACAACTTTTTGCCAGCATTTAAAAAGGGGCACAACATTGTTTTTCTTCTTTTTCCCCAAACCCAACACACATTTTTGACCAGTTCCCCCCATTGCTTTGAAGATGCTCCCTCTACTCTCTCTCCTCCTTTCCACCTTCTCCCATTTTCCCCCTTTAAAATATTACAACCCTTCTCTTTTTTGTGAAAATCTCTCTCTCTCTCTCTCTCTCTCTCTCTCTCTCTCTCTCATATTTAAAAAGTGTCTTTTTTAAGTATCCTCTTCCTAAGCCTCAACACCATGAGCTGGATTTTTATTCATTTTTGGGTGAAGAATAGTCCTTGGCACCGTTCAATGATTTTGTAATCCATTTTCTTATTGTTATGGGTCTCATTGGTTGGTGTGTATAAACCAGGGTTAGGATGTTTATGATGATTGGTGGAGTTTAAATGTAGCAACTCATCTAATTGAGATGAGAGCTTGGTGTGTAGGGGTATGCCATAAGACTAGGTGTGTCGGTGTGAGGGTCCATTAGGACACTCATCGTCATATGCATACTTGTATATGATTTTATCATGCTTATTGGATGGTGGTTATGAAAACATAAAAATGTATTGTAATGCTCTTTGAAGCATGTGCTTTTGTGTCTTTTCATCGGGGACGATAAGACGCTTTAAGTACCGGGGTACCTGTAGACGGCTAGGAAGGGTCTCAGGTTTTTTCAAGCCTTTAGTATGGGCAAAATGGGGCCATGGATAGTGCCCAAGCATGGGCCCTCATGGATTAGGGTTAGGGCTAGGTGGGAGATAGCCCTATAAAATCGCATTATGGAATGGAATGGAATGGAATGAACAGTCATTATGGAATGGAATGGAATGTATTGTAATGCTCTTTGAAGCATGTGCTTTTGTGTCTTTTCATCGGGGGGACGATAAGACGCTTTACGTACCGGGGTACCTATAGATGGCTAGGAAGGGTCGAGGTTAAGAGGGCCCTACTTCATGCAATGGGCATGCAATGCCACACTGAGGACCTCGCCAAAAGCATTGTGACTCTAGCGATGATGATGGGTGAGAGGTTGTTAGGAAGGGGTTATGGGGCGAAACATCACCAAGGGTGAAACCTCGTAAAGATGAGGGATGGGAGGGGTACCTGGTGGATCCAAGCTTGGATGAGGCAAAGGGGGTGCGGGTGGGCCTAGAGATTTCAGGTGATGGGGCTTCGTTGTTGTGACGTAGAGGCCAAGCCTTGCTCGGGGGGGGGGGGGGGGGGGTTGTCATTATGGAGAAATTGTGGTGGTGCAAAGTAGAGGACCTCCTTGAAAAGTTTTTGCACTCAGGGACTTAATAGAAGACAGGGGACCATGTGGGGTTTGAGAGGGTAAATCCCCACTACCAGTGGTCCTAGAGGGTCCTACTTGGTCTTCGGGGATCTGGGCATCCTCCTTAGTTTCTTTCTTCTTTGGGGACTCATCTTTATCATCTCTTACCATCCTCCTAGAATAAATGAAGGCTTGCATCCCTTCAGCTCTTCTTCATCAACCTCGGTGTATTCAACATACTCATCCTTGAAGCTAGGTTGTCCAGCTAGGCAATGTACACTTTATAATAAAGAATGCAAATCCCCTTTACTCTTTGCATAGGTATGCATCTAACTGGCTCTAAGTATTTAGTTGTAACCACCCTGCCCAACCTCTAAGAAAGAATGAGGATTCCCTCTAGGGGGATACTATGTGCATAGGTAGACATCTAGGTGGCTCATTGACCAACTTGTACACCTTATAATAAAGAACAAGGGTTTCCTTTTGGTGGGCACCATGTGCATAGGTAGGCCTCCAGGTGGGCATTCAGGTGGCTAAAAGTATCACACTCACTAACCCTATAGTCTTCTCCTACGAGCCATTATTGGATTGCACTTGCAAGGATTTCTTCTTCTGCCAGATAGTCCTTGATTTTCTGCAATTCAAATCATCCTTTTCATAAAAAAACAGTCAATGATGGCATGAGCACTTTGCACCAAGACTCCAAGCTGAATTCTCCTTTAGATCCAACTCATTTTGTAAGTAGAGTATTACAAGTGTGGATTGAATTTGGGAATTTGTTTAGGACCCCAAAAATATTCACTGTGGGCATGGGCTATTCCATACACATTAAACTACACCTGATTGAATATAAGAGCTTTCTTCTTGAGGAGGGCATGTAAGTGCAATGGTCTCATATGAATAACGGGCCCAAGGCCAATTGACCATGCCCATGGAAAACACTTATGATAGTGTGAAAGGGGGGTCATGTATATAGGTCACATACACTATATTTTTGGTACCTTTTTGATAATCAATAATACACAAGTCTTTTACTCTCTCTTCGCTCTCTAAACCTAGGCAAATCCTCTTAATCTAGGCTAATCCAAGGCTAAATCCAAGATAATTTAGATGCTACTTTCTTTCATTGGTATTAGAGCCATGTCTTTGATCCATTTCCATCTTAGTTTCAAGAAAATTTGAGGAATTCTTGGATTTCTTGATTTTCTTGATTAAGAAATGGATACATGATGATCTTGCTTGAGTGGAATTAATCCTTTGATTTACCTTTTTCCTAAGTTTTAGGGCCATGGATGGCAGAGGACCAGATTTTGAGGGATCCGCCCCTAATGTTTAAATCTTGGGACCAAAATTGGGGGGAAACTGCTAATCATCAGGGATGTTAATAAAAACATTTTTTCAATAATCCCTTCCTTTGTGCAAGTTTCCATAGCCATAGCACTCATTCCCAATCAAATCTTCTTGCCATTCTTTAGGATAATCATCAAGTAATGCATTTAGTTCTTCTTCTCATGAAGCATTAGGTCGATGGGAGGCTAAGATGCTACCGCCAAATGCTGTGCGTTTTTTGAGTTTGTGAGCTTAGCCATGGCCATTGGGGACTAACACATTTTCCTTGAGGTTGTAGAAGCTCTTTGCCAACATCCTGGTGGTTCAATGGACAAAATCAATGCCAATTGGTTGCTCTCCTTCCCTCACGGCCTGTGTGAAGTCGCCTTGTGCTAGCAGGTTATCTGCGAGTTCAATCACCTTGGTTATGGATAGTAAAGCTTTTGTGAACCTTGTTACATAAGCAAGATAGTATAAGGGCCAATGTTAATGGGGATTTGCAGCATTTAAGTAACAAACGGGCTACGTTTTGCTTCCTTAGTGTTCGATGGAGAGAGTATTACATAAGATGGCTTAAATAGTTGTGTATTAAGCTTTTAGTCATCTATAATCTTGGTTAAGCCTCTGTATTTGCTGATTCCTTCAATTTCTCCAACTCTCTAGTGATGCAATTGGGGATTTTATAATAATAGCCCTAATTTCTTGCCATTGGTCAAATCTACATGTTATTCAATGGTATGGAGAGCTATATGATGCCTCAATGAAGACCATGTGCAACCATATCCTCAATTGATGCATTAGGAGAAACTTAAGCAAGATTTGAGCATTCTTGTCTTTTCTTGGAAGCAATTTGGGGATTTAGTTTCATTTTCAGCATTACTTGGCAATTAAGGCTTCCCATGATTCAATTATATGTGAGGCTATCTAATGCTTCTTCGAATGTGCATACATCCAGTGAATCCCTCCAACCTATAAAGAGGTTCGATTTTTGTTGTATTGGGTGGATCCACTGGTCTTCAAGATCGCCCCTTCTTCCTTGTCACGTTGTGGTAGATAAGAGGGTGAAGGGGCGAGTGAAGGTGGGGGAGGTTAAGAGGACCCTACTTTATGCAATGCCACATTGAGGACCTCGCCAAAAACATTGTGACTAGCGATGATGATGGGTGAGAGGTTGTTAGGAAGGGGTTATGGGGGGCGAAACATCACCAAGGGTGAAACGTCGTAAAAGATGAGGGATGGGAGGGGTACCTGGTGGATCCAAGCTCGGATGAGGCGGGGTACGGGTGGGCCTAGAGATTTCAGGTGATGGGGCTTCGTTTTGTGACGGAGAGGCCAAGCCTTGCTCAGGGGAGGGTTCATTATGGAGAAATTGTGGTGGTGTAAAGTAGAGGACCTCCTTGAAAAGTTTTTGCTCTGTGGCACTCGGGGACTCAATAGAAGACGGGGGACCATGTGGGGGTTTGAGAGAATAAATCCCCACTACCAGTGGTCCTAGAGGGTCCTACTTGGTCTTTGGGGATCTGGGCATCCTCCTTAGTTTCTTTCTTCTTTGGGGACTCATCTTTATCATCTCTTACTATCCTCCTGTAATAAATGAAGGCCCTTATAATAAAGAATGCAGATCCCCTTTACTCTTTGCATAGGTATGTGTCTAAATGGCTCTAAGTATTTAGTTGTAACCACCCTATCCAACCTCTAAGAAAGAATGAGGATCTCCTCTAGGGAGGATACTATGTGTATAGGTAGACATCTAGGTGGCTCTCATTGACCAACTTATACACCTTATAATAAAGAATGAGGATTTCCTTTGGTGGGCACCATGTGCATAGGTAGACCTCCAGGTGGGCATTCAGGTGGCTAAAAAGTATCACGCTCACTAACCCTATAGTCTTCTCCTATGAGCCAGAATTGGATTGCACTTGCGAGGATTTCTTCTTCTGCTAGATAGTCCTCGACTTTCTGCAATTCAAATCATCATTTTCATAAAAAACACTGCATGATGGCATGAGCACTTTGCACCAGGACTCCAAGTTGAATTCTCCTTCAGATCCAGCTCGTAGAGCATTACAAGTGTGGATTGAATGGGAATTTGTTTAGGATCTCAGACCCTACTCAACCAACCATTTGTCTAATAAAAAGTAGGTTTAATATTAGTAACATGAAGTACATATAGCACGTACTTCATTTTCCATCATGCATAGCTAATGGAACTTTACCCAACATACATAATAGGGTGTATAATATCATCACCTATTTTTATACACCCTTGTTTTTCCATTTTTTTGCATATCTCTGAACCACTCACCCCATGATTGGTCAGGTGGTTAGAGGCATCAAAATCCACATACCAAACATCTCCTGATCTTGACACATCTTCTATTGTGGAACAAAGCATGTTCTGCATCATAAACAATTGCTCACTTATATCATTCATCACCATGTTTGCATAATGTATACTATATAGTTGCCTTGCTCCAGCTTTTCACTTTTTATATCATTCTACATTTTATAGAAGTTCTTTACAATGTACCCTCAGTAATAGCACTCCATGCTATTTGTGTTTTGATTTCTTTGCCGACAGCCTTAACCTCTCTAGCGTCCCTTGGCTTTAGAGTGGCCTCTTCCTTATGTTTGTACATTAGATTCTTGTTGTTGCTACCCATGAATTTTGTTTTCAAAATTGCATACACCTTGACCTCGACCTCTAGATTATGATTTGCCTCTACCTCTACAAGTATATGAGTAGAAGGCATGCTTATGTTCATTTTTGAGCAGTGAACCTCCCCCAATATTCATCTTCTCTCCTGAATGAGGAGAGCATACAATTCCTAAAAAATTTGAACTCCAATGGAGGTCTAAAACTAATTGTATTCCTTGCCAAGACCATTCAAAGTCACCGATACCATATCATCATCATATCATCATTATATCCTTGCCAAGACCATATCATCATCATATCATCATTATATCCTTGCCAAGACCATTCAAGGTCACCGATTCCATATCATTTTACTAGACAATATGCCTATATTATTCCAACACTTCCAATCTTGTTTTGGATTAATGGACAAAATAGATATAGTCATTTGAGAGCATTTTTTAGTATAAAAAATGAAAAATTACAAACTAGCCTTGCTTCCTGAATTCTTCGCTTGCATCCACCAGTCCCAGCCTTCAAATTTGCAATGTTTTTAATCTTCTTGATTCGTTGTCTGTCTCCAAGCACGGTTCTCTTCCTTCTTGATCTTGTCAACTCTTTTTTACTCTTTGAATGCTCCTCAATTTCATTCTGTAACTGCTGCTCCAATTTTGCACGAATGGCTATCTCTTGAATCCTGGCCCCCTTTTCTTGTAGGTACATTGTTTTATATGTTTCTACAAATGCAGACTGTACTGAAATATAACCAAGAAGTCCATTTTGTCCATCGCCCGCAAACCTCAGTAGTGTGGTTGGATTGACAAATGGAGGTGTAGAGTTTTTTACTAGACATTTTGGATATATGCTTCCATTGCACCATAAGTCAATATGTTGGAGCCCTTCTCTTCTCATATTTTCCCGTTGTTGAGCATTCAGCACCATATCCTTTCATCTTTTTTGTGCTGGAGCATAATGTTCTTCTAAGTCGATGTGAAGATGGTGTAATCGCTTCTTCTGAGATTGTGACTTACTAGTATCGACCATTTTTTGTGCTTCTGAGGTTGCAAAGTTTGCTTATTAATCTCATAGTCTTTTTGTAACATGAATCGTGGAAGTGTGGCGGTATCCATACAATCATTAAGTTCAGTGATGGATTCTTTATGAGGCTTGCACACGTCGTCAAAAGAGATGCGGAATCTTCGGGAAACAAAAAAAACTAAGGAGATATTTAATGCAAAATCGTGTTAGTTAGACAAAAGATTATCTTATTCTTTTCTGAACTGACAGTTCGGTAGTCCTTAACTGACAGTTCTGAGCCACGTTTCCTTAACTGACAGTTCGGTATAACTGACAGTTCGGTAGTCCTTAAAACTGATAGTTCGGTAGTCCTTAACTGACAGTTCTGAGCCACGTTTCCATATTTTATTATTTTTGAGGTCTTTTAGGAGAGAAATAAATCGAAAAATAGTGAATTTCTTACAGGGCCCCAAAATGAGCTCCCTTTTTCCCTAATGAGATGTGTGAATGCGGATGTGGATGTGGGATTGGAGGTATGATGTGGATGTACGAATATGGAGGTAAATGTAGAATAATAAATGTGAATGTGTATGTGAAATAATGTGTTGTCGATATGAGTGAATGGATGAGAATGAGCACACATATGAATGGAAAATGGAATAAGTAATGTGGACTGAGGAGGGATAATGTGGAAAGATGAGAGTCGATATAGAAACTGTATTTTGTGACCTGTTTGTAAATGATTGTTTTATGTCAAGAATGCTGGGGAAGCATTTTGACTGTCTTATGGATTAAGGTCATGGAGACCTAACTGATAAAGTTGCAACTGCTGATGACGGAGAGTCAATGGAGGACGTCTCGCGCGTAGCAAGGTCAATCGAGGTCTTGACCAGCCTCGGTTCGATTTAAATGGTGAGCTTCCGGTACGGTGGATGAGGGACCAAGGAAGCGGCCTATGAGTGAAGCGCTAGGTCACCTGCGGGTGCTGACCATATGGTGCTCGGGCTCTGGGTCGCCGAAGATACCCACATGTGCGTCGTGGAAGATATTGGAACAAGGAATAAGAGTTGTTTTCTGAAACTGGGCATGGATTTGGTTGATTGACCTTGCTGGTCCTCCTTAACGGATGAGTCCACCATGGCTCTTTTATATGGATCTGTGGGTTGATCTTGCTGATCTTCCACGGAGATTCCATTCTGTTATATGAATATATTGCCGGTTACTATGAGCTAGGAACTATGGAAAAGGTCCCTGAGTGAACAGGTGGTGAGCGTTCTGGTTATCAATGATGCCATAAGTATACCGATGAATGAATGACTGGAAATAAGGATTCAACCAGAGACTTTGAGGATTGTCATCAGTGACATAATGGTTTCATTAAAGGATTGTTTTAAAGTTAGCTGATGCTGTGAAAAAGGCAATTTCATATTGGGTGTGTAAGTGGTGTGACTAGTTTTATGTTTGCATGAACTTCCGGCTAGGGGGCCTTGGAACTCTTTTCCTTAGTACTCGGGACAAAACCTAACCAAATCCCTAATTGGATCGCATCACTATAGTGGTTGGGAGGTTGGCTAACCCATGGGACTGGATAGGGTTAGGCTGGACTGATGGATCCGTAAACCAAGACTCAATTTCTGTTATTACGATAGATGAAGTAAATCCCGGATATAGTAATTGTTCTATGGATAGGAATCAACGGCTATGCCTCTTGATGGGGAAAAAAGCGTTGATCCTAATGATCCAAGTGCAAGTTTCTTCCTTGATCTGACCAAGTATCTTTATAGGTGCAGTCGGATCAGTTTGATCAGTAATGCTCTTGACTACGTTAGAGTAAAAAGTTATCCTGGTGGAATCGTCCGTGCTTTCCGGATAAAAGAAGTTTTTTCGGGTTCGGTTTTGGAAAAACCGACGGATTAGTCTCTTGTCCGGATATCCGTGGACGAGGCCCCGAATGTGGGACCCCTATCCCGCGTGAGAAGTGCTACTTCCGCTGCTAGTACCCTGAATCCGTTGCTCGGTGGAAACAAGGATCTCACATGTGTGGCAGTGGGAGTTAGAGGCATTTCAGTACTGTCATATAGTGCTTACGATCAAGCTCACTCTTGATTGAGTACAGGGATCTCACATGTGTGGCAGTGGGAGTTAGAGGCATTTCAGTACTGTCATATAGTGCTTGCGATCAAGCTCACTCTTGATTGAGTACAGAGTACAAAATGCAAATCTTGCCTGCATTTTTGACTTTGAGCGGATGACCATGAGAGAATTTTGGAGCATTTGAGAGCTAGAGAGGGTTTTGAGGCTAGATCGCTTCTATCATGAGTGATTAGGGAGTCTACAGTCCATCATAGTACCTTTTTTTCATTTCATGGTTGTACTTTTAGAGGCATTTCATGCTTTGATGTTTAATCCCAAGTCCCCTATGCATATGGCAACTCCTATACACTTTTTGGAATTTATGGGGTTTTTAATGAATTTTGACTATCTTTTTAATTTTTAAAGGTTTTTATAAGTATAACTCTAGAAAGCTGATCTCCCTATTTTTGTTGGATTCTTGCCACTCCTTTGCTTCTTTTTGCCCAAAATCCCCACTACATCACTTTGGGAGGTTGTTAGAGCATTGGATTGGCTGTGTGAAGCTATGGGCTGATTTTTTCCCCTTCTGGATGGTTCTCTGAGTGCCAGCTAAAGTTTACGGATTCTTCCTGAGCAAATTTTAAAATGGGAGGGTTCTCTGAGTGCCTGCTAAGGTATTTTTGTAGGAATAGTTGAGCTTTGCTAAACCGCTTCTTCTTCTCCTCCTTATTCACATCAGGGTCTTGTGGTTTGTCTCTAAAATGACTTTCCAATTTAGCCGCTAATGAAGGTATGCTCTCAATATCTAAGCTAGGGTAGTTTAAGTGAATAGCTTCAAACTCCCTAGAACTAAATGTTTCTAAATTTTCTAGATGAAAACGCAAATTTAAGAATAGTTTTTAGAGTCCTAGAGTATGATAAGATGACTCATTGTGTTGTGATTTTAGGTATACATAGCAGTCCCTAGTTTCATATAATCCATAAGTGTGCATCCAAGCTAGGCTATTAGAAATAAACTCCCTAGGGCTTCAGACATGCGCTCTAGTAAACTAAGCAAGAAGGGCTCTTCATCATTAGGTAAATCTTAAGATTACATAAGTATAGTGATCCGTTGCCTAAATTTAAGAACTACAAAATGGATACGAAATTCAAACACATCATCAGACTCTTGAAGCTCTACATCCCCATGAAATATGGCCATAATAAAAGTGAGTGTATTGTGTTTTGATAATCTTTTGGACATAAACTAGCTTGAGTCCACTTGGGGCTTCTAGGTGCAACAGCTAGGGTGGTCAAGTGAGAAATTGAGAAGCATGAAATGAAATTGCTTGGCTATATCATTCAAGGTAAGGGCTTATATCTTTATTCTCCATCTACTTGTGATGAACCAATTCAAGCTTGTCAGCCTTTGTTTATGCTTTAGCTTTGTACCTTGCACATTAACTTTATATGTTCGTTCTTCTTCTTAGACGTTTGTCTTTGCCTATTTTGAGAAGTCTGGATCAAAATCCTTGAGAGTATCATAAGCCTACCATCTTGATCTTCTAAGTCACCTTATTGCTCTAAACTAAAAAGGTTTGTCAATTACATTCTTGCCTCTTCTAGTTTTGGGTCTTCTTCCTCCCTTCTTTACCTCTTTGATGGGCTTTCAGCATCTTGTGGCTGTTGGTCAGAGAGTGTTACCTATTATTGATTAGATGTTGTAACCTCTGTTTCTTTCCATCTAGAACCACTGACTTTTTTCACTACATTGTGTCTTACTAGATTTGATTGTCCTATCAAGGCTGGTGTCACCTCCTTTGATTTACTTTGTGATACCTCCAATCTCTTCTCTGATAAAGTGCTTGAGAAGACATCTATCTAGTGTGACCCTTTGCTCTTTCTCCCTTTTTAGGTTATGCTTGTGACATCAATGTAGCTTCTTTATTTAGCTCTTGAGTTCTTAGAGGAAACCTTAGAGATTTTCTAGTTCCATATGTAAATGTAAGGTTCCCCCCTTCCAAAATAGGGGAAACACTTAAGATAGTCCAATAAGTCTTATCTTGGAGAAAATTTCCTACTCATCGACACCTTGACCATGCAGAGATTCAAGGATACGATTCATAGGTAAGACCTAGTTCTATCGCACAAGGGGAGCTTGGTCTTCTAAAAATCAAATCACTCATAGGGTAATTGATCATAATTTGGGCAACTACTAGTCTTGATTCCTAGAGACAATGCTTTTTTCCTCATCCATGTAAGGCACACCCGCTGGCCTAGTCTTCTACAATAGAATTGTCCGAGAACCTATTTATCTAACGTAGGGTTTCACCCTACTCACGCATCAATTTGTTTTCTAATAAATCCTACCACACTGTTTGATATAAATAAACATGTTCCTTAATTAAGGCCCTTTTCACAAGGTTTATTAAAACAGTCTTTTTTCACAATACAATAATGCCAAAGACAAGATTTTTAAAAAAAGTTTATACATGAATCAATTCCATACAAGCCAAAACGTCTCTCTTATTCTTTTCCTTTATACTACCGATGATCTAGAATTTGGCCTTCCAACCTCTACATGCTGGGAAAAACCCTACGGGACCATACACCTCATCGTCCTTGCCCCGCTGGTGGTGGCAAGGACTCAAGCCGGCTTGACACCCTCTCAGGATCCACCGCTCAATCCTCTCACCTCTCAGAGGGATGTCTGCGTACTAGGGTGGGCTAATTTAGTGCACTAGCCTAGGCCCTCAGAACTAGGCAGCATCATAATCACTCGCCTTAATCGACGAACCTCATTCTCCTAATGGTATGAGGGATACCATGGGCCAACTCCGGGCCTTACTAACGTCTCCGCCGTCCGGCTATTCAAGCACAAGAACGGGGAAGCATCAAGGCAGGGAGAGTTGTACCTGTACCTTAATTTAACCAAGATAACAATCCATTTACTCAACTAAACCATAGGACTAGAATCCATGTTACCTTCTTAAGAAAACAATCATTTTCACAAAGATTTTAGCATTTCAACTTGAGATTGTGATAAGACATTCTTTATTAAGGCATATGCTGTTGTTTAAAAGAATACAAACTTTAACTAGTAAATCAATCAAATAGATCACTATTAACAATTAATAGAGAAGCCGGGGCCATACCTCAACCCCTAAGAATGATATATAATTGAAAAACAAAATATGTATATACCTTATAGAAATTTATCATTTATCGTTGCCTTTTCTTGTTAACAAGAGCTTTAGAACTTGACATATGACGATAGAGTCTTCTAATACCTGCTCTTTACGATTGAAATCATCCAATCATCCCCAAGCTTTATCTCCTCTTACTCGTACTGTAACTTTTCTCTCTTTCGAAGGTCTATGGTGGCGAAATAGCCTTCTCTTGTAGGGCTACGGCATACTATTCTTTCTTTTAAAGAAAAGCTATGGAGTTTTGGTCTCTTCCTCTGAAAGACCATAGCAATCTAACCTTCTTTTCTAAGATATTAGATAAGAATGAAGGGATATATACATCTCAAGCTCTAGGATTACCTTGATCTACATGTTGCCTTCTTATAGTTTTTCCTATGTAGAGACCCTAACAGAAGCAATAAATTGTTTCGGCCAAAGCTCTCTGATAAGAACTCATAATATGGTTGTATAGCCAGTCAAAAGAACCGAAAGCCATCTAATCTACAAGCCAACGCGGGTAGAATAGGCAAAAACATCTGTATATAGCTGCAAATGCGCCATCTTTAGAAACACGTTGCTTTTTCACATTTTTAGTATGCACAAACTCTAAATATGTAAAAGTACTCTAAATATGACCTCCTATCACCTAAATTCAAATTTCTATTTTTGGAGATACTTATCTCTTAATAAAACTATTCTTGTCTTCTTATTTCTTTTAGGATTTTTGGAGCTAATATTTTTATTCTAACACTTTCCTAATGTTTTTAGCCTTATTGTCTCACTCCTTCTCTAAGTGCACTCTCTTTCCTTATTGAAATCTATATTAAAAGAGAGACACATACATACATGGCTTGGGAGGGACCTTATAATCTCCTGCACTTAAAAGATTCGAGATGTCCTCATCTCGCGAGCTGGGGTAGTATCTAAGTAAATCCTCCTGTCTCTTTCAAAGTGGTGTCCCCACTAGGTAGAAATCTTCTTTTATCTAAACATTGTTCCGAGTCCCTTATTTCATGTGTTTGGCTTGTTTTGTTGTGCCTTCAAAAGGTCTATTATTTTAAAGTTAATTGGCCTTATTATCCTAAGTTCATGCATCCATATACCTCTCATATGCTATGAACCTTCGAATTCCTTATTCTATACCCCCATGTAATATGGTACTTAACAAATTGTTATGAAAAAACGTAAGGGAATCAATCCTTTACGTAATCTAACCTATGATAGCAATTTCATAATCTTAGTATCGTCTTGTAGAATAGCTCTATTCATCATGCACATTACTTCACATGAATCTTGCACCAATCCTCTTCTATTTACTCATAGAAATACTTGTTGAATTTGGTTATCTTTAACTCTGCTATCCCTATTTCTTGACCTAATTTTTGCTCTCTAGCTCATGATTTCTTGTAGCCAGGGGTGGGCTTGACGTTCCACTTGAATTAGGAAACCTCTTCTTGATTAACATGAAAGGACTCATGTCCTTCTCGACACTTTTTATATAAAAAAACTTTATCATAGTCTCTGGCTATAATTATGGCTTCTAAAATAGAGGATAGTTTTGCATTCTTGATGAGGTTATTCAATGGTAGATTAAGCTTCCAAATGAATCGATGAAGAAGAGTTACCTCATCCATCTCTAGAGCAAATTGGAGAAGTTTAACAAAAGTTTGGTGGTATTCTTTTAGGGTCTTCCTTTCTTGGGTTAGCTCCAAAAATTCATTCATTTTATCCTCTCGAAATCCTAGAGGACAAAACCTTTCTCGAAGGTGTACTTTCATAGCATCCCATAACCGATTCTGGTTCCCGTGGGGGTTAGATTGACAACAGTGCTTCCAACTAATTTTGGCATTCTTAAGATTTTTAGACGAGCAAGGGTGAACTTGCTTCTTTCATTGTATCCATGAAAAGTTCAAAAACTATCAAATACTTATCATAGCGCCACATCTAAAGGCACTTTGGATTAATATATCTGAGATCTTTATTTTTGAGAATTACACATCTGGTGCCTTGGGATTGATACATCCAAAGATTATTAAGATTAACACGTCTGAGATGATTAGTTTTCTGAAAATTACACATCTAGTATCGTTGGATTAACACATCTAAAAGCATGATCCTCTGAGAATTACACATCCGAAGTTAGACCCATGTTTGTCTGAGATGGGTTCAAGGTCTTAGATGATCGTCCTAGTGTAAAGCATCCAATAGATGGCATTCACACATCAACTATTCAAACCTTAATGGAGTTATAATCTTAATAATTTATAATATGCAAGTTAATGAGATATAATATGTAAGTTAATGAGATATATCTTGAAAATATCTCTAAACAAAGTTTCGATCTATCCTTCTAGTCATTCAGTCTCGCACTAGTTTCTTAATTTGATTGCCCTATGTTTTTCCTCGAAAGGTTTCCTCCCCAATCTTATTTCTCAAATTTATTGTACAACATCTTACGTGTGCACCCCCAAGATATAAGCACAATTTCGTAGGATGATTGTCTCAACATGTGAGGATATTAAAATCACTTCTATGGCCAGTAGAGATGATTGATTCGTCCTCATATGATAAACAATCACTTGTTTTAATACCTTGACAGTTAACCTTTGAAAAACAAATCCTAGGAACTAAGATCGGCTCTGATACCACTTGTAAGGTTCCCCCCTTCCAAAATAGAGGAAACACTTAAGATAGTCCACCAAGTCTTATCTTGGAGAAAATTTCCTACTTATCGACACCTTGACCATGCAGAGATTTAAGGATACGATCCATAGGTAAGACCTAGTTCTAACCCGTAGGGAGAGCGTGGTCTTCTAAAAATCAAATCACCCATAGGGTACTTGATCATAATTTGGGCAACTACTAGTCTTGATTCCTAGAGACAACACTTTTTTCCTCATCCATGCAAGGCACACCCGCTGGCCTAGTCCTCTAGAATAGAATTGTCCGAGAACCTATTTATCTAACGTAGGGCTTTCACTTAATATGTTGGAAAGCTACCCGACTAATCGGGTCCACCCGTCCGTAGGATGGTGCCGTCGGGGCATTCCATCCTCCCACTTTCCACCCTACGCATGCATCAATTTGTTTTCTAATTAATCCTACCACACTGTTTGACATAAATAAACATGTTCCTTAATTAAGGCCCTTTTCACAAGGTTTATTAAAACAGCCTTTTTCCACAATACAATAATGCCAAAGATAAGTTTTTTTAAAAAAGTTTATACATGAATCAATTCCATACAAGCCAAACCGGCTCTCTTATTCTTTTCCTTTATACTGCCGATGATCTAGAATTTGGCCTTCCAGCCTCTACATGCTGGGAAAAACCCTACGGGATCATACACCTCATCGTCGACCGCCGCTGGTGGGGCGAGGACTCAAGCTGGCCTGATGCCCTCTCAGGCTCCATCGCTCAAACCTCGCGCCTCTCAGAGGGATGTCTGTGCACTAGGGTGGGCTAATTCACCGCACTAGCTTGGGCCCTCAGAACTAGGCAGTATCACAATCATCACCTTAATCGGCGAACCTCATTCTCCCAATTATATGAGGGACACCATGGGCCAACTCCAGGCCTTACTAACGTCTCCGCCGTCCGGCTATACAAGCACAAGAACGGGGCAGCGTCAAGGCAGGGAGAGTTGTACCTGTACCTTAATTTAACCAAGATAACAATCCATTTACTCAACTAAACCATAAGACTAGAATCCATGTTACCTTCTTAAGAAAACAATCATTTTCACAAAGATTTTAGCATTTCAACTTGAGATTGTGATAAGACATTCTTTATTAAGGCATATGCTATTGTTTTAAAGTGTAAGATTCCTCCCCAGCCTCTCAAGATGTCCAGTATCTTCCCCTGTAGTCAAATCCCTCTTCAGAAATATAAAGGATCTTGTTTCTACTAGTTTTGGCCTAGAGAGAGAAAATGTTCTAGAGAGATTATTCAGATTTCGAATATTTTTGGATAGAAAAATTTCTCATCTTATTAATATAGGTTTCCTTGAAATAGAAGTTCAAAAAGATTTCCGGAAGGTGCATTAGAAATCAAGTATAATCTGCTCAAGAGGCCTTATCCTAGGGGTCCAGATTTTTGAAAATTTTTAAATTAAGGTTCCTATGGACCAATAGGATCAATCCATGTGTGGGGAGGAGATAAATCTAATTTGTAATAGAAAATAACCAAAAATGAGTAAATGCCCACATAAGATGAAGAGTTGACACATGCTTGAATGAGTTTTAAACTTAAGAATAATGTGATATTTTTATCTCTCCTCTCTCTTGGATCAAACCGAATAAAAAAGGAACCAAACTAGGTCCAAATTCAACCAAATTGAATCTAGAAAATTCTAGAAATCAGTTGGCCTTGGTTAGAGCCTCCCTCTCCTATAAATAGAACCTGAGCCCTTTGTAAAAAAATAGGAGAATCATACTATGCTAGAATTATGCTGAAATAATGATAATTTTTACTATTCTCTAAAATTCTCTCCAAATTGAAGAAATTGGAGCTACCCTCCTTCTTCAATCTCTATTGGTGGCTCCATCAACACACCAAACTAATTGATTGGTTGGGGGCCTCTACCGTGATCAAAGAATCAAGCAATTTGTAAGGTAAAGTGTGAATTTTGATCTTTTTTCATAATTTCTCAATGTTTCTAATCAAGTTTTTCATAATAGTAGAAATTGTTTACATTAGAATAATTTAAATACTCTTGGTGAAATTCTAATTGATTTTATAGAGTTAAAAATTGAAAAATGGTCAGCCATAAAAAGGAGGTTATCGCAAAATTTTCTAAAATTGTGTAAAAATAAGTTTTACTTTTTATTCTAAAAATGTAATTCCTACTAAATTGGATTTATGCATGGAAAGATACATAAAGAATTTAAATTAATCCAAAAAGTGTTATTTTCATCAATTTTTATTTTATGCATAGAAATATGCATAAAGAATTTTATTTTTAATTCAAAAGAGTGATTCTCATCATAAATGATTTTATGCATAAATTAGATGCATAAAAGAAATTCTTTTATATTAAAAGTGTGATTTTTATCATAAATAATTTTATGCATAAATTAGATGCATAAAAGAAATTCTTTTATATTACAAGAGTGATTTTCATCATAAATGATTTGTATGCATAAACATATGCATAAAAGATATTTTTTATATTAAAAGTGTGATTTTTATCATAAATGATTTTATGCATAAATTAGATGCATAAAAGAAATTCTTTTATATTAAAAGAGTGATTTTCATAAATGATTTGTATGCATAAACATATGCATAAAAGATATTTTTTATATATTAAAAGTGTGATTTTCATCATAAATGATTTTATGCATAAATTATCTATGCATAAAAGAAATTCTTTTATATTAAAAGAGTGATTTTCATCATAAATGATTTGTATGCATAAACATATGTATAAGAGATATTTTTTTATATTAAAAGTGTGATTTTCAACGATTTTATGCATAAATTAGATGCATAAAAGAAATTCTTTTATATTAAAAGAGTGATTTTCATCAAATGATTTGTATGCATAAAAGATATTTTTTATATTAAAAGTGTGATTTTCATCATAAATGATTTTATGCATAAATTAGATGCATAAAAGAAATTCTTTTATTCTAAAAGTGTAATTCCTACTAAATTGGATTTATGCATGGAAAGATGCATAAAGAATTTATTTTAATCCAAAAGTGTTATTCTCATCAATTTTGATTTTATGCATAGAAAGATACATAAAGAAATCTATTTTTAGTTCAAAAGAGTTATTTTTCATCAATTTTGATTTTATGCATAGCAAGATGCATAAAGAAATCTATTTTTAGTTCAAAAGAGATATTTTATCAATTTTGATTTTATGCATAAGAAGAAGCATAAAAGATTGAATTTTAATTTAAAAGTGTCATTTTTATTTAAAATGAATTTATGCATAGGAAGATGCATAAAAGATTGATTTTTATTTCGAAAGTGTTATTCTCCTTAAAATGGAATTTATGCATAAATAGATGCGTAAAGAAATCATATATCAAAAATAAGAATTCTCTTGTATTCTATAAATGGATATGAGGATGTGAAATGAATCAGTTAGATGAAAATGAACAAAGTATGGATGTAGATATGGATGTGAATGAATGAATGTGGATGTGAAAATGGATGTATGGATGTGGATGTGGATGTGGATGTGGATGTATGAATGTGGATGTATGGATGTGGATGTGGATGTGGAATGATGTATGGATGTAGATGTGAATGTGAATGTGGATGTATGGATGTGAAAGTATGGATGTGGATGTAGATGTGGATGTGGAAATGGATGTATGGATGTAGATGTGAATGTGGATGTATGGATGTGGATGTATGAATGTGGAAGTATGGATGTGGATGTATGAATGTGGATGTGAAAATGGATGTATGGATGTAGATGTGAATGTGGATGTGGATGTGGAATGATGTATGGATATAGATGTGAATGTGGATGTATGGATGTGGATGTGGATGTGGATGTGGATGTATGACTGTGGATGTGGAGGTGGATGTATGAATGTGGATGTGAAAATGGATGTACGAATGGGGATGTGTATGTGGAATAATGAATGCTAATATTTATGTGAATGGATATGACGTCGATATGAGCGAATGGATGAGATGAGATGTCATGTGAATCAGAATGTGAATGAATGATGTAAGATATGAATGAATGAGATGTAATGAGAAATGGATATGTTGAGACGTAATGTAATTTAAGAAAGTTAGGAATGGATGTTATGTGAAGTGAATGAATCTGATGTGATGGGATGGAAAATGATATATCTGGTTAAGAATGGATGCGCATATGATTTGGATTTGGGTTAAGTAATATGGATTGATGTGGAACAATGTGGAAAGACGAGAATTCAATATAGAAACTGTAATTGTGACCTATTTGTAAATGACTATTTTATGTCAAGAATGCTGGGGAAGCATTTTGACCATCTTGTGATTAAGGTCGTGGTGGAGACCTAACTGATAAAGTTGCAACTGCTGATGGAGAGTCATTGGAGGACGTCTCGCGTAGCAAGGTCGGCCGAGGTCTTGACCAGCCTCCCTCGGTTTGATTTAAATGGTGAGCTTCCGGTACGGTGGACGAGGGACCAAGGAAGCGGCCTATGAGTGAAGCGCTAGGTGACCTGCGAAGGATCCTAGAGGGTGCTGACCATATGGTGCTTGGGCTCTGGGTTGCCGAAGATACCCACACGTGCATCGTGGAAGATATTGAATCAAGGAGTAAGAGTTGTTTTCTGAAACCGGGCATGGATCTGGTTGATTGACCTTGCTAGTCCTCAACGGATGAGTCCATGGCTCTTTTATATGAATCTGTTGATTGACCTTGCTAGTCCTCAACGGATGAGTCCATGGCTCTTTTATATGAATCTGTTGGTTGATCTTGCTGATCTTCAACGGAGATTCCATCTTGATTTTTATAATTGATTATATTGCCGAGTACTATGAGCTAGGAACTATCGAAAAGGCCCCTGAGTGAACAGGTGGTGAGCGTTCTGGTTGCCAATGATGCCATAGATACTCCGATGAAGGAATGATTGGAAATTAAGATTCAACCAGATACTTGGAAGTTTATGATCAGTAATACTATGATTTCATTAAATGACTGAATTAAATACATTTGAATCTAGGAAAAAGGCAATTTCATATTGGGTGTGTAAGTGGTGTGACTGGAGTTAAATTTGCTTGAAAATTCGGCTAGGGGACCTGGGAACTCTTTTCCCTGGTACCTGGGACAAAACCTAACCAAATTCCTAATTGGATCCCATCACTACAGTGGTTGGGCAGTTGGCTAACCCATGGGACTGGATGGGGTTAGGTAGGCTGGGACTGATGGATCCGTAAATCGAGACTCAACTTCTGTTTAGTTCGATAGATGAAGTAAATCCTAGACAAAAAATTGTTCTATGGAAAAGAATCAACGGCTATGCCTCTCAATGAGGAAAAAAGCGTTGGTCTCTATGATGCAAGTACAGTCTTTTTCCCTGATCTAACTATGGGACTTACGAGTTTGGTCAGATGAGCTCAGCTAGTTAAGGCTTTTGACTACGTTAGGGAAAAGTTATCCTGGTGGAATCACCCGTGCTTTCCGGGCAAAGGAAGTTTTTTCGGGTTCGGTTTTGGAAAAACCGATGGATTAGTCTCTTGTCCGGATATCCGTGGGTGGGCGAGGCCCCGAGTGTGGGACGCTGCCCTGTGCAAGAAGTGCTACTTCCGCTGCTAGCATCCCTGAATTGTTGCGCGGTGGGGATAGGGATCTTACAGTTGGTATCAGAGCTATGTGGGTAATGAGGATCAACCGAGAAGCCAAATATGTCCAAATTTTTTTTATCAAGAAGCAGTAAAAGGTTGTAATTGTGTGATAAAATTCATACAATTTGATGTTCAAACTGAAATTCGTAATTTGGTAATTGGGTCTTCAGATGGAAATACTGCAATTGTATAGAACCCCTGACTTGCTTGAGGCCTAGACATGATAGTATTTACCTTATAATTCCAAGGACCGTGACTACCCATATATACCGAGGGCATAACTGCAGCTCTTTTACTGGTAGTATATACGAGTAAATCTAAGACTTGAAATTATAAGCATTAATGCTATCCAAATGATGAATTCGAATGTGGTTGATATGATTTTTAAATTCTGGTTGTGTGAACTAATGAGTTGATTTGGATTCTGATTGAAAAATGATGATTCCTGAAATTTAGCTGAAATGTAATAAGCTGAGCAAAACCACAATGAGGATGAATGGGACGAGTCCCTGTGATGATGTTCTTAACTGGAATGACGTTTTAATAACTTCAGCAAATCACTATGAGATTAGTGGATTGTGCTGCCAGATTACTATTATTAACTTTGTCCAGTGGATCAAGTTAAGGGATGATAAATTAAAAATCTGAAAATTTGAAATCCCCATGGAGGACTGTTCAGATGGAAAAAATTAGTCTGATGGACCATTATTGTGTGAAAGATTTGAATGAGATATTCTGAATAAATTGTTAACTGATAATGCGTTCTATATGAGTATCATTATCCCTTGAGCCGACCTATTTAGAGAACCCCGAAATCAGTTGAATCAAAAATCGGATTGAATCATATATAAAGAGACTTAACAAGAATTTTTGTATTGATAAATCGAGGTCGTCGTGGTAGAAATGTTAACCCCCAACTTGATGAAGAAGAGCTCGACCTTGATGTTCGTAAAACTCTTCATAGTTCACAGCCTGGACCTTTCATAGTTCACAGCCTGGACCTTTCAAGGGTGAAGGGGAAAACTTGGGCGAGGCTGTGGAGAAGTGGATCGAATCAATGGAAGAATACTTCGATGTCACCGAGTACAATGAGAAGAGCAAAATGGCTCTTGCAAGGCTGAAGATAGTGGAGACAGCTACAGTGGCATGGAGAAACCACTACGAGACAAACCATCTCGACCAAAATACCCAAACTTGGACCGATCTCAAGGCTTACCTCAGAAAGAGATTTTGTCTCCCAGGCTTTCTTGAAACTAAGATGAATGAGTTCTTGGAACTAAAGTAGGAAAACCGGACAATTGAAGAGTACCATCAGGCTTTTGCCCTTCTCCTTAAATATTCCCCTCAATTGGATGAAGAGCAGTTGATGGCGAGGTTCATGCGGGGAATGAACGAGCCATTGGATACTTTAGTCAAGAATGCCAAACCTATTTCCATGGCCGAAGCAGTTCGGATGGCGAAGCATTTCGCCAAAGCCTTTGATGTCAAAGTCCCGCCAAAGCCAGCACCATCACCTTTCAAAAGGTTTTTATTCCCAAAAGGTGATTCCAACCTCCCTCCGCTTAAGAGATATTAGGGTCAAACCCAGGATATGGGGAGTTCTAGAATGGAAGAAATGTCCTTTTCCCGAAACTCATTCCCTTGGATTTCAACCTCAGAAGTTCCACCCTTAAACAAGAGAGTGAAATGCTATAACTGTCAAGGATTTGGACATCGCAGTATAGATTGCCCAACTCCTTTTGGATCAAAGTTTTCAGGGTAGGGAAATCAGGGATCAAGATTCCAGACTCCAGCCCCTTCCTTCCAGAGTAATCAGGGTTCTATCCGTCAAAATCAAGGAAATCCCAGAGGTAGACCCTCTATCCAACCTACAGTTTCAATCCAAAGTAATGCAAGACCTCCACCTCAGAATAGGGGAAGTTAAAGAGAGTTGTTCCCAAATCGGCCGTCCACTTCCAAGGCAGTAACGCTGGAAGTGATTGAAGAAGAAGAAGATGATGAAAGAGATCATACTCCACCTGCGAGATGAAGACATCTCCCATTTTTTAAGTATGTAAGATTACTCCCCAGCCTCTCAGGATGTCCAGTATCTTTCCCTGTAGTCAAATCCCTCTTCAGAAATATAAAGGATCTTGTTTCTACCAGTTTTGGCCTAGAGAGAGAAAATATTCTAGAGAGAGATTATTCAGATCTCGAATATTTTTTGATAGAAAAATTTCTCATCTTATTAATATAAGTTCCCCTGAAACAGAAGTTCAAAAAGATTTCCAGAAGGTGCATTAGAAATCAAGTATAATCTGCTCAAGAGGCCTTATCTCCTAGGGGTCTAGAATTTTGAAAAATTTTAAATTAAGGTTCCTATGGACCAATAGGATCAATCCATGTGTGGGGAGGAGATAAATCTAATTTATAATAGAAAATAACCAAAAATGAGTAAATGCCCACATAAGATGAAGAGTTGACTATGTACAAGGGTTATTAGTAAAAAACTATGAGTATTACTAAAAAAATGAGATATTTTGAGTATAATGATTCCATTTCGACACGTGTAAGGAAGGGGAGCCCCTTCAAGGAGGCGCCTACTTCACATGCTTGAATGAGTTTTAAACTTAAAAATAATGTGATATTTTTATCTCTCCTCTCTCTTGGATCAAACCAAATAAAAAAGGAATCAAACCGAATAAAAAAGGAACCAAACTAGGTCCAAATTCAACCAAACTAAATTTAAAAAATTCTAGAAATCAGTTGACCTTGGTTAGAGCCTCTCTCTCCTATAAATAGAACCTGAGCCCTTTGTAAAAAAATAGGAGAATTATACTATGCCAGAATTATGTTGAAATAATGATAATTTTTACTATTCTCTAAAATTCTCTCCAAATTGAAGAAATTGGAGCTTCCCTCCTTCTTCAATCTCCATTGGTGGCTCCATCAACACACCAAACCAATTGATTGGTTGGGGGCCTCTACCGTGATCAAAGAATCAAGAAATTTGTAAGGTAAAGTGTGAATTTTTATCTTTTTCCATAATTTCTCAATGTTTCTCTTTTCTCAACCCCTCTCAAGCTTGAGAAGCTTAATTGGAATGGCTTTTTAATGCTATTGAAGTTAATTGATGAATGGTAGTAAGAAAATACATAAATTTCTATTTATGCTTAATTTTAATGGTTTTTATGATTTTTGCTTTCTCTAAAATGAAAATGATGTTATGCCTCATTGAAAAAAGGCATTCCTCTCTCTTCTTTAGTAAATCCAACCATTCTTTATCCTAGATGAATGATTAATGGATAAAATCAAGTTTTTCATAATGTTTCTCTTAAGTAGAAATTGTTTACATTAGAATAATTTAAATACTTTTGGTGAAATTCTAGTGGATTTTATAGAGTTAAAAATTGAAAAATGGTCAAGCCCATAAAAGGAGGTTATGGTAAAATTTTCTAAAAATGTGTAAAAATAAGTTTTACTTTTTATTCTAAAAGTGTAATTCCTACTAAATTGAATTTATGCATGGAAAGATGCAGAAAGAATTTAAATTAATCCAAAAAGTGTTATTTTCATCAATTTTTATTTCATGCATAAAAAAAAGCATAAAGAATTTTATTTTTAATTCAAAAGAGTGATTTTTATCATAAATGATTTTATGCATAAATTAGATGCATAAAAGAAATTCTTTTATATTAAAAGTGTGATTTTCATCATAAATAATTTTATGCATAAAAGAAATTCTTTTATATTAAAAGAGTGATTTTCATAAATGATTTGTATGCATAAACATATGCATAAAAGATATTTTTTTATATTAAAAGTGTGATTTTCATCATAAAAGATTTTATGCATAAATTAGATGCATAAAAGAAATTCTTTTATATTAAAAGAGTGATTTTTATCATAAATGATTTGTATGCATAAACCTATGTATAAAAGATATTTTTTTATATTAAAAGTGTGATTTTCATCATAAATGATTTTATGCATAAATTAGATGCATAAAAGAAATTCTAACATATGCATAAAAGATATTTTTTATATTAAAAGTGTGATTTTCATCATAAATGATTTTATGCATAAATTAGATGCATAAAAGAAATTCTTTTATTCTAAAAGTGTAATTGCTACTAAATTGCATTTATGCATGGAAAGATGCATAAAGAATTTATTTTAATCCAAAAGTGTTATTCTCATCAATTTTGATTTGATGCATAGAAAGATGCATAAAGAAATCTATTTTTAGTTCAAAAGAGTTATTTTCATCAATTTTGATTTTATGCATAGCAAGATGCATAAAAAAATCTATTTTTAGTTCAAAAGAGTTATTTTCATCAATTTTGATTTTATGCATAAGAAGAAGCAGAAAAGATTGAATTTTAATTCAAAAGTGTCATTTTCATTTAAAATGAATTTATGCATAGGAAGATGCATAAAAGATTGATTTTTATTTTGAAAGTGTTACTCCTTAAAATGGAATTTATGCATAAATAGATGCATAAAGAAATCATATATCAAAAATAAGAATTCTCTTGTATTCTATAAATGGATATGAGGATGTGAAATGAATCAGTTAGATGAAAATGAACAAAGTATGGATGTAGATATGGATGTGAATGAATGAATGTGGATGTGGAAATGGATGTATGGATGTGGATATGGATGTGGATGTGGAATGATGTATGGATGTAGATGTGAATGTGGATGTATGAATGTGAAAGTATGGATGTTGATGTGGATGTGGATGTAGATGTGAAAATGGATGTATGGATGTAGATGTGAATGTGGATGTATGGATGTGGATGTATGAATGTGAAAGTATGGATGTGGATGTGGAAATGGATGTATGGATGTAGATGTGAATGTGGATGTATGGATATGGATGTATGAATGTGGATGTGGAATGATGTATGGATGTAGATGTGAATGTGGATGTATGGATGTGGATGTGGATGTGGATGTATGACTGTGGATGTGGAGGTGGATGTATGAATGTGGATGTGAAAATGGATGTATGGATATGGATGTACGAATGTGGATGTGTGTGGAATAATGAATGTGAATATTTATGTGAATGGATATGACGTCGATATGAGCGAATGGATGAGATGAGATGTCATGTGAATCAGAATGTGAATGAATGATATAAGATATGAATGAATGAGATATAATGAGAAATGGATATGTTGAGACGTAATGTAATTTAAGAAAGCTAAGAATGGATATTATGTGAAGTGAATGAGTCTGATGTGATGGGATGGAAAATGATATATCTGGTTAAGAATGGATGCGCATATGATTTGGATTTGGATTAAGTAATATGGATTGATGTGGAACAATGTGGAAAGATGAGAGTTCAATATAGAAACTATAATTGTGACGACATGTTTGTAAATGACTGTTTTATGTCAAGAATGCTGGGAAAGCATTTTGACCGTCTTGTGATTAAGGTCATGGAGACCTAACTGATAAAGTTGCAACTGCTGATGGAGACGTCTCGCATAGCAAGGTCGGTCTTGACCAGCCTCGGTTCGATTTAAATGGTGAGCTTCCGGTACGGTGGATGAGGGACCAAGAAAGCGGCCTATGAGTGAAGCGCTAGGTGACCTGCGAAGGATCCTAGAGGGTGCTGACCATACGGTGCTCGAGCTCTAGGTCACCGCCCGAAGATACCCACACGTGCATCGTGGAAGATATTGAATCAAGGAGTAAGAGTTGTTTTTTGAAACCGGGCATGGATCTGGTTGATTGACCTTGCTAGTCCTCAATGGATGAGTCCATGGCTCTTTTATATGAATCTGTTGGTTGATCTTGCTGATCTTCAACGGAGATTCCATCTTGATTTTTATAATTGATTATATTGCCGAGTACTATGAGCTAGGAACTATCGAAAAGACCCCTGAGTGAACAGGTGGTGAGCGTTCTGGTTGCCAATGATGCCATAGATACTCCGATGAAGGAATGATTGGAAATTAAGATTCAACCGGATACTTGGAAGTTTATGATCAGTAACACTATGATTTCATTAAATGACTGAATTAAATACATTTGAATCTAAGAAAAAGGCAATTTCATATTGGGTGTGTAAGTGGTGTGACTGGAGTTAAATTTGCTTGAAAATCCGGCTAGGGAGCCTGGGAACTCTTTTCCCTGGTACCCGGGACAAAACCTAACCAAATTCCTAATTGGATCCCATCACTACAGTGGTTGGGCAGTTGGCTAACCCATGGGACTGGATGGGGTTAGGTAGGCTGGGACTGATGGATCTGTAAATCGAGACTCAATTTCTGTTTAGATAGATGGATTCGTAAATCGAGACTCAATTTCTGTTTAGTTCGATAGATGAAGTAAATCCCGGACAAAAAATTATTCTATGGAAAAGAATCAACGGCTGTGCCTCTCAATGAGGAAAAAAGCATTGGTCTCTATGATGCAAGTACAGTCTTTTTCCCTGATCTGACTATGGGACTTACGAGTTTGGTCAGATGAGCTCAGCTAGTTAAGGCTTTTGACTACATTAGGAAAAAGTTATCCTGGTGGAATCGCCCGTGCTTTCCGGGCAAAGGAAGTTTTTCCGGGTTTGGTTTTGGAAAAACCGATGGATTAGTCTCTTGTCCGGATATCTGTGGTGGGCGAGGCCCCAAGTGTGGGACCCTGCCCTACGCAAGAAGTGCTTCTTCCGCTGTTAGTGTAAGGTTCCCCCCTTCCACAAATAGGGAAAACACTTAAGATAGTCCGCTAAGTCTTATCTTAGAGAAAATTTCCTACTTATCGACACCTTGACCATACAGAGATTCAAGGATACGATTCACAAGTAAGACCTAGTTCTATCCCGCAGGGGGAGCGTGGTCTTCTAAAATCAAATCACCCATAGGATAATTGATCACATAAATTGGGTAATTACAAGACTTGATTTCTAGAGGCAACGCTTTTTTCCTCATCCATGCAAGGCACAGCTGCTGGCCTAGTCTTCTAGAATAGAGTTGCCCGAGAACCTATTTATCTAGCGTAGGGCTTTCACTTAATCTGTTGGAAAGCTACCCGACTAATCGGGTCCACCCGTCCGTAGGATGGTGCCGTCGGGGCATTCCATCCTCCCACTTTCCACCCTACTCACGCGTCAATTTGTTTTCTAATTAATCCTACCACACTGTTTGACATAAATAAACATGTTCCTTAATTAAGGCCCTTTTCACAAGGTTTGTTAAAACAGCCTTTTTCTACAATACAATCATACCAAAGACAAGATTTAAAAAAACAAAGTTTAAACATGAATCAATTTCATACAAGCCAAACCGGCTCTCTTATTCTTTTCCTTTATACCGCCGATGATCTAGAATTCGGCCTTCCAGCCTCTACATGCTGGGCAAAACCCTACAGGACCATACACCTCATCGTCGGCCGCTGGCGAGGACTCAAGCTGGCCTGTCGCCCTCTCAGGCTCCATCGCTCGATCCTCCCGCCCCTCAGAGGGATGTCTGCGCACTAGGGTGGGCTAATTCACTGCACTAGCCTGGGCCCTCAGAACTAGGCAGCATCTCAATCACTCGCCTCAATCGGCGAACCTCATTCTCCCAATGGTATGAGGGATACCATGGGCCAACTCTGAGCCTTACTAACATCTCCGCCGTCCCCCTATACAAGCACAAGAACGGGGTAGCGTTAAGGCAGGGAGAGTTGTACCTGTACCTTAATTTAACCAAGATAACAATCCATTTACTCACTAAACCATAGGACTAGAATCCATGTTACCTTCTTAAGAAAACAATCCTTTTCTCACACAAATTTTAGCATTTTAACTTGCGATAAGACATTCTTTATTAAGGCATATGCTGTTGTTTAAAAGAATACGAGCTTTAAATGGTAAATCAATCAAATAGATCACGTAACAATCAATAGAGAAGCAGGGGCCATACCTCAACCCCTAAGAATGATATGTAAATAAAAAACAAAATATGTCTATACCTTATAGAAATTTGTCGTTTATCTCGTTGTCCTTGCTTGTTAACAAGAGCTTTAGAACTTGACATATGAGAATAGAGTCTTCTAATACCTTGTCCCTTGATTGAAATCATCCAATAATCTCCAAGCTTTATCTCCTCTTACTCATACTGTGATTCTTCTCTCTTTCTAAGATCTATGGCAAAATAGCCTTCTCCTACAGGTCTACAGCATAGTATTCTTTCTCTAAAAGAAAAGCCATAGAGTTTCGGTCTCTTCCTCCGAAAGACCATAGAAATCTAAGCTTATTTTCTGAGATATTAGATAAGAATGAAGGGATATATGCATCTCAAACTCTAGGATTACCTTGAGGCTACTTGCTGCCTTCTCATAGTTTTCTCTATGTAGAGACCCTGACGGAAACAACAAACTGTTTTGACCATAACTCTCTGATAAAAAACTCAAAATATAGTCATATAACTAGTCAAAAGAACGGGAAGGCATCTGGTCTACAAGCGAACGCGGGCAGAATAGGCAAAAACGTGTGTATATAGCCACAAACGCGCCATCTTTGGAAACACATTGTTTTTTCACATTTTTAGTATGCATGGACTCTAAATGTGTAAAAGTACTCTAAATATGACCTCTTATCACCTAAAATCGAAATTCTATTTTTGGGGATACTTATCTCTTAATAGAACTATTCTTATGTTCTTATTTCTTTTAGGATTTTTTGGAGCTAATATTTTTATTCTAACACTTTTCTAATGTTTCTAGCCTTATTGTCTCACTCTTTCTAATTACACTCTCTTTTCTTATTGAAATCTATATTAAAAGAGACACATACATACATGGCTTGGGAGGGACCTTACAATCTCCCCCACTTAAAAGATTCGAGATGTCCTCATCTCGCGAGCTAGGGTAGTATCTAAGTAAATCCTCCTGTCTCTTTCAAAGCGGTGTCCCCACTAGTTAAAAATCTTCTTTTATCTAAACATTGTTCCGAGTCCCTTATTTCATTTGTTTGGCTTGTTTTATTTTACCTCCAAAAGGTCTTTATTATTCTAGAGTTAATTAGCCTTATTATCCTAATTTCTTACATCCATATACCTCTCATATGATATGAACCTTAGAATTCCTTATTCTATACCCCCATGTAATATGGTACTTAACAAATTATCATGGTGGAAAAATATAAGGGAATCAATTCTTTACGCAATCTAACCTATGATAATAATTTCATAATCTTAGAATCGTCTTGTAGAATACTTCTATTCATCATGCATATTACTTCACATGAATCTTGCACCAATCATCTATTTACTTATAGAAATACTTGTTGAATTCGATTATCTTTAACCCTGCTATCCCTATTTCTTGACCTAATTTTTGCTCTAGCTCATGATTCCTTATAGCCAAGAGTGGACTTGACATTCCTCTTGAATTAGGGGACCTCTTCTTGATTAACATGGAAGGACTCATGTCCTTCTCGACACTTTTTATATAAAAACTTTATCATAGTCTCTGGCTATAACTATGGCTTCTGAAATAGAGGATGGTTTTACATTCTTGATGAGGTTATTCAAAGGTAGATTAAGCTTCCAAATGAATTGATGGAGAAGAGTTACCTCATCCATCTCTGGAGCAAATCGGAGAAGTTTAACAAAAGTTTGGTGGTATTCTTTTAGGGTCTTCCTTTCTTGGGTTAGCTCTAAAAATTCGTTTATTTTATCCTCTCGAAATCCTAGAGGATAAAACCTTTCACGAAGGTGTACTTTCATGGCATCCCATAACTGATTCTAGCTCCAGTGGGTTAAATTGACAACAATGCTTCTAACTTTTTAGCTCCAATCGTTAGATTGATAACAATGCTTCCAACTAATTGGCATTTCTTATGATTTTTAGATGCGAGCAAGGGTGAGCTTGCTTCTTTCATTGTATCCATTAAAAGTTCAAAACTATCAAATACTTATCATAGCACCACATTTGAAGGCAGTCAGGATTAATACATCTAAGATCTTCATTTTTTTGAGAATTACACATCTGGTATCTTGGGATTAACACATCTAAGAGCATGATCCTCTGGGAATTACACATCCAAGACCCATGTTTGTCTGAGATGGATTAAAGATCTTGGATGATCGTCCTAGTGTACAGTATCGAATGGATGGCATTCACACGTCAACTATTCAAATCTTAATGGAGTTACAATCTTAATAATTTATAATATGCAAGTTAATGAGATATATCCTGAAAATTTCTCTAAACAAGTTTCGATCTATCCTTCCAGTCTCTCACTAGTTTCTTAATTTGATCACCCTATGTTTTTTTCTCACAAAAGGTTTTCTCCCCAATCTTATTTCTCAAATTTATTGTACAAATATCTTGCGTGTGCACCCCCAAGATATAAGCACAATTTTATAGGATGATTATCTCAACATTTGAGGATATTCAAATCACTTCTATGGCCAGTAGAGATGATTGATTCGTCCTCATATGATAACCAATCACTTGTTTTAATCCCTTGATAGTTAACCTTTGAAAAACAAATCCTAGGAACTAAGATCGGCTCTGATACCACTTGTAAGTTTCCCCCCTTCCACAAATAGGGGAAACACTTAAGATAGTCCGCTAAGTCTTATCTTAGAGAAAATTTCCTACTCATCGATACCTTGACCATACAAAGATTCAAGGATACGATTCACAGGTAAGACCTAGTTCTATCCCGCAGGGGGAGCGTAGTCTTCTAAAATCAAATCACCCATAGGGTAATTGATCACATAAATTGGGTAACTACAAGACTTGATTTCTAGAGGCAGCGCTTTTTTCCTCATCCATGCAAGGCATAGCCGCTGGCCTAGTCTTCTAGAATAGAGTTGCCCGAGAACCTATTTATCTAGCATAGGGCTTTCACTTAATCTGTTGGAAAGCTACCCGACTAATCGGGTCCACCCGTCCGTAGGATGGTGCCGTCGGGGCATTCCATCCTCCCACTTTCCACCCTACTCACGCGTCAATTTGTTTTCAAATTAATCCTACCACACTGTTTGACATAAATAAACATGTTCCTTAATTAAGGCCCTTTTCACAAGGTTTGTTAAAACAGCCTTTTTCTACAATACAATCATACCAAAGACAAGATTTATAAAAACAAAGTTTAAACATGAATCAATTTCATACAAGCCAAACCGGCTCTCTTATTCTTTTCCTTTATACCGCTGATGATCTAGAATTCGGCCTTCCAGCCTCTACATGCTGGGCAAAACCCTACGGGACCATACACCTCATCGTCGGCCGCCGCCGCTGGCGAGGACTCAAGCCGGCCTGTCGCCCTCTCAGGCTCCATCGCTCGATCCTCCCGCCCCTCAGAGGGATGTCTGCGCACTAGGGTGGGCTAATTCACCGCACTAGCCTGGGCCCTCAGAACTAGGCAGCATCTCAATCACTCGCCTTAATCGGCGAACCTCATTCTCCCAATGGTATGAGGGATACCATGGGCCAACTCCGAGCCTTACTAACATCTCCGCCGTCCCGCTATACAAGCACAAGAACGGGGTAGCGTCAAGGCAGGGAGAGTTGTACCTGTACCTTAATTTAACCAAGATAACAATCCATTTACTCACTAAACCATAGGACTAGAATCCATGTTACCTTCTTAAGAAAACAATCCTTTTCTCACACAAATTTTAGCATTTCAACTTGCGATAAGACATTCTTTATTAAGGCATATGCTGTTGTTTAAAAGAATACGAACTTTAAATGGTAAATCAATCAAATAGATCACTGTAACAATCAATAGAGAAGCAGGGGCCATACCTCAACCCCTAAGAATGATATGTAAATAAAAAACAAAATATGTATATACCTTATAGAAATTTGTCGTTTATCTCGTTGTCCTTGCTTGTTAACAAGAGCTTTAGAACTTGACATATGAGAATAGAGTCTTCTAATACCTTGTCCCTTGATTGAAATCATCTAATAATCTCCAAGCTTTATCTCCTCTTACTCATACTGTGATTCTTCTCTCTTTCTAAGATCTATGGCAAAATAGCGTTCTCCTACAAGTCTACAACATAGTATTCTTTCTCTAAAAGAAAAGCCATGGAGTTTTGGTCTCTTCCTCCGAAAGACCATAGAAATCTAAGCTTATTTTCTGAGATATTAGATAAGAATGAAGGGATATATGCATCTCAAACTCTAGGATTACCTTGAGGCTACTTGCTGCCTTCTCACAGTTTTCTCTATGTAGAGACCCTGACAGAAATAGCAAACTGTTTTGACCATAACTCTTTGATAAAGACTCAAAATATAATCATATAACCAGTTAAAAGAACGGGAAGGTATCTGGTCTACAAGCGAACGTGGGCAGAATAGGCAAAAACGTGTGTATATAGCCACAAACGCGCCATCTTTGGAAACACGTTGTTTTTCCACATTTTTAGTATGCATGGACTCTAAATGTGTAAAAGTACTCTAAATATGATCTCTTATCACCTAAAATCGAAATTCTATTTTTGGGGATACTTATCTCTTAATAGAACTATTCTTATGTTCTTATGTCTTTTAGGATTTTTTGGAGCTAATATTTTTATTCTAACACTTTTCTAATGTTTCTAGCCTTATTGTCTCACTCTTTCTAATTACACTCTCTTTTCTTATTGAAATCTATATTAAAAGAGACACATACATACATGGCTTGGGAGGGACCTTACAGCTAGCACCCCTGAATTGTTACGCGGTGGGGACAAGGATCTTACAAAAAGAATACAAACTTTAACTACCGCCTGACGCCCTCTCAGGCTCCATCGCTCGATCCTCCCACCTCTCAGAGGGATGTCTGCGCACTAGGGTGGGCTAATTCACTGCACTAGCCTGGGCCCTCAGAACTAGGCAGCATCACAATCACTCGCCTTAATTGGTGAACCTTATTCTCCCAATGGTATGAGGGATACCATGGGCCAACTCCGGGCCTTACTAACGTCTCCACTGTCCCACTATACAAGCACAAGAACGGGACAGTGTCAAGGCAGGGAGAGTTGTACCTATACCTTAATTTAACCAAGATAACAATCTATTTACTCAACTAAACTATAGGACTAGAATCCATTTACTCAACTAAACTATAGGACTAGAATCCATGTTACCTTCTTAAGAAAACAATCATTTTCACAAAGATTTTAGCATTTCAACTTGAGATTGTGAAGACATTATTTATTAAAGCATATGTTGTTGTTTAAAAGAATACAAACTTTAACTAGTAAATCAATCAAATAGATCACTCTATTAACAATTAATAGAGAAGCAGGGGCCATACCTGAATCCCTAAGAATGATATATAATTGGAAAACAAAATATGTATATACCTTATAGAAATTTGTCGTTTATCGTTGACTTTGCTCGTTAACAAGAGCTTTAGAACTTGACATATGAGAATTGAGTCTTCTAATACCTTCTCTTTTACGATTAAAATCATCCGATTATCCCCAAGCTTTATCTCCTCTTACTCGTACTGTGACGAAGGTCTATGGCAAAATAGCCTTCTCTTGCAGGGCTACGGCATACTATTCTTTCTTTTAAAGAAAAGCTATGGATTTTTGGTCTCTTCCTCCGAAAGACCATATCATTCTAACCTTCTTTTCTAAAATATTAGATAAGAGTAAACGGATATATACATCTCAAGCACTAGGATTACCTTGATGCTACCTGCTGCCTTCATATAGTTTTTCCTGTGTAGAGACCCTAACAGAAGCAACAAATTGTTTCGGCCATAGCTCTCTGATAAGAACTCATAATATGGTTGTATAACCAGTCAAAAGAATCGGAAAGCCATCTAGTCTACAAGCCAACGCGGGTAGAATAGGCAAAAACGTCTGTATATAGCTGCAAACATGCCATCTTTAGAAACGCGTTGCTTTTCCACATTTTTAGTATGCATGGACTCAAAATTTGTAAAAGTACTCTAAATATGACCTCCTATCACCTAAATTCGAATTTCTATTTTTGAAGATACTTATCTCCTAATAAAACTATTGTTGTCTTCTTATTTCTTTTACGATTTTTGGAGCTAATATTTTTATTCTAACACTTTTCTAATGTTTCTAGCCTTATTGTCTCACTCTTCTCTGAGTGCACTCTCTTTCCTTATTGAAATCTATATTAAAAGAGACACATACATACATGGCTTCTTGGGAGGGACCTTACAATCTCCCGCACTTAAAAGATTCGAGATGTCCTCATCTCGCGAGTTGGGGTAGTATCTAAGTAAATCCTCCTGTCTCTTTCAAAGTGGTGTCCCCACTAGGTAGAAATCTTCTTTTATCTAAACATTGTTTCGAGTCCCTTATTTCATGTGTTTGGCTTGTTTTGTTGTGCCTCCAAAAGGTCTATTATTTTAAAGTTAATTGGCCTTATTATCCTAAGTTCATGCGTCCATATAAATACCTCTCATATGCTATGAACCTTTGATTTCCTTATTCTATAGCCCCATGTAATATAGTACTTAACAAATTGTCATGGAAAAACGTAAGGGAATCAATCCTTTACGTAATGTAACCTATGATAGAAATTTCATAATCTTAGTATCGTCTTGTAGAATAGCTCTATTCATCATGCACATTACTTCACATGAATCTTGCACCAATCCTCTTCTATTTACTCATAGAAATACCTGATGAATTCGGTTATCTTTAACTTTGCTATCCCTATTTCTTAACCTAATTTTTCTCTAGCTCATGATTTCTTGTAGCCAGGTGTGGGCTTGATGTTCCTCTTGAATTAGGAGACCTCTTCTTGATTAACATGAAACTCATTTCCTTCTCGACATTTTTTATATAAAAAAACTTTATCATAGTCTCTGGCTATAATTATGGCTTCTGAAATAGAGGAATGGTAGATTAAGCTTCCAAATGAATCGATGGAGAAGAGTTATAATTATGGCTTCTGAAATAGAGGAATGGTAGATTAAGCTTCCAAATGAATCGATGGAGAAGAGTTACCTCATCCATCTCTAGAAGCAAATTGGAGAAGTTTAACAAAAGTTTGGTGGTATTCTTTTAGGGTCTTCCTTTCTTGGGTTAGCTCCAAAATTTCATTCATTTTATCCTCTCGAAATCCTGGAAGACAAAACCTTTCTTGAAGGTGTACTTTCATGGCATCCCATAACTGATTCTGGTTCCTATGGTTAGATTGACAACAGTGCTTCCAACTAATTTTGGCATTTCTTACGATTTTTAGATGAGCAAGGGTGAACTTGCTTCTTTCATTGTATCCATGAAAAGTTCCAAAACTATCAAATACTTATCATAGCGTCACATCTAAGGCACTTTGGATTAATATATCTCAGATCTTCATTTTTTGAGAATTACACATCTGGTGCCTTGGGATTGACACATCCAAAGATTATTAGGATTAATATGTCTGAGATGATTAGTTTTCTAAAAATTACACAACCAATATCTTTGGATTAACACATCTAATAGCATGATCCTCTGGGAATTACACATCCGAAGTTAGACCATGTTTGTCTGAGATGGGTTCAAGGTCTTGGATGGTCGTCCTAGTGTAAAGCATCCAATGGATGGCATTGGATGTCTGAGATGGGTTCAAGGTCTTGGATGGTCGTCCTAGTGTAAAGCATCCAATGGATGGCATTCGCCGTCAACTACTCAAACCTTAATGGAGTTAAAATCCTTATAAATTATAATATGCAAGTTAATGAGATATATCTTGAAAATATCTCTAAACAAAGTTTCAATCTATCCTTCTAGTCATTCAGTCTCTCACTAGTTTCTTAATTTGATCGCACTATGTTTTTCCTCGAAAGGTTTCCTCCCCAATCTTATTTCTCAAATTTATTGTACAAATATCTTGCGTGTGCACCCCCAAGATATAAGCACAGTTTCGTAGGATGATTTTCTCAACATGTGAGGATATTCAAATCACTTCTATGGCCAGTAGAGATGATTGATTCGTCCTCATGTGATAAACAATCACTTGTTTTAATCCCTTGACAGTTAACCTTTGAAAAACAAATCCTAGGAACTAAGATCGGCTCTGAAACCACTTGTAAGGTTCCCCCCTTCCAAAATAGGAGAAACACTTAAGATAGTTCACTAAGTCTTATCTTGGATAAAATTTCCTACTCATCGACACCTTGACCATGCAGAGATTCAAGGATACGATTCATAGGTAAGACCTAGTTATATCCCGCAGGGGGAGCGTGGTCTTCTAAAAATCAAATCACCCATAGGGTAATTGATCATAATTTGGACAACTACTAGTCTTGATTCCTAGAGACAACGCTTTTTTCCTCATCCATGCAGGGCACAGCCCGTTGACCTAGTCTTCTAGAATAGAATTGTCCGAGAACCTATTTATCTAACATAGGGCTTTCACTTAATATGTGGGAAAGCTACCTGACTAATCGGGTCCACCCGTCCGTAGGATAGTGCCGTCGGGGCATTCCATCCTCCCACTTTCCACCCTACTCACACATCAATTTGTTTTCTAATTAATCCTACCACACTATTTGACATAAATAAACATGTTCCTTAATTAAGGCCCTTTTCACAAGGTTTATTAAAACAGCCTTTTTCCACAGTATAATAATGCCAAAGAAAAAAATTTAAAAAAAAGTTTATACATGAATCAATTCCATACAAGCCAAACCGGCTCTCTTATTCTTTTCCTTTATACTGTCGATGATCTAGAATTCGGCCTTCCAGCCTCTACATGCTGGGCAAAACCCTACGGGACCATACACCTCATCATCGATGGCCGCTCTGGCAAGGACTCAAGCGAGCCTGTCGCCCTCTCAGGCTCCATCGCTCAATCCTCCTGCCCCTCAGAGAGATGTCTGCGCACTAGGGTGGGCTAATTCACCGCACTAGCCTGGGCCCTCAGAACTAGGCAGCATCACAATCACTCGCCTTAATCGGTGAACCTCATTCTCCCAATGGTATGAGGGATACCATGGGCCAACTCCGGGCCTTACTAACATCTTTGCCATCCGGCTATACAAGCACAAGAACGGGGCAGCGTCAAGGCACAGAGGGTTGTACCTGTACCTTAATTTAACCAAGATAACAATCCAATTGTTTCGGCCATAGCTCTCTGATAAGAACTTAGAATATGGTTGTATAACCAGTCAAAAGAACCGGAAGCCATCTAGTCTACAAGCTTGCATGGGTAGAATAGGCAAAAACGTCTGCGTATAGTTGCAAACGCGCCATCTTTAGAAATGCGTTGCTTTTCCACATTTTTAGTATGCATGGACTCTAAATATGTAAAAGTACTCTTAATATGACCTCCTATCACCTAAATTCGAATTTCTATTTTTGGAGATACTTATCTCTTAATCTGGCAACTGGTACTCCATCAGAAACGATGACTGTGATTGAAGCACTGGTAGAGAATGGAGCCGAAAAATGACAGGCAGCCGAAGAGAAACCAAAAAATTGGCCGGGCAGAGGGAACAGGATCTACAGTATATCTAACCCACCTTAGAGTGTACTATCTGCCCTTTCTGCACCCTGAGAACATACCCGCTGAGCCTCAAATCTAATTCGGTCCTTCAGAATGCGAGCCCAAGAAACAGGGCCGAACTCAAAAGTTTTGATCAGTTGTTTCACCTTTATTGACATTGTATAAGTCTTTGCTTGCAGCCAAATGGCTTCTAAAAACCATCTATAGCATTCCTTTGCTGCCAAATCAGTGCATCCAGAAAGTTTATCCTCCCCACTGATTTTGGGACCAAACTCTGCCTCCATCTTGGCTGCGAGAACTATTTTGCTAGCAATAATAGCTCCGTCTATACGGGCAAGTGCAGCTTCTACTACTGAATGTATTTCACTGTGTGAGCTCCACCGCTGCATCCTCTATAGCCACCATATGGCCAGCAGCTAATTGCCGTAGCAAGGGCAATGACTACAGGTGTACCTGCACACGCTCCCAATGGAAGTTGGAGTAAACGTGGATGCGCTTAAATCGGTGAGCCATGCATCAATAGCTGACCGCTCGAGATGAACGATCGGCGTGACAACCCACAAGAACTGCACAAGAGAAACAATCATGTGGCTGCTGTGCTGCAGAAGAAAAGAGCACAAGGAAGAAAAGCAGAAGGCAAGTAGAAAAATAAGAGCAAAAATAGAATGCCTTTCCACAAAAAGGAGGGAGTTTTTGCATGCAAAACAACGACTGCTTTTTGATGCATGAAGGTATGACACCTGGAAAAAAAAAATGAATTGACGAAAGCCGCCCTTGATGTGGAATGACTAGAACCATCATGAAAGAAAGTGTATTCTTCTCAGAAACCGAAAAAGGGCATTGAAGAGGAACATCTGAAAAATAATGACGCATCCGAAACCCATTGACCGGAGAAGAAAGGACTTCCCCATGAAGATTTGCGAGGAAATAAGAAGTGGGACTGTAAGATTCCTCCCCAGCCTCTAAGGAAGTCCAGTATCTTCCCCTGTAATCAAATCCCTCTTGAGAAATATAAAAGATCTTGTTTCTACCTGTTTTATCATAGAGAGAGAAAATCTTCTAGAGAGAGATGATTCAGTTTTTAAATATTTTTGGATGGAAAAATATCTCATCTTATTAAAATAAATTCCCCCGAAACAGAAGTTCAAAAAGAATTTCAGAAGGTGCATTAGAAATAAATTATAATCTGTTCAAAAGGCCTTATCCCCCTAAGGGTCCAGATTTTTCAAAAATTTTAAATTAAGGTTTTGAGGGACCAATCAGATTCATCCAAATGTATGGAGGAGATAAATTGAAGAAATAAATAAAATCCCCCTAAAAATGAGTAAATACTCACATAAGATGAAGAGTGGACTAAGGACCAAAGGAAATACTAAAAAAAATGAAATTTTGACACCTCAGAGTGGGGATTCCCCCTCATGAAGGAGGCACCTATTTCACATGTGTGGTGGAGTTTTAAATTCTCAAATATTGAGATATTTCATCTATCCTCTCTCCTAATTCAAGTCTAGTTTCAAAAAAGTAAGCTAAACTGACCCAAAAATGGTCAAAAATTGACCAAACTGATCTGGAAAATTCTAGAATCAGTTTGCTTGGTTAGAAGCTCACTTTTTCCTATAAATAGAAGCCTCCCCCTTTGTAGAAGCTTAATAGTGTTTTATGCACTGTTACTCTACTCCACCCCCCAGAGCCAAAAATAATGAATTTATTGATAATTCATTAGTTTTTGACCTTTCCCTCTTCAAAAGAATTGGTGGTCACTCTTTTTGCAAACAAGAGAAGATCCCTCAAACCATCAAGCCAAAGGGAAGCTCACAAAAATTCAAGTAACCTAGAAATCCTACTTTTCTTTATTCCTTTTTTGTTTTCTTTAAAATGAAAAAAATTAAAAAATGGCCATACAAAGGAGGTTATGGCAAAATTTTCTTAAATTTTGTGAAATAAGTTTTATCTTTTATTATTCTAAAAGAGTAATCTCCACCATTTGTGTATTCTAAAAGTGTTATTTTCATTCTAGGCATAGAAAAATGCATAGTAGAAATATTTTTATTATAAAAGTGTTATTTCCATTAAAATTTAAATTCTATGCATAGAAAGATGCATATTGGTTATTTTTTATTATTATAAAAGAGTGATTTCATTAGATTTAAATTCTATGCATAGAAAGATGCATATTGGTAAATTTTTTATTATAAAAGAGTGATTTTCATTAGATTTAAATTCTATGTATAGAAAGATGCATATTGGTTATTTTTTTATTATTATAAAAGAGTGATTTTCATTAGATTTAAATTCTATGCATAGAAATATGCATATTAGTTTATATATATATATAAAAGAGTGATTCTCATTAGATTTAAATTCTGTGCATAGAAAGATGCATATTGGATATTTTTTATTATAAAAGTGTGATTTTCATAATAATTAAATTTTATACATAGAAAGATGCATATTGGTTATTTTTTTTACAAGAGTGATTTTCATTAGATTTAATTCTATGCATAGAAAGATGCATATTGGTTATTTTTTTATTATAAAAGAGTGATTTTCATTAGATTTAAATTCTATGCATAGAAAGATGCATATTAGATATTTTTATTATTATAAAAGTGTGGTTTTCATAAGAATTAAATTCTATGAAAAAGATTTTTTTAAATTATAAAAGTGGTACTTTCACCAATATTGATTTTTATGCATAAAATGATGCATAAAAGAAAATTTTTATTATAAAAGTGTTACTTCATCAAAATTGATTTTTTTACATAAATAGATGCATAAAAGGATTTTCTTTTATATAAAAGTGTTATTTCCATAGAAGTTGGATTTTATGCATAAATAGATGCATACAACATTTTTATATCAAAATAAGAGTTCTCTTTAATTCCATGTTTAAATCCCATGAATATTGGTAAATGAATAAGTAAATACCATGTGAGAGAAAATTCTACCGTTTCATATTCTCTAGGATGGTAATGAGAAAATTCAAAAAAACTATCAAAGTCAGAATTTTAGATAAATGATGAATTTATTCCTCATAGGAATTCATGATTAGTTTTAAATTCAGTTAAGCAAAATACTCAATGATTGAAATTCAATAAAGTAGTAATTGAAATATTACCCGTCGAGAAAGTTAGTTTAGGGAGAACCTTTCCAGACTCAAACCCTGAATTAGACTATGACCAAGACTTAATCTCCTTCATCAGTTTCAAGAAAAGACGATGTGACCAGTTCAGGAAAATTTCACTCAAATCACCCACCGAATCTGAAATCAAGTTAAGACCCTTGATTTTGATCTGAGGATCAAGGTTACAAAATTCAAGAAATTCTGTTGGAATTTTAGACCTGTGATCTAGAAGTATTGGGATACGGATTAAAGATATACCCATTGTATTTAAAAGAAAATCAAAACTAAAAACTTGCATAGAAACCCTGTTTTCTTAAAGGACTGTCTTATGCTAGAATGCTGTGGAGGGAGTATTTGGTATAACCAAATTGCAATGAAAATCAATAAACATAACCATGAGATAGCATCTATTCAATATCCAACATACTGTGAAAAGTAGATGCAATTATTGGCAACTATGGATGTAGTACCCTCCTAGAAAATTGGAACCAAATCCTAGAAGGATGAAAACATGGAAGCTAATTTGTTTATGATGAATCCCGTATATCAATAAAGGAAATATCTAGTGATGAAGCTTCAAGTGGAAGTGACTGTGAAGATATCCTTTATAAGAAAATAAGAAAAGAAAAAATGAAACTAGGTAAAATTAGGAACAAACCTTTGAGGATTAGGCCAAGTCCCCCACCCTGATCTCAAAAGTGAGAATCATTTCTTACAATATGTGGGCATTGTATAATAAGGAATGGTCAAGAGACCTCTTCACCAAGAGTATCTAATGACTGCAGAAATCTCCTAAGATGGTGATGGTTAGCCTCTCTTTTATTATTTTTTTCAAGACACAAGGTCCTACCCCATAAGACACAAGGCATCGCTCGCAAGGTACCATCACTAGTAACCCAGAGTCTTGCCAAGATCCTATATAATGATAGTTATCTTGTTGGTCTTTTTTGTGTGTGTTTTTTAAAATTTTAGTTTTTTCTCTTTATTTATTTATTTTTTCACCTACAACTGAGCTAAAGGTCACTAAAAGCTGAGTGGGAGCACTTTGCATACTCCATTGGCATAATTTAAGGTCGGTCATGGATAGGTAGGAAATTACTAAGTCTAAGAAAGAATATGGCCTTAAAGTTTCTCTAAGCGGCACTTAGAAAGAAAATTTTACCCAATCATAAGGTCTTTTAGTTCTATGAATGCATGTAATGATGTGCAAGAATAGTTTCAAAGTTGAGAATGAGTTAGGTTACACCTAAGTAGGTGGAAAAGTTTGGTCCATATCGGGGTTGCACATCCACTGTAAGTTGTAAATCTGGATATGGTCTACATGACTGCACCTCAATAACATGTAATTCAAACTCATCTAGCAAGCTCATCATCAGATAACCATAGCTCGTAATAAGCATGCTCCAATTCAACATCACTATGTTGATTTTCCCCCTCACTTGGGTTTCCTAAAACATAACCTTCGGCTTAATGGTATCTATCATCCTGGCTCTGAAAGGGCATAGGTACTATAGGTAAGAGAGCTAAGTATCTACCACTAGCTAAGTTGTCTAGCAGATTACCCACCATGCTCCATAAGGGACAAGGAGTCGGTAACATTATCCTACAGAATTACGGTGTAAGTCCATAAGTTCTTGCTCACCTCCCTTGCTCTACAAGCTCTTCCTATGCATTTCTTACTTGATAGGGTCCTACCACTAGAGGTAAAGTACACTCACATCATCATGTTGTTGTGGTGTCTCTTCTACCATGGACTATAATAGTCCTATCCCATAGTGCCTAAAATAGGTTAGAGTGCCAGCATAAGTAGGATGCTCTGTATAACATGCGATGATCACAGGTTAAACATGGTGTAGGGGGATGAAACTATAGGTAGAACAGGTCCACAAAGGTGGCTCCACAACATTGCTCCCCTATAGTGGTGTGCATAAAAAAGTGTGACAGGGTTTGGAAAGGAGGAATACTTAGCTACCCTTAATAGTACCATTCCAAGAAATCTGGGCCATGATACAGACACTCGTATCAATCCATAAAATTTCCATGCTCACAGCCTATACACAGCAAATTCAAACTTCGTTCTCTTATTTTGACATGTGCTCTTCCTCATTGTCTTTTTTTAATTATTTTTAATGTTAGTCGGATTTTAATGTTAGTCGGATTTTAAGTATGTGTATAGGTGCTATATTGTTATACCTATTGGTTCAAGCTATATTGTCATGGGGTTGCTTTTTCCAACAAGCCCCCTCCTAATATGGACATAAAATTTGTAAGGGAGCGAGACATGGGGGTAAAGAATTAGGCTTTATGAAAACACCCTCCTTGCTACTATAGGTCATCCCTGGACTTCATGAAGAATTATGTAAACTTTTTGTAGCCATCCTCTCTAGCTTTTATCCACTTGGGACTCTTGCTTTGGGGTGCACCTGTTAAGTAATCGAGGATGGATAGGACTTGCAAGTTCTTGGAGAGGTGTTGACATCGATGCAAGAACAACCACGCACACCTCCGAATCCACAGTCGCCTCCATCGACTCAATCTGAACCATGGCCACTGCCGGTTGTTTTCCTATAGCTTTTTCCTGTTTCTCAGCTTTCTTCCGATCATACTCATGTGCTTCTGGGCAATCTTGGTGCCAATGTCCTTCCTCTGTAGTACAGAAAAGATAATTTTTTGGACTACCGCCGGCCTTTGTGAGACCACGACCACGATTGCCGCCCCTACTGCTACCCACTGTTGTTCAGCGATACCCACTGTTGTTCAGCGACGATAGGGTTGCTCAGAATTGCTCCCACGGCTGCCGCCCCTACCGCTACCCACTGTTGTTCAGCGATAGGGTTGCTCAGAATTGCTACCCATGTGGCTGAGAGTTCTGGCGGTTCTGTGTCTTTCCCAATGTTAATGACCTGGTTGCGAGGGCGAGCCTTGTGCCCCCTTCCATTATAGTAACACTCCTTCGTGTAATGGGAGTTGATAATACAGATAGCACACCACTTGTCATTCATCGCACATTCCATTGCTAGATGGAATGTGCGATGATACAGATAGCACACCACTTATCGTTCATCACACATTCCATTGCTAGATGGCCAGGATTACGGCAACGAGAACACCAGACTTCCTTCGTGGACTTAGCAGCTAAAGACTCCCCTGTGTAGGCCCCGTGCTGACCTTCCCACTTTTGTGAGATTTCTTGGTCTCCCGCACTGGTGCCTCGTCTGTACTGCTACTATCCTTCGATTCACTTTCCGAGCTTTGTGTGTCCGAATCCTCATCCGAGTTGTGTCGACGGCATCCTCGTGATGTGCTGCTATTAGCTTTCTTCTTGGATCGCTTCATGGTGGTGGAATCGTTATCCTCCAACGACTCCCTACTGGCGAGAATAGACAATGACCTCTGCCAGAGTGGCGTATTCACTTTGTCCACAGTGGTTAGGGCCGTGCGTAAGTCCTTTACTAATCCTTTCAAGAAATAGTCATTCAAGACTTCCTGAGCTGGCCGCTGCGCCTGCGGAACCCGCTGCAACAGCACTTAAAATTTCACAGCATAATCCTCCGCTGTGCGCTTGCCTTGCTTGAGGACCCGTAGCTTCTCTAGCATTTGGGCTACTGTCTTCTCCACGCAAAACCTGCGCGCAAAAACAACAGACCCACTGCATCATAATCCTGAAAATGCTCAATGAGGTATTTTGCCAGCCATCTGGATGCTTTGCCACCGCTGAGGGTAGACTCAAAAACTGATTTCTTGTGGAGAGGATCAAAGGGTGGAGGCACATTCAGGCCATAAGAGTTTTCAAATTGCCGCACATGTGCATCCAGATCTTCTCCTTATTTCCCCCGAAACTTAGAATACTTGATGTTGTGGGCTGGTGCGGCCATCACGACAGGTGGCGAGTGTGTAACCACCAGTGGTGGTGAAGGAAATAGCCGTCACGCCACCATCCGAGGAGAGGTTTGGGGTGTCAAAGGACACCCACCCGCCTTTCGAGTGCGGATAGGGGGACAGGAACGGCTCCGTCTCACCGCCACCCGGCCTCCGGGCCTATCGGGAAAAGAGGCGAGCTACTCGTCGAGCCACGACGAGTTTCGTCAAAGAGACGGTGGCTTTCCATCATCCAGGTTGTACCCTTGAACTCGGTTCAACTCCTCTTGGAGTTTTGCTTTCCTACATAAGTAGGGTAGCAATAGGGCCAAAGAATCTATCTTGCATGATCTTCTCTCTTGCTCTTCAATAATCAAAGGATTTGACACTACAGTAATTGCAAGCAAGGAGGCTTTTCTGCTGAGGGCATCTCCTACCACATTTTCTTTGCCTGGGTGGTACTTGATTTCAAAATCAAATTCTTACAGGGTCTGCATCCACCTTCTTTGGCGCATGTTGAGATCCTTCTGAGTGAAGATCCACTTTAAGCTCTGATGATCTGTCATCATCAAAGTGAATCTTTGATGCAGTAGGTAATGTCTCCACAGCTTCAGGGCGTATACTACTGAAAGTACTTCTAGGTCGTGGTGGACAGCATAATTTCTCTCATGCACTCTGAGTTTTCGGGATTCATAGGCCACTGCATGACCTTCTTGCATGAGTGCACCTCCCAGGGCAAAACCACTAGCGTCAGATACTACCTCAAAGGGTAGAGAGAAATCTGGCAACTTCAAAATGGGATTGGTTACAAAAGCGGCGGTCTTTAGCTTATCAAAAGCACTCTGGCACTTGGCAGACCATTGAAACGGGATATTTTTCTTGAGAAGATTAGTCAAGGGGAAAGCTATGAGAGCATACTTTGGTATAAAAATTCTATACCAACCAATCAATCCCAAGAATCCTCTGACTTCTTTCACTGTCTTTGATTTAGGCCAATCTATGACTGCTTGGACTTTTGCGGAATCTGGAGAAATTCCATCTTTGGATACCAAAAAGCCCAAGTATTCAACATGGTCGACAGAGAAAGTGCATTTGCTCTTTTTTGCAGAGAGTTGGTGCTTCCTTAGAATCTCAAGAACTTTTCTGACGTGAGCTTCATGGTCAGCTACATTCTTTGAGTAAATCAGGATATCATCAAAGAAAACAAGAACAAAATCATCCAAGTATTCTCTAAGAATGTCTTGCATTAGGCATTGAATGTAGCTGGGGCATTTGTCAATCCAAACGGCATGATAGTGAATTCATAATGCCCATATCGAGTATTGATGGCTGTCTTCGAGATATCTTGCTCATTAATCCTGATCTGATAATACCCTGATTTGAGATATATCTTTGTGAGAAGATTTGGGCTCCACTTAGCCTGTCCAGAAGCTCATCAATTCTGGGGATAGGATACTTATTCTTAACTGTCATAGCTAATTGAGACCTCTGTAGTCCACACAGAGTCTTAGCATTCCATCTTTCTTTTTCTGAAAGAGAACTAGCGCACCCCAAGGTGAAACACTAGGTCTTACAAACCCTTGTTCTAACAGCTGTCTAAGCTGTTTCTTGAGTTTGATGGCTTCAGGAAGTGGCATTTTATACGTGCGCAGGGCTACTGGCTGAGCTCCGGGGGTCAATTCTATCACATGATCTACTTCCCGAATTGGAGGCATCTCTGTTAATTCTGCTGAGGATAAATCATCATAATCACTTAACCATTCAGGTTCTTTAGCTTTTAACTTTGTGTCTACTGGATTCATTTTGACAACATAAATGAGCTGCTTATTTCTAAGTCCTTTTAGTAACTTAGAAGCCTTTACTTGGGGATCCTGAAATTCTGGTTCCTTGAACTTTATTTTCGTGAAGGTCACGGAAGGAAATGGTTCCATTATGATAGTGAATGTCAGCTTGATTTTTGTGGAGCCAATCCATTCCAAGGATCCCGTCGAAAACTCCCAAAGGTATAACTCTGAACTGATAATCAGTTAAATTCCCATTTAGATTGAACTAAATACGATCTGTCTCAAGGTGAGTGAAAAGAATCTTCTCACTGGCCAAGTCAACTTGCATAGGTTTCCCTGATTTTTGTTCTAAGACTAGCTTACGCAAGCATCCTGGGGAAATGAAAGAATGAGTACCACCTGAATCAATCAAAAGTTTAAAAGTCTTACCACCCTGATACTCAGCTAGAATATGGATGACGAAGAATTGGCGATTTGGCCCTTGGTTTTCAATTGCTGCATAAATCTATGCTCTTTCCTCTTCCACTACTTCTGCTATTGTGACTGCTCTGGCTGCTGCTGGAGTCTGAGGCGGAACTCTTTCTCTTTGGTTGCCCCAGTTCTGGGAAGGAATTCTGAGGCTACTCTGGACAGAGGTAGATGGCTGAGCTAGAGTTCTCCGGGGATCGCCCTGACTTTGACGAGATGGACCCTAATTTGACTGATAGGAAGGGGCTGGTCTCTGCACTCTTGGTCCTTAGGTGGGGCTCCTGAGAAAGTGTTATGTGTAGTGGGAAGGGTCTTCCTTCACTTTTGAATCTCCCAGTATCCTGATTCTGAATTTGGCCTTGCTGCCTCTTTGGGGATGGAAAGTTTGAAGTACTTCCCGAGGTTTGGAATCTTTTAAAATTAGAGGGTGCAGGCTTCGGCGGGACCTTAACTACAAAGGCTTTGGAAAAGTCCTTTGCCATTCTTATAGCTTCGGCCATTGAGACAGGTTTGGCATTCTTCACTAAGGTGTCCAATGGCTCGTTCATTCCTCGAATGAATCTGGCCCCATCAGCTGCTCTTCATCCAATTGTGGAGAATATTTGAGGAGGAGAAGGGCAAAAGCTTGATGGTACTCTTGAATTGTCCGGCTATCCTGCTTTAGTTCCAAGAACTCATTCATTTTAGTTTCAAGGAAGCCCGGAGGACAAAACCTCTTTCTGAGGTAAGCTTTAAAATCGGTCCAGGTCTGGGTATTCCGGTCGAGACGGTTAGGCTCGCAGTGATTCCTCCAAGCAACCCTAGCCGTTTCCACAATCTTTAACCTGGCGAGTGCCATCTTGCTTCTCTCATTGTAGCCAATTACATCAAAGTATTCTCCATAGCAACAATCCACTTCTCCACTACTTCACCTAACTGCTCCCCTTCACCCTTGAAGGGACCAGGTTGGGATCTGTGCAGTGCTTTTTTTGAACATCCGGATCTAACTCTTCGTCATCGATTAGAGGATCCGGTTGCCTTGCATAGGCCGCGCGCCTCATGACTCTAATAAGACAAGATTTTTGTCAGCTTAACTTTGACAATAGATTTATGATTATTTAATTCTTGAGATTTATCTTTAAACAGATAATGATTTCATCATACTTCTTGAACAAGATTAACCATATTCACAATCATGAAAGCAATTTGGATTTTTTTTTTTTGCAAAACCTCATTTATCATCAAAAGTTTGAGATATATACATAGAGAGAGCATCACGGCTCCCAAAATCACTACCTCAATCACGTACGCATAAAGAAGCGAAACTGCGAAGGAGATATGCCATGGTACAAACGATTCATTACACAGAAAGAGGTGCTGTAATTCTACTTCTAGGGATAAAGCAACTAAGAAGCCTAAAAACTCGGCATGAAATTCTAAAGTTCCTGGGTGAATGATCAAAGAGTTGAACATGCTGTGAACAAGCCCTAGCCTTATCAGAATCATGGGTGGCTAAGGAAATATTTTGCCTGAGCCTCTGGCGCTAACTGGTACTGACATTAATACATTGTCCTCCAAAGAACCACATATACCGACGTCGCTCAATAGGATCAGGAAAATAAAGACTTTCACTCTACTTACTCGAGTCGTGCAGAGTTGATGAGATGCTCGAATGCAAAGGCTATCATATTCTGACCCTGGGAGAGGTCAGGAATGCCAGATAGATTCGAAGTATCCATCTATAAATTTCCAATTCAATTTATGAGTTTTCAATTTTTGAAGTTCATTCAACATAATATTAACAAGTGAAAACATTATTTCCTAGATTTACTTTAAAATTTTAAGTAATTTTTGTTGCTTTTACGTAAATTTACAATAGCGCTCTGATTACCAACTGTGAGATCCCACTGCCCCCTCCACACACCAGATTCCCAGTAGTAGTTTTTGGCAGCAGAAGCAGCTCCCCCATGTGCGGGACAGGGTTTCCTACTACTCGAGGCCTTGCCCTCGAATGTTCGGGAATGAGATTAAGCTGGTGGTCATTTTGAAAATCGAAACCGAATAAATTTTCCATGCCCGAAAAACGGGGACGATTCCACCATTTTGAATTTCTTCGCAAATTTTTCTAACGAGGTCAAGATACTGAACTAACCTTCATCTGAATAAACCAGATAGAAGGGAAACTATTACAGACTTAACTTGAAGGAATCAACCCTTTTTTTCTAATTGAATCAGGCACAGCCCTTGATCTATTCATTAGAGAAGTCTTTAGGCTGATTCCAGCCTACCCCATCCGACCCATGGGTTAGCCACCGCCCACCAACCACTGGAATTAGTAAAACCATACAAGTACTCATCCACCCATAATTGAATGCCTTTCTTAACTTTTGCTTTAGAATACAAATACGCACACACTCCTCTTTAAACTTTAACTTATAAAACAATCCATTGTCAAACAATTATTGGTTACAGATGTCATAACTCAAAATTTCCATTCAATCCTTATTTCTCACAAAATAGTATCACTCTGGACTCTCAGCAGGTCAGCAAACAACGAGATCCAATAACAGATTACAATAATTTATAATAATTTTCTTGTCCATCAAACATATATATATCTTCCACGACATATGCATGGGTGTCTTAAGCATCGCGAACCCGTGCATTGCCTAGTCAAAACCCTCCAGGATCCTCCTTAGGTGCCCCGGCACTTCACTCAGGGAGATCGCTTCATCGGCCCTCGCCCATCGTACTGGAAGCACACCATTTTTCACCATACCCATGTTGGTCAAGACATGTGCAGGTTTTTGCCGCGTGAGCTATCCTTTGAACACTCCCCGCCAGCTGTTGCAATGGAACTTCCCTTAGAAATGACAAAGTTAAGTTGATTAAAATATCATTTTGTCAGAATCATGAGGCGTGCGGCCCGTGGTAGGCAACCGGATCCTCTTACGGATAATGAAGAGTTAGATCCGGACGTTCATAAAGCCCTGCACCGATCCCAACCTGGTCCCTTCAAGGGTGAAGGGGAATAGTTAGGAGAAGTAGTGGAAAAATGGATCGAGGCAATGGAAGAGTATTTTGATGTAACCAGTTATAACGAGAAGAGCAAGATGGCTCTCGCCAGATTGAAAATTGTGGAAATGGCCAGGGTCGCATGGAGGAACCATTGCGAGACAAACCGTCTCGACCAAAATACCCAGACCTGGTAAGATCTTAAAGCTTACCTCAGGAAGAGGTTCTATCCTCCGGGCTTCCTGGAAACCAAAATGAATGAGTTCTTGGAACTGAAGCAGGATAGCCGGACACTTGAAGAATACCATCAGGCATTTGCCCTTCTCCTCAAATATTCTCCACTTTGGATGAAGAGCAGCTGATGGCCAGATTCATTCGAGGGATGAATGAGCCATTGGACACTTTAGTAAAAAATGCCAGACCAGTCTCAATGGCAGAGGCTGTCAGAATGGCAAAGGACTTTGCCAAAGCATTTGTTGTTAAGGTCTCGCCGAAGCCTGCACCCTCAAACTTTAAAAGGTTCCAGACCCCGGGAAGTGCTTCAAACTTTCCACCCACAAAGATGCAGCAAGGCCCTAATCAGAATCAAGATGCTGGGAAATTCAGAAGTGAAGGAAGACCCTTCCCTTCAGAACACTTTCTTAGGAGCCCACCTCTTTCAAGGATTTAGAGAGATGAGCTTAGAAGTGAGAACAGGTGTTTTGGGTGTCAGGGTTTCGGTCACCAGCATAATGATCAAGATATCCCGAAGACAGCCATCAATACTCGCTATGGGCACTATGAATTTACTATCATGCCATTTGGATTGACAAATGCCCCAGCTACATTCAATCGCCTAATGTAGGAAATTCTCAGAGAATACTTGGATGATTTTGTTCTTGTTTTCTTTGATGATATTCTGATTTACTCAAAGAATGCAGCTGACCATGAAGCTCACCTCCGTAAAGTTCTTGAGATTCTAAGGAAGCACCAACTCTTTGCAAAAAAGAGCAAATGCACTTCTCTATCGACCATGTTGAATACTTGGGATTTTTGGTATCCAAAGACAGAATTTCTCCAAATTTCGCAAAAGTCCAAGCAGTCATAGATTGGCCTAAACCAAAGATAGTGAAAGAAGTCAGGGGATTCTTGGGATTAACTAGTTGGTATAGAATTTTTATACCTAAGTATGCTCTCATAGCTTCCCCCCTAACTAATCTTCTCAAGAAGAATACACTGTTTCAATGGTCTGCCAGGTGTCAGAGCACTTTTGATAACCAATCCCATTCTAAAGTTGCCAAATTTCTCTCTGCCCTTTGAGGTAGTAACGGATGCCAGTGGTTTTGTGCTGGGAGGTGCGCTCATGCGCAGGAAGGTCATGCAGTGGCCTATGAATCCCAAAAACTCAGAACGCATGAGAGAAATTATGTTGTCCACGACCTGGAGCTACTTTCAGTAGTCTATGCCCTGAAGTTGTGGAGACATTACCTACTGGGTCAAAGATTCACTTTGATAGACAGATCATCAGAGCTTAAAGTGGATCTTCACTTAGAAGGATCTCAACATGCACCAAAGAAGGTGGATGCAGACCCTGCAGGAATTTGATTTTGAAATTAAGTATTGCCCAGGCAAAGAAAATGTGGTAGCAGATGCCCTCAGCAGAAAAGCCTCCTTTCTTGCAATCACAGTGGCATCAAATCCATTGATTAATGAAGGAAGAAAGAAGATCATGCAGGATAGATTCTTTGGCCCTATTGCTACCCTACTTATGCAGGATAGATTCTTTGGCACTATTGCTACCCTACTTATGCAGGAAAGCAAAACTCCTCAGGAGTTGAACCGAGTTCAAGGGTACAGCCTAGATGAAGGAATTATGTATTATAATAGCAGGCTATGCATTCCCAATGATGAGGGTACTAAGGGTCAAATTTTGAATGACGCCCATGATAGCCTTGTAGTAGGACATGGAGGTTTCATCAAGACCTACATGTTTGTAAAGAAAAGCTTCTTTTGGCCTGGACTAAAAAAAGATGTACTTAATCATATACGTCAATGCTTGATATGTCAGAAAGTCAAAACTGAGAGAGTAAAAATGCCTGGGAAGTTACATCCATTAGACATTCCCCAGATGAAGTGGGAATGTATCAGTATGGATTCTTAAGAAGTATGTACCAAGCCCGAATCATGTGCTTAATGATGAACTCTTAACTTCTTCAACCCAAGGCCAGTTGGAACTCCAACCTAAAGAAATCCTTGATGTTCAAGAGAAGGTTCTCAGGAACAGAATTCTGAGAGAATTATTAGTCAAATGGAAGTTCTATCCTTTTGAAGATGCCACTTGGGAGAAAGAAGCCGAACTGATGCGGGATTACTCCCAGCTTGCGAGATGAGGACATCTCGTTTTTTTTTAAGTGGGAGAGGATGTAAGATTTCTCCCTAGCCCCTCAAGATGTCAAGCTTCTTCCCCTATAATCAATCCCCTTTTCACAATAATAAAAGATCTTGTTTCTACCTATTTTGGCCTAGAGAGAGAAAATATTCTAGAGAGAGATAATTCAATTTTTAGATATCTTTGGATGGAAAAATATCTCCTTATTAAAATAAATTCTCCCGAAATAGAAGTTTAAAAAGAAATTCCTAAGGTGCATTAGAAATAAATTATAATGTGCACAAAAGACCTTAGCCTAAGGGTCAAGATTTTTTAAAAATTTTAGATTATGGTCCAATTAAGGTTCCTATGGACCAATAAGATTAATCCAAATGTAGGGAGGAGATAAATTGAAGAATAAAAGAAACCCTGCTCCCAAAAAAAAGAGTAAATGCTCACATAAGATGAAGAGCGCACTAAGGACCAAAGAAAAGAATTAAAAAACTGAATTTTGACACCTTAGAGTGGGGATCTTCCCTCATGAAGTAGGTGCCTTTTTCTCATCATTACCCCTAATTTTTAATCAATAAAATGACATGTTTTCATCTCTCCTCTCTCCTGTTTCAAAACTAGACCCAAAAATGGTAAAAAATTAACCAAACTGATTTGAAAAATTCTAGAATTAATTTGCTTGGTTAGAGGCTCACTTTTTCCTATAAATAGCAGCCTCCCCCTTTGGTAAAAGCTTAATGGTGTTTATGCAATGTTACTCTACTCCTGTCCTGAGTTATCTACATTGATTTTTTTTAATAATTCAATTGTTTTTGGCCTAATCCTCTCCAGAGTGAATTGGTGGCCACTATTGCTTCAAACAATAGTAGAACCCTCAATCCCTCAAGCCAAAGGAATGCTTACAAGCTCTATGTAAGCTAATTTTTGTACTTTGTTTACAATTTTAATGAAAAATCTATGGTTTTCTTGATTTTTATGTTTTGCAAATGATTGAATTAAATTCAAATGCTATGCCTTTGATGAAAAGGCCACCCCTTTCTCTTCTTTACATTCCAACCTTTCTTAATCCTAGAAAGATTAACTAAGTGATTAATTAAACTCTTCTTATTATTTACTCTCTTGAATTTAGAAAATTGTGTAGATTAGAGTTCTATAATTCTAAATTGGGTTAATTAAGTTAAGTGAAGATAGATAAAAATGAGAAATGGTCAACTATATAAAGGAGGTTATGGCAAAATTTTCCAAAATTTTGTGAAAAAGAAAGTCTGTTTTTATGTTATTCCAAAAGAGTAATTCCCACCATTTTTTGCATATAAAATAAATATTCTAATTACTCCATGTATATATTCACCTATGATGAATATGCATAGATATCACTGATTAAATTTGATTTATATGCATAGAAAGATGCATAAAGGAAAATTTTTGATTATAAAAGTGTTATTCTTATTAAATTTGATTTCTATGCATAGAGAGATGCATAAATGATTTTTTTTATTATAAAAGTGTTCTTCTTATTAAATTTGATTTGTATGCATAGAAAGATGCAGAAAGGAAATTTTTTATTATAAAAGTTTTATTCTTTTTAAATTTGATTTCTATGCATAGAAAGATGCATAAAGAAAATTTTTTATTATAAAAGTGTTATTCTTATTAAATCTGATTTCTATGCATAGAAAAATGCATAAAGAATTTTTTTATTATAAAAGTGTTATTCTTATTAAATTTGAATTCTATGCATAGAAAGATGCATAAAGGAATTTTTTAAATTATAAAAGTGTTATTCTTATTAAATTTGATTTCTATGCATAGAGAAATTTTATTATTATTACAAAAGTGTTATTCTTATTAAATTGATTTCTATGCATAGAAAGATGCATAAAGGAATGTTTTTTTATAAAAGCATTATTCTTTTAAAAATTGATTTTTATGTATAAATAGATGCTTAAAGAAATTCTTTTTATTTTAAAAGTGTTATTCCTATTAAATTTGATTTTATGCATAAAGAAATGCATAAAAGGATTTTTTTAAATATAAAAGTGTTATTCCCATTGAAGTTGATTTTTATGCATCACTAGATGCATAAAGAATTTTTATATCAAAATTAGAATTCTCTTAAATTCTATGTTTAAATTCTATGAGTATTTGATAAATTAATAATTAAATACTCAAAAAGAGAAATTTCTATCATTTTAAATTCACACAGATTGTAAAAAGAAAATTAAAGAAATCTATCGAGATCGAAATATTCAGATAAATGATTAATTTATTCCTCATGGAATTTGTATAACTAATTTAGAAATCAGTTAAGTGAATATTCAAAGAAAGAAATTCAATAAAATAGTAACTAAATTATCAAACCTTTTCGAGAAAGATAGTTTAGGAAAAATCTTATCCGACTCAAACCTTGAATCAGACTATGACCAAGACCAAACTCTTTCGTCAGTTTCGAGGAAAGAAGGTGTGACCAGTTTAGAAAAATACACTCAAAACTTCTGCCAAATCTGAAACTAAGTTTGAGACCCTTCGAATTGATCTGTGGATCAAGGTTATAGAATTCGAGGAATGAGTAGATCAATGGTTGTGCCTGACTTCGGTTAAGAAAAAAACGTTGATTTTCTCAAATGATTAGATTAACGGTGGCTGTGCCTGATTTCGGTTAGGAAAAAAGCGTTGATTTCTTCAATCTAAGTCAATGATAGTTTTCCTTCTATCTGGTTTAATCAGTTGAAGGATAGTTTAGTCTCTTGACTCCGTTAGAAAATTCGTTAAGAAAATCAAAAAGGTGGAATCGTCCCTGTTTTTCGGGCAAGGGAAATTTTCCCGGTTTCGATTTCGGAAAGACCACCAGATTAGTCTCATGTCCGGACATTTGAGTTCGAGGCCCTGGTGGGAAACCCTACCCCACGCAAGAGGAAGCTACTTCCACTGCTAGCAACTGGGAATCCGATGCGCGGAGGGGACAGAGGGGTCTCACAGCTGGTATATCAGAGCGATGTTGTTAACTTACGAAACAGCAGCAGAAATCGCCTAAAATTTTAAAGTAAATCTGGGAAATAATGTTTTCACTTGTTAAGATTATATTTGAAATGAACTTCATAATTTGAAAACTCATAAATTAAACTGGATTTTTAGATGGATATCCCAAATCTGTCTAGCATTCTTGGACTCTCCCAGAGTCAGGATATGATCGCCTTTGCCTTCGAAAATCTCATTAACTCCGCTACAACCCAAAAAAGCAGAGTGAGACTCGCTCGTCTCACTTTCAGGATCCATACTTTCTTGATCCAGTAGAGCAACGTCAGTATATGTGGTTCTCTGGAGGGTGAAGTATTCGCATCAATACCAATCAACCGATAGAGACTCAAACAGAATATCTCGCTAACCATGATCTTGATAAGGCTAGGAGTTGTTCATTATGTACAACTCTATAATCATTACCACAAAATATTAGAAATTCTTACGGTATTTTTAAACTTCTTAGCCACTTTATTCCTAGGAGAAGAATTACAGCACCATTATCAGTGATGAATTGTGTATATCATAGCATGTCTCCATCGCAGTATTGCCTTTTTATGCATACGCAATTGAGGTGATGACTTTTGGAGCCGAGACGCTCTATGTATATATCAAAAACTTTTGATAATAAATGATGTTTTGCAAAAGATTCCAAATTGTTTTTGTGGTGAATATTGGTCAATAAAATTATCAGAGTGAATCTTGTTTTCAAGATTTATGTTGGAATATTTATTTATTTAAGAAGTAAATCTCAAAAATTAAATAATCATAAATCTGATGACAAAGTTAAGTTGACAAAAATATCATTTTGTTAGAATCATGAGGCACGCGGCCCGTGGTAGGTAGCCGGATTCTCTTACGGATAATGAAGAGTTAGATCCGGATGTTCATAAAGCCCTGCACCGATCCCAACCTGGTCCCTTCAAGGGTGAAGGGGAGCAGTTAGAAGAAGTAGTGGAAAAATGGATCGAGACAATGGAAGAGTATTTTGATGTAACCGGTTATAACAAGAAGAGCAATATGGCTCTCGCCAGATTGAAAATTGTGGAAACGGCCAAGGTCGCATGGAGGAACCATTGCAAGACAAACCGTCTCGATCGAAATACCCAGACCTGGTCAGATCTTAAAGCTTACCTCAGGAAGAGGTTCTGTCCTCCGGGCTTCCTGGAAACCAAAATAAATGAGTTCCTAGAACTGAAGCAGGATAGCCAGATGATTGAAGAATACCATCAGGCATTTGCCCTTCTCCTCAAATATTCTCCACTTTTGGATGAAGAGCAGCTGATGGCCAGAGTCATTCTCCACTTTTGGATGAAGAGCAGCTGATGGCCAGATTCATTCGAGGGATGAACGAGCCATTGGACACTTTAGTGAAAAATGCCAAACCAGTCTCAATGGCAGAGGCTATCAGAATGGCAAAGGAATTTGCCAAAGCATTTGTTGTTAAGGTCCCGCCGAAGCCTACACCCTCAAACTTTAAAAGGTTCCAAACCCCGGGAAGTGCTTCAAACTTTCCACCCCCAAAGAGGCAGCAAGGCCCTAATCAGAATCAAGATGCTGGGAAATTCAGAAGTGAAGGAAGACCCTTCCCTCAGAACACTTTCTCAGGAGCCCCACCTCTTTCAAATATTCAGAGGGATGAGCTTAGAAGTGAGAACAGGTGTTTTGGGTGTCAGGGTTTCGGTCACGAGCTTAATGATCAAGATATCCCGAAAGACAGCCATCAATACTCGCTATTATGGGCACTATGAATTTACTGTCTCATGACGCTTGGATTGACAAATGCCCCAGCTACATTCAATCGCCTAATGTAGGACATTCTCAGAGAATACTTGGATGATTTTGTTCTTGTTTTCTTTGATGATATTCTCATTTACTCAAAGAATGCAGCTGACCATGAAGCTCACGTCCATAAAGTTCTTGAGATTCTAAGGAAGCACCAACTCTGTGCAAAAAGTGAAAATGCACTTCTCTGTCGACCATGTTGAATACTTGGGATTTTTGGTATCCAAAGACAGAATTTCTCGAGATTACGCAAAAGTCCAAGCAGGCATAGATTGGCCTGAACCAAAGACAGTGAAAGAAGTCACGTGATTCTGTTGGAATTAGGGTTGCAGGAAAGCACACAAAGCTTGGAGAAGAAGAAGCAAGAATGCACACAACACAAAGTATTCTATTGTGTCAATGTACAAAGATAAGTTAGCCCTAGAAGGATGGGCGTATATACAAGCCGGGGGAAAAAACCTCCTAAAGAGGGAAAAAGTGCCCCGGCGGTCCTAAGTGTGTTCACACACATCACTGCCTATATATATGGCAACAAATCCCCCCTGGGAGTGATGGTGTGAACGAGAGCTGGCACTCATGTATAGGGGAGTGCCATGCCCGAAGTAGATCAATCCACAAAGGGGAGCAAGCCCAAAGCTTTGCGGAAAGCTTCGAACTTCTCACGAGGAAGCGCCTTTGTGAAAAGATCGGCGAGGTTGTCCTGTGTTGGCACATAGGCCAAGCTGATCTCTCCTGCTGAGAGTCTCTCCCTGACATAGTGATAATGCACCTCAATGTGCTTTGTGCGAGCATGAAAAATTGGGTTTTTCGCAACTGCCAATGCGCTCTAACTGTCAGTGAAGATAGAGGTGGCAGACTCCTGTCCAACACCCAAGTCAGCCATAAGCCGTCTGAGCCACACACACTCAACCGTAGCTGTGAAAGCTGCCCTGTACTCAGCTTCACAACTAGAAGTGGCCACAGTAGGTTGCTTCTTGCTCAACCAAGATATGCATGAGCTACCGAGCATGAAACAAAAACCACTTGTGGACACTCTTGTGTCATAGCAACCAGCCCAATCTGAGTCCGAAAAAGCATGTAAATCTGGCGGCAACGATCCCCCCTTGGGATAAAACAACCCAAGATGTATGGTGCCACTCAAGTAGCGAAAGATGCGTTTAACTGCCTTCCAATGCTGAGACCCTGGGCTATGCATAAACCTGCTCACCTGTGAGACTGCAAACTGAATGTCCGGCCTCGTAATGCATACATAAATGAGGCAACCAACAGCTGTCTGATAGAGTGTGACATCAAAGTGATCTCCAACATCATGAAGACTCAACTTCAAACCTGTCTCCATTGGAGTAGCAATAGGCTTGCAGTCTTCAAGGCCAAATCTCCGCAACAATGTCTCAATATACTTTGTCTGACACAAAGCAATACCTCCATCACACTGCTTAAATTGTATTCCCAAATAATGATGCAAATGCCCCAAATCTGACATTTCAAAAGAGGCATTCAAATCAGCCTTAAAATCAGCAATATGACTCTCATTTGGTCCTGTGAGCAGCATGTCATCGACATAGAGAGCAATGATTAGATGTACACCATCCACACGTTTAACATACAAAGTGCTTTCTGTTGGACTATTCTGAAACCCATGTGCAGTCAAATATGCATGTATCTTTTCATACCAAGCTCGTGGAGCTTGCTTTAAACCATATAAAGCCTTTTTCAACCTGCACACTTTGTTTTCCTGCCCTCTTTGAACAAAACCACGAGGCTGCGATACATACACCTCCTCATGCAAATCTCCATTCAAGAATGCAGTCTTTATGTCCAACTGATGTTCATTCCAACCATTATGAGCTGCCAATGCACAAATGCTACGAATGGTAGTCATACGACAAGTGGGAGCAAAGGTCTCATCAAAATCAATGCCTTTTTCTTGAGCATAACCCTTTGCAACAAGTCTAGCCTTATAGCGATCAACACTACCATCTGGCTTTCGTTTCAATTTAAAAACCCACTTACATCCAATGGCCTTTTTACCAATAGGCAAATCACACAAAGACCATGTACCATTCTTCATTATAGCATCATATTCACTTTGCATTGCAGCCAACCAATTTTCTGAATTTTGTGCCTCATCAAATGAAAGAGGTTCTTCCTCTTCACACATACTAGACACAGCCAAAGCATAACAGTCTGATGCATAAGAGGCATGCTGAAAACCTGAACGAGTACGACTAGTAATAGGTGCATCAATCTTACTATCACGCAAGGTCTGCACCAGCCATTTAGGCATACCTCTAGCCTGCTCATTTTCAGCCCTATCCTCATGAATTACATCCTGTAAATCTGCATCAGAAATAGGCTGATCTATGATGTCGTTTGAAATCTACATAGGCTGAATATTTGCCTCATTAGGACTTACATTTGAATTCCCACCTGTAAAGAGAGGCAACAACGTATCAAATACATCCCGTGAGCTTACACCTGTCTCTTTGGTACATGATAACAAGGGCTGCACAGCATCTTCCACAAAAACAACATCTCGACTAATCAAGATACGCTTTGACTGCGGATGATACAATCTGTAACCCTTGCTCTCAGCACTATAACCAACAAAAATGCATTTGACAGCCTTATCATCCAATTTTCTGCGTTGTTGCACAGGCACTAAAGCATAGGCCAAGCAACCAAAGACACGCAAGTGACCAATAGAAGGCTTCCTGCCATGCCAAGCTTCGTATGGAGTAATAGACTGCAAGGCCTTAGTGGGACACCTGTTGAGTACATATGCAGCACACATGACAGCCTCAAGCCAAAACGCATGTGGCAAAGCTTGGCTCTTGACCATACATCGTGCCATCTCCATAAGTGACCTGTTCTTCCTCTCAGCAACACCATTTTGCTGAGGGGTATACGGCACTGTACATTGGTGTTTTATCCCACGACTAGCCAGAAATGCATCAAACTGTTTAGACATGTACTCCCCCCCTCGATCAGTACGGAGGGTGCCCACAGTACAATTGGATACATTTTCAGCCATAAGAAAAAACTGTTTGAAGCACAAAAACACTTCGGACTTTGCCTTCAGTGGATATACCCATGCATGCCTTGAGTAATCATCAATGAAAGTCACGAAGTACAAGTGTTTACCAAATGACGGAGTTTGCATAGGCCCACATACATCACTATGTACAAGCTGCAATTTGCGAGTGGCCCGCACAGAACCATCCTTTGGAAACGCAGAACGCTGCATTTTGCCCAGAATACAGCCTTCACAAACATGTTTCAATGGTGCCTCAAGAGGGGGCAATGAGGCAACTATATCAAATTTCTGCAAACGCAGCAAACTAGCAAAGTTCAGATGACCAAAACGAGCATGCCATAGTTTTGCATCTGAAACTGCCTTTTCATCAGAAAGTGCATTTGCTGAATCTTCCACACACTTGTCATAAGAATTGAGCCTATACAGCCCACGAAACAAGGTGCCAGATACAATAATCGTATCACCAGAAGTCAAATCATGAACAGTACATCTGTCATCCACAAATTTGATTACAAATCCAAGTCTAGCAAGCGCAGAGACAGACAATAGATTCTTCTTTATCCCTGGCACATACAAAGCATCTGAAGTGTGAAAGCGCTGCCATTTGCAGCAGTAAGCATAATTTTACCAATGCCCTTCACTGGGTAAGAAGCATTATTGGCACATGTGACAGTATTCCCATTAGGGACAGCCTCAAGAGAAGTGAACATATCACGATGCGAGGTAATGTGCTTTGTAGCACCACTGTCAAAATACCAAACATAAGAGTCAACAGAAACTGCCAAACATGCATCATGTACAGATGGGTCATACTGGCAATACACGCTAAACGCCCATTCTGTATCCTGCACAACATTTGCAGAATCTGCATTTGTAGAAGCATCCGCTATTGTGGCTGCATTTGACTCTTTCTTCTTTGCCTCTTTAGCCTTTAGCTTAGGGCAATTCTTAATGACATGATCATTTGCCTTACAATAGTTGCACCTGGTCTTTTTCTTGCCTTTATCAAGAGCCTTCTCAGACTTATTGTTGCTACCTGTGGAAGGAGAAGAAGTTGCAGACCTACTAATAGGAGAAGAAACAGTGGAAGGGGCTGCCTTACCACTTCTTCTCTGTTGCTGGGCAGCAATAAATGCTTGATCAACTGCACGCTGCCTTGCCCTATTTTGCCTGGACTGCGCTTCTTGCAAGAGCTTGTTGACTAAAGTATCATACTTGACAGCATCAGGTCTGTCCTCATTAAGAAGTCTCCACGTGGAAGCAAAAGTCTGATATGTCTCAGGTAAAGCATCAAGAACAGTCTGCACAAGAGAATGATCAGGAATAATCTCACCTGCAGAAATCAACTGCTCTTTGAGATCTTTAATCTCAGCAAGAAAAACATTCATGTCATCATCTTCTTGCATAATCTTCAATTCTAGCTCTTTACGCAGGTAAGCGATTTTTGCCTCGTTACGACCTGCATACAAACCAGCTAGAATATCCCAAGCCTGTTTTGCTGTTTTAGCTGAACGAATATGTGGGGTGATGTTACGTTTGACAGAAAGTGCAATCAAGGCATGAGCCTGCGCATCTTTACCATCCCAACGAGCTTGTTCAGCAGTGGGTAAAACAGCAGCAACAGTAGAGCTGCTAGAACCTGCAACATCCTCAACAGATCCTACATCCACAGAACCTGGACGTACATCTATACCCTGCACAATGTTCCACACTCCTTTTGCAACCAAAACATGCTGCATCATGTATGCCCAAAGTGGGTAGTTGCTATCTCCATCCAGTTTGTCTTCAGCAGACAACATGCGAAATACATCATTGCTGTTATCAGCCATGGCCACTGACTGAAACTGATGCAAAAGCTGCCTGTAATGAAGCAAAGATTGAACAGAAAACAACTCGTGCTATGTAGCACGGTCCACAATAGAGTACATATGCCTGTTTTGCAGAAAACTGCACTGTCGAAATTTCTGCAGAAAATGACGAAAACACCTATGCAGAACTTGAAATGCAAAAACGGAGCCCGAAACGACCTCAGATGCAAATTCTGAGAACGCCAAGCCCTATGGGCTTATTTGCAGAGTATAGGGACCTGCAAGCGCTCGTGAAAACTCACCTCAATCGGAGAACGTGAGTCGGAGGGTGCTGGCGGTGTTGCCCTGGGAGCCGATGCCTGCTCTGATACCAATTGTTGGAATTAGGGTTGCAGGAAAGCACACAAAGCTTGGAGAAGAAGAAGCAAGAATGCACACAACACAAAGTATTCTATTGTGTCAATGTACAAAGATAAGTTAGCCCTAGAAGGATGGGCGTATATACAAGCCGGGGGAAAAAACCTCCTAAAGAGGGAAAAAGTGCCCCGGCGGTCCTAAGTGTGTTCACACACATCACTGCCTATATATATGGCAACAGATTCTTGGGATTAACTGGTTGGTATAGAATTTTTATACCTAAGTATGCTCTCATAACTTCTCCCCTAACTAATTTTCTCAAGAAGAATACCCCGTTTAAATGGTATGCCAAGCATCAGAGCGCTTTTGATAAGCTGAAGACTGCCTTGGTAACCAATCCCGTTCTGAAGTTGCCAAATTTCTCTCTACTCTTTGAGGTAGTATAACTGATGCCAATGGTTTTGCCCTGGTGGGAGGTGCGCTCATGCAGGAAGTCATGCAGTGGCCTATGAATCCCAAAAACTCAGAATGCATGAGAGAAATTATGCTGTCCATGACCTGGAGCTACTTTCAGTAGTCTATGCCCTGAAGTTGTGGAGACATTACCTACTGGGTCAAAGATTCACTTTGATGAGTGACAGATCATCAGAGCTTAAAGTGGATCTTCACTCGAAAGAATCTCAACATGCAACAAAGAAGGTGGATGCAGACCCTTCAAGAATTTGATTTTGAAATCAAGTACCTCCTAGACAAAGAAAATGTGGTAGCAGATGCCCTCAGCAGAGAAAAGCCTCCTTGCTTGCAATCACAGTAGTGTCAAATCCATTGATTAATGAAGCAAGAGAGAAGATCATGTAGGATAGATTCTTTGGCCCTATTTCTACCCTTATTATGCAAGAAAGCAAAACTCCTCAGGAGTTGAATCGAGTACATCCTGGATGAAGGTGTAACATACCCATCTCCACTAATAAAGAAATGTCCATGTAAATTTATGAGTTTTTATGGTATCGGACAAAAAAAAGTTCGCCCCCCGGGTGGTTCAGCACGCAAATCAAGGCGAGTGTCCCAAATTTGGAGACCCTGTCCCAAAAATTTAGATTGTACACACTTACCAGGGTGCCCGTACAATGGCCGCACAAGAACCAAAGGACAACCGTCCACTGTGTGGCCCACACGTACCGCTACGTGGACACCCATGTTGCCCCAAACTAGATAAGGTACATGCGTACCACTTCTTTCCCTGATAACCGACACCGTACCTTTCCCCTAGACCCATGCAAGCCACTGATCCATAGCCTTTGACGGTACACCATCCTTTCATCCTTGCTTTGCGCAGCACCCGTACCCGTACCCCACAACTATATAAACCCCCGGGGTGCTCCACAGGCAATAAGCATTTTTGCACAGCGTATGCCCCATTGTACTGCCGTCCGTCCTTGTGCAGTGTACTTGCTGTAGTACAGCCGCCCCTTGCAGCCACCCCTCTCACACCCCCTCATTTGAAGGCAATTTTCCTCCATCCCCCTCTTGCTAGGAGGCAGTGTCCTTAACTCAACCACCCCCTCCCCCCGGCGTGTAAAGAGACTTCTCCCCTTTAGCAAAATGTTTTTGTCTTAAGGACATCTCACAATCCCCCCCCATTTGCGTAGACTTTAATAAGAGGTTTTTGCCTTAAGAAAGGGTTCATGATGCGCTATAGTCTTTTGCTCATACGGTGAGCAAACGATCTCAGAATTGAGATCCGACTGAAGCGTTTCGACCGCGACAGCGAGCCCTATAAGACGACATCCAAGATGGCCCCATCCCAGAAATGTCAGAATATTGCCTGGAGAGGAGCACGTAACAACGAGATTAGGGAAGATGCTCTCGATGCGGCTCCAACCCTCCCTTTTCAAGCTCCTCAAGGAAATGGTGGCCAGGTTAGCTTGGTTATATTTTAAAGAAGAGTTTTTTTATATTAGTGCTAATAAATGTGTATCTTTTCCTTTTAAAATAATGACATAAAATTGTATGAAGTTACGAATTGTGTGATGCTGTATTCAATAAATTGCATTGAAATTGTTATCTTTAAAGAGTGCAAGTTTTTCCTGGCTTCAACGCTAACTCCGTTCCGTGCTTGTGTAGTCGAGCGGCGTTGTTAGCAAAGCCCGGGAATGGCCCAAGGTATCCCTCTTACCATTGGGAGAATAAGGTTTGCCCGCCGATTGAGGCGAGAGATTATGATGCTGCCTAGTTCTGAGGGCCCAGGCTAGTGCGGTGAATAAGCCCACCCTAGTGTGCAGACATCCCTCTGAGGGGCGGGAGGATCAAGCGATGGAGCCTGAGAGGGCGAAAGGCTGGCTTGAGTCCTTGCAAGCGGCTGACGATGAGGTGTATAGTCCCGTAGGGTTTTGCCCAGCATGTAGAGGCTGGAAGGCCGAATTCTAGATCATCGGCAGTATAAAGAAAAAGAATAAGAGAGCCGGTTTGGCTTGTATGGAATTGATTCATGTATAAACTTTTTATATATATATCTTGTCTTTGACATGATTGTATATATATATATATCTTGTCTTTGACATGATTGTATTGTGTAAAAAGGCTGTTTTAACAAACCTTGTAAAAAGGACCTTAATTAAGGAACATGTTTATTTATGTCAAATAGTGTGGTAGGATTAATTAGAAAACAAATCGACACGTGAGTACGGTGGAAAGTGGGAGGATGGAATGCCCCGATGGCACCATCCTACCGACGGGTGGACCCGATTAGTCGGGTAGCTTTCCAAAAGTAAAAGCCCTACGCTAGATAAATAGGTTCTTGGGTAACTCTATTCTAGAAGACTAGGTCAGCGGCTGTGCCTTGCATGGATCAGGAAAAAAGCGTTGCCTCTAGAAATCAAGTGTAGTAGTTGCCCAATTTATGATCAATTACCCTATGGGTGATTTGATATTTAGAAGATCACGCTTCCCCTGCGGGATAGGACTAGGTCTTATCTATGGATCGTATCCTTGAATCTCTACATGGTCAAGGTGTCGATAAATAGGAAATTTTCTCTAAGTTAAGACTTAGTGGACTATCTTAAGTGTTTCTCCTATTTTAGAAGGGGGGAACCTTACAATTGGTATCAGAGCCGATCTTAGCTCCTAGGAATTGCCATTTAAGGACTATTTTGCAATGAATGTTTTACCTAAACATAATGATAATTAATAAAAACATCCTACTAAAAGAAACAAGTTGAATTGATGTTTGAATGATTGTAGGAAGAGGAAGATGCCTACTCGAAGTTTCTAGTTTTCCAATGCATCTTTGAGACTGCCAGTCACTCCTCGAATTTCGAGTTCCGTGACACCATGGTGCAGATACTAGAGAAGATGTCCCTCCCTCATTTCTCTCGTATTGAAAGAGGATGGGGTAGAGATTTTTGGAGTCGTGGGCCGAGATATTTCTTCATCCGAGCAGATCGGGAATCTTACCCACCGACCTAAAGCGGATTTGTTGGATTGAAAAGTTGAACATGCTCCGTTTATTTTGGTTCGTCGGTACCCCCAGGGCCGACACCTCTGTGACTATAGATGGGATTCGCATACCTCAGGATTGCTGGGTGTATGACCAAGTGATACATATCTTACTTGCTGATAGAGTAGCTGTGTTGGGACCTACCCCAATCCAGAGTCTACCACCCTTACCATCAGTTTTTAGAGTCTTAGAAACTACAACGGAACCCCCATATTTCACCTATGTGGACCACTCTACCCTTATGTCATAGTCAAGCTTAGGAATTTCCCTTGATGGCAAATAAGACTAATGACTACTTGCAGAAGTGGTTGGAGGTATTCATTGACGATCTGTGTACACACTCTCTATGGGCAGACCATCTAGCTTGCTTAAGGAAGGTGTTTGAGAGTGATGTCGATTATATCATTTAAAGTGCCAATTCTGGGTTAAACATGGTGTGATATTGGGACACATTGTCCGAAAGAATGGTATATCCATGGATGACAGCAAGGTCAAGTTGATCTTAGAGCTACCACCGCCCACTAATTACAAAGGTGTGTAAAGAATTATGGGACACGTTGGGTATTATCACCGCTTCATAATTTTCTATGCTGAAATTGTGAGGCCATTTTGTACAAGCTACTCATTGTCTTTGAATGGCCTAAGCAATGCCAGGAAGAATATGATTGATAATTGAAGCAGGCATTCGCTAGCACGCCAATTCTAAGACCCCCCCAATTGGGACCTCATATTTCATGTGCATATTGATGCATCAAACTTTGCTATTGGATGCATACTAGCCTAGCCTGGTGAGTTCAAATTGGACTATCCAGTCTGCTTCGCTAGTCGTCAAAATTGAATGATGTAGAGGTGAATTACACCACCACAGAGAACGAGAAGGGTTGGCCATGGTTTACAATGTCAAGAAGTATCGACATTACCTATAGGCCAATAAATTCGTATTCTTCGTGGACCATCAAGCCTTATTATACTTGGTGAATAAGCCTTGCACCACGGGAAGAATCACAAGCTGGTTGCTATTACTATTTGAATTCAACTTTACAGTTATGGTAAGGAAAGGGACGCAGCATATGTTAGCCAATCATATGTCAAGAATTCCAAATGGGGAACCATCAACTGGTGTTGATGATGACCTCCTTGATGCTTGCTTGTTCAAACTGGACATGGTACCGGAATGGAGTAAGGAGATATCGGATTATGTAGCTTATGGTTTTTCGTAGGAAAAACCCTTAAACAAAGATAAAATTTGGTAGCTTATCAAGCTTGCTGCACCTTATTATTGCGAGAGAACTATAAGCTAGGTAAAGACAATGTCCTAAGAAGATGTGTAAGAGAAGATGAGTTCGTCACGATATTGGTGGATGAAGCTCATTCAGGAATAGCAAGACATTTTGCTGGAGAGATTACGTCTCACAAGGTACTTCGAGGAGTAGGATTATGGTGGCCTACATTCTTCAGGGATGCCATAGAATTTGTCAAAAGGTGCAAGGAATGTTAGTGATTTGCTATCCCATAACAAAGGGACAAGATGCTGCTCACCCCTATTATTGTAAGACAAGCCTTCGAAAAATAGGGGGTAGATTTTGTTGGAACTATTAGTCCAGCGGCACATCTATCACAAGCCCGATATGTGATCGTGGCCATGGATTATTTCACCAAATGGGTAGAAGCCACGGCCTCGAAGCGAGCTGATGCACGAACAACAATAAAATTCTTATATGAGCAAATTATCTCAAGATTCGGCTACCCATTAGAATTAGTTAGTGATCGCAGCTCACATTTCATTAATGAGGTGATTGATCATTCACTCGATGGATTCTTAGTAATCCATTGGAAATCATCACCTTATTATTCATAGGCTACTATCTTGACGAAAACCTTGGAAGCAAGTCAAACAGACTGGGAGCATAAGTTGACAGTAGCCCTATGGGCATACAAAACATCATATAAGGTAGCAACGGGATACACTCCCTTCCGTCTAGCTTATGGTGTTGAGACAGTAATGCCTATGGAATACCTAGTTTCGAGCTTAAGGATTGCAGCGCAAGAACATCTGATGGAGAATGCATTAGCTGAAAGGCTAATAGATTTATTGAAGCTTGATGAGACCATACTAATTGCGTCGCATGTATACTAATTACGTCGCATGGACTCATGGTCGAGAAACTACGTAGAAAGCATTGGTTTGCCAAAAACTTGAAACAAAAAGAATTGGAAATGGGGGACCTTGTCCCTATGTATGGTGTAGGAAGCACCAGGAAAACAAAACTTAAATATAGAGGCCTAGGACCCTTTCGAGTGTCTGCGATCACACCTCAGGGGTCAGTTAGAATTGAGACAATTAATAGCTTATAGATGGAGGGTTACGTCAATGGAAGTAAAAAAATATATTTTGGACCTCTGACCCAAGAGATGCTCTCGCAAGAACATCTCTTAAAACAATAAAAACAACTAGCAAAGAAAAAAAATCCAGTAAGCTCAAGAAGAGGTTAAGGCAAGGGAGGCCAAAGCCAATTAATTACTCCAGAAGAGAATGTTGCACATGAACATGGCTTCCTTGACTCTCCTGGTGGATGAGAGGAACTGAACATTGAGCTAGCACGACTCAGGGTGGGTGGAACTCTCTATGGATAAATGACATGCAAAGAGCATTGCACTAATAGATACGAGATCAAGTCATAACCTAATCTCATATGAGACATGGGGGTAGCCTTAGATAGATTGCACCTTGAACCCACCAATGCACAAGTACGTAGTGTGCACTTGATAACTATGAAAGATGAGGGATTTTGAAGTGTTAACATTTCCATCAGAAATAATTCCGTGGTTGGAAAGGTGTTTGTCATGCCTGCAGGTTCCATGAAAGAGGAAATGATCATAGGACGATCTTGGATTTGCGCCAAACAATTGTAATATCCAATGGGAGAAGAGGACACCACTGTTGCATGGGGGCAACAATGTCATGTCCGTACCCTATGAAGCAAGCCTGACAAACACAGGGAAATATGCCATGATTGAGGAGATAACAACACCAGGCACGGTGACATCAACTCATGAAGCAAAAAAAGCATCAGTTCTGCAAACCCCACACAAATAATATCCAAAGTCACAACGTACACAACAATGGGTGCCCAAGTTTCAACTCAAAAACCATCCCCACAAGGTGGAGAAGGAGGTTAATATGAAACCCATAAGAAGGATTCAAAAGGGGGCCAAAAATCAGAAATGGCCTTTATAAGCAGGTTGGCAGTACTCTAGACAAACCAACACCCCATAAGGTATTCATAAGCAATATGGCAGTACTCTAGACAAACCAACACCCCATAAGGTATTCATAAGCAATGGGTCTAAAAGGATTTACTACTGGCACAATGGGTCTAAAAGGATTTACTACTGGCACAAGGATACTACCAAGGCAATATGGCAGTGTGGGTGCCTAAAACCCACCTAGTGGCCATTGTTACAAACTGATCCGAATACAAAGGAAAGGGTAGTAAAATCATGCGGAACCAACTTCCAACCAAAACCAATGCTCAAATTGCACAAACAATGGTATGGAGGAAGAAGACAACTCAACAAGATGGGTTGAGTTGCCAAAGCAATACCAGCAAAACCACTTCGATCAAGGATCTGGACAAGGGACCTAAAGGGAGAAATAAAGAAGTTCAACAAAGGGACAAGGATAAAAGCCCCAAACCACAAGACTCGGTAATAACATTGTTCAGTTGGGTGGAAGGAAGAATCAAACACTCCCACACGGAGCTAAAACGCCTGCAGTAACACCTACTCAGAAGTACCAAGGTGTCACCTTAGTTCCCATGGCAATAAAAAGATGAAGGTAGTATTCATTAGCCATATAATGGATACAAGGTAAAACTGGGTATCATTCACTCATTTAATGCATGTTTGAATGACTGAGCATGAAGAGAAATAGAAGGTATCAATCTTGCATGCTCATGATCTAAAAAAGTTCACGCTATGAACCAATCTTAAAAGGTTCATGCCATGAACTAATCCAAAACAATTCATGCACCGTGAACTAATCCAAAACAGTTCATGTCGTGAACTCATCCAAAATTATTCACATCGTGAAATAGTTACTTCTCACATGCCAATCGCAAGATGCCATGTGGCATTCTTCATTAAGGCAGCTGTCTGTCGAGTCCGACGGCTGCACTATAAATTCAAAAATCATTCCTTTTTATCATTTTGCATTGTGTGATCCAACGCAAATCGCCTTCCATCATGCACTCCCACAATCAATCTTGCATCGCATCCCCACATACTCCAACTCTAATCGACATTCACACATTAAGGTGGGAGCTTAGACCTTCCTTGTTTTTCTTTTCTTTTTTCTCTTTCATCCTCTTTTAATTTTGATTATGATCAAAAAGCTCTCAATAGCACAAAGGGGAATTGTGTCTTTTTATTATGAGAAAATGCTATACATTTAGTCCTTATTCACACTTGGGCACCCAAAACTTACTTAACTAAGGCCTTGGGTGGCCAATATCTCATAATGTATAACTTTATTATTAATGTCCTCAATTGGAGAAGCATACTTGTTAATCCAAAATGGGGTTAACATCCCCCCTACCTGATGTAGGTTCTGTCCTCCGAACTTGTTACCGAGGTCAAAAGACTTGGTCACCGAACTCATGAATGACGGTAAAATTTTTGGCATGATTGAAGCTTTTTGGGTTCTTATGAATGCTGAGTGTGAACGCCAAAACCCTATGTCCACCATGTCCTCAAATGTGACATGTCTGTATGCAGGAAGACACCACAAGATGATGATAATACAACATCATACCCCTGTCAGATGGGCCTTGATTCATGTTGAATTGTAGTTGTTAAACTTCATATCTACTCTTTGGGTTGATCAATCAGGACCACGAGCAATTTTAAGAATCTAACTCTGGCCACGATTGTTGGGTCAGGGATACGGTGCCATGCTTATATCCAAGTGAGCATCTGTTTTCTTTGCTCCTGTATGTCTATAAAGGTTGCTGGCATGAAGATTGGGAAGTTGTAATAGACATGCGAGTCGCGTTGCTTGGCCTCCTAAAACTCCAGTGGAGTCCATCTTCTCTTTAGTGGCATGTACAATGGGTCCACTTGTTGAGTTGGTGACACACACATATAGACATGGCTGTATTCTGGAATTGTTAAGAATTACTTTCTCCACTCCGGCTGTATTCCAAAATCCTCTAACTTGGGATGTGCATCATCGGTGATAATAGTTGCATATCCCCCTTGTGTGTGGACTGGGTGAGCTTTTCTCCACCTACGAAGCAATAACTGATCATGAAGGTAACTATTCAGATTTCCAGCAGGTCGGCCAATTATGGATTGGCTAATTTTGTCTGCCGTACCACATTAGACCACAATGTACCCTCTCCAGCCAAAGGGAGTAGTTCTTCTAAATCTGGGCGAGGTGCTCGTAGAGGGTATGGTACATAATGCTATTTTGTTGGCGTGACCTCAGAGTAGGCCTCGGGTGGAATTCCTCGAGTTGGCTTAAATGAGGTTATTTGCATTAACACCTTGAACATCAGCTTTGACAACAGTTGATTTCTAGCTCGAATGAAACCTTCATATTCTGCACCACACAATGACTCCAAAACTGTATCATCAGTGAAAGCTTCAATATTGTCTTGGGGGGCAGTATGGCATACCTCCTGAGGTTGCCATTGGGGAGACGGGTGAGGTGCCAGTATCTCCTCGGGGGTGAGAGGGTTAGTGGGAAAATCTATATGTTGAGGAATGAGAGTAGAAAAGATACAGTCGGCGTTAGACTTGTTAGTAGGTGGGGCATTAGGATAGGGATTAAGTAGTTTACTAGCGACATTAGAATTAACTCAGTAAGTGGAGATGGAAGATGAAGATGGTGTCTCTTCCTAACCATGACTTGAAAGCGGGGGGGGGGGGGGGTGGGGTGGCTAGGTTTGTGAGATTTCATAAAATCTTGAAGGTCAGGGATATCCTCAGGATTTATGTTAGGATATTAAATATTCTCAAGATTTATGTTAGGATATTCAATATGGGTGGCATCAAAAGTGTAAAGTACACCGGTTAACATGGATTCTAAATGTTTGTAGATATAAGAGTATAGTTTTAGAATTTCGAAAGGGTGATATAAAGAAGACTCACATAAGTTTAAATGCTGGTGAGTATTATAGAAATCTAGCCACCCATGGCTTATAATCCATTGATAACTTTATGCTAACACCTAAAACTAGTAGTTGGCCGGTGTCTTGGGAATATCATCCGGAACAAACATGTCTAATTTTTTGACATTGTTGTCCAGAATTTCAGAGTTTATATTACCCGATACTAACTGCAAAGTTTAACACAATAGGGTGTAATGGATAAAAGTAGATATCCTGTGGATTAGTTAATACTATATCTCCCCTCAAAATTCCCATTATGATAGTGGGGTCAGCATCACGCTCAGTATTCTGCTTATTTACTGAGGGTTAGTTCACCTAGGCCTAGGTCCTCAGACAGATTTATATCATATTGAAGTAAGGAGAGGGTTAGTGTAGACAAAAATAGAGTAAGAGTTTGAGGAGGGGCCCGAGGGGTTATTAGCAAACTGACCTATCTCCGAGGCACACTCAAGGAGTAGGCGCATTTCATCCGTAGGCTCTTGTCTTTGACTATGGTCTTGTATTGCCAATTGGCATTCTAATTCTTGTAGGAGACAGGAGTCATTGGTGCTATTTCTTTCTAGTGATTTGTACTTGGCCTCTTTCTCTTCAGTGGCTTTCAAACTCTTCATGATTACATCTCGATGCCTGGCCTCTATTGTTTGTCAAGTGTTCCTTTAAGGTCTAAACTTGTGTGTTTGACTCTTGAACTTGCTGCACCGTTACAATCATGAAGCATGTGTGTAGTGAGGAGATGGCAACACATACTCTTTGCTCCTATTCCCATAGTGGTGCACTTGTGCTTGCGGCCCCTTCTAGTCCAACATGTGGCAGGTTTAGTAGTCCATCCAAACCTTCCGTAGTTTCCTACATCATGAACTGTTCATAATCTATATTCTTTAGGAAGGAAAGCTAGGGTAGTCTTTCTTCATCCTCCAGACACCTTCTTTTTTTGCTCGAACTAGATGTATCTTCACCTCTTGGTCTTTTACCTGTACATCAAGTGGCGTTGCTAGATCTTGCACTGGGATTGATGTTGTTGTCTCAAGTTCTTGTGCTTCTTCAGCCAGCACTGCTTCTATTGCTATTTTTGGCTCCATTTTTGCAGGTGTGTCCGCCATGGTAGAATCCTTGAGCAGGGATAGCTTTTTGAATATAAGCTAAGCTGGGCTCTGAGAAGAGTAATCTATTGCGTTTGTTCTTGAGTGACCTGATTAACAGTGGCTTCTTGTTGTAGTGTCAGTACTTCTTGGTATGATCTAATCTCTTATACCAACTCAACCTCTATCCTTTGTGATTCCTCAGCCACATCATGAATGATGCCCCTCATCTTTCTTTCTGTTTTCCTCCCTTTCTTTATCTCCTTCATTATGGCTTGTGTTTCTATGAGGACAACTTGGCCCTCTTGCATCTCTGCAACTATCAGCACTGGTTGCTCTGGAAGTAATGCTAACTGCATCTGCTGTGCTCGTTTGGGTTCTGGAAGGGTCCTCTTTGCCACATGGTTTAGGACCTATGTGAGTAGGTAGGGGTTGCATATCTTGGACTGATGGCATTGAGATAGTGTTCCATCTCCCAGTGTATGTAGTATGCCCAGTCCTCCTCCTTCTCTTCATGGACTTTTGCAATTCTGTTTGGGACCCTATCGTAGTGGTCCACTGGCTTCATCTACATGATCAATGACATTACTCTGCATACCTTCTCCATGGCCTCATCTCGGATATTGTCATATTCAGCCCTATTAGAGTTATATGAGCTCTTCTTCAACATAGCATCCAAGGGCATCTTGTTAAAGGCATGGGTGTGTACCTTGACTGGTGGTGGGAGCTGTAGAGCTTCACGGATTAGATCTTCTGTGATCAGGATCTACTCTATTGTGCCATCGGCCTTCATTACTATGCCCCACTTGGTAGCTTTGTCATAGGTTTTAATGTACTCGGCACAAACTTCCGTGTCGATGTTCTTGGGAAGAATCTATGCCATTCTACCAAGGCCCACTTTCTCTAGCTTTTCCTTTACTTCAGCCTCTTCTAGGATTTGGAGGCACTCCAAGCTGTGATACTGCAACGCCACCTTTCCATGGGCCGTATATGGATCTCCTTGCTCTGATGATGGCACCATGGAAGGCTTGGGCATATGGGCCCAAGTAATTCATCTTTGGTCCCTGCACGTCAGCTTCTTCTGACTCATCGGGGAGCTTGTAGCACTGGCCTGTGTTACGACGACGGGGGTCTCTTTCTACGGCTTTCGGGTCTAAGGTTGACATCTGTACATGTAAAGAAAATTAGTCTCCAGATTGGTGGGGCAGGTACCACTCCTTTACTTTACTTTTCTTTTTTTTAAATGGCAAGAAGGTTAATCGGGATGAGAAGTTTGTTAGTGGTGGGAGCAATAAACAAGGTGTATTAGTTTGAACAGGTCAATTATGGAGCGTGAAGGTGCAGGTTTTTGGCAATTCCGTGAAACTGCACGTCATGAGATGAGGAGTAAACCCATGAGAGGGATTTTCGTGAGGCGGCATCTTGTGAGAGTTAAGGACGTGAGAGTTAAAAACGTGAGGAGGACTTCCATGAGGCAGAATCCCGTGAGGGGGATTTCCATGAGACAAAATCCCGTGAGAGGGATTTCCGTTAGACGGAATCCCATGAGAGTTAGAAGCATGAAGCTACAGGTTCAATTCCGTGAAACTACAGGTTTTTGGCAGTTCCGTGAAACTACAGGTTTTTAGTGGTTACATTTTTATGTTTTGCTTTTCTCTTAAAGGTTCAATTAATGCAAGTGATGAGTCTGCGTGATGAGTCCACATAGCAGAGTTTAGAGAAAAACATGAAAACCGTGTGATGAAAATGTAGATGGTTTTAATGTGCAAGACATTGAGAGAGAGTGATTGCCTTATGCAACGGTGTGAGCGACTCTACGATGACAACGTGGAGGCGGAACTTGAAGGTCCTATGACAGTTGTGTTCTATTGCTCTTCCCTTAGGTGAATGCATTGAGTTCCCTTTTGGAGGTGTGGTAGCTCTCACAACATTCTTCCACAGATAAAGAACATATCAGAATAGGCCTTTTAATCCAATTCAAATAGAGGCAAACATAGAGGTCATGATTAAGGCCAAGGTGGTGGTCGACATGGAAACTAGAATTATGGATAACAATAGTCCAATGATTCGCAGCAGTGGCAATAACAACAATCATACACAGTTGAAAGAGGCCAATCTAGAGGCAGGGAGAGCTAGAGGAGCTGAGGTGGTCGGCAAAGAAATCAGGTTGAAAATAGCATAGAGTGCTACTATTGTGGCAAACCAAGGCACATGGTAAAGGACTACTTTAAAAAGTAAAATAACATTAAAAGAGGAAAGTTTCAGTAAGGCAACTATGCATCATCTAGTAAACATGGTGGTGATGATAGAAGTGAGCAGCTATTTATGATGCAACACATGCTTAGTTTCACAACAATAGGATATGTGCCAGAATCTACAGATATATGGTATGTGGATTCTAGTGCCTCTAACCACATGACTAGTCATGGTGGTGAGTTAGAGACATGTAGAAAATGGAAACACCAGGTTATGTAGAAACACATGATGATACTACACGCATCCCATTACGCATGTTGGTAAAGTGCCATTATCTATACAAGATGGAAAAATGAAGTACTTGGTAGATGTACTTCATGTTCCAAATATTATAAAGAACCTAGATTCTATTGGACGAATGGTTAAATAGGGTCTACAGGTGAGGTTTAATCAAAGGATGTTTTGTGGAAGACTTCAAGAATCAATGTCACTTGGTTACAAAGGGTAACAAAAATGGCAGGATGCTTACTTTGGATGTGAACATGCCCGAGGTAAATGCACCCATGTTTGTGCATGGAACATGTGTCATTACTTTGGATGTGAACATGCCCGAGGTAAATGCAGCCATGGATGTAAACATGCCCAAGGTAAATGCAGCCATGTTTGTGCCATGAAACATGTCATTACTTTGGATATAAATATTTCTAAGGTAAATGCAGCCATGTTTTTGCATGGAACAGGTGTCATTGTAGATATTGGCATATGGCACAAGCGCATTAGTCATGTGGACTGAAGTCTATATGTAGGCCCAAATATATTATCATAGGTTTGCCAAAGCTTAAGGCTGATGGTATGCATAAAGTATGTGAAGCATGCCAACTTGGTAAGCAAGCCAAACATGCTTTCCCACATGAAAAGCATGTCAGTGCAAGCCATTAGATGTTATACATTTAGATGTATGGGGACCGACCAAGACTGCAATAATTGTAGGTTGCAAGTATTATGTTACATTCATTGATGATCACACTAGGAAAGTGTGGGTTTATTTCATGAAGGAGAAAAGTAAGGTGTTTACTCACTTTCAGAGATTTAAAGTCTTGGTCAAGAAAGAAAAAGGCATACAAATAAAATGACTAAGATTAGATGGTGGGGGAGAGTATTTCCCCAATGAGTTCAGTGATTTGTTGAGAAAGCAAGGAATCAAGAGACAGTTTTATTTAGGGACATTTTGGAGGTCATTTAGAGGGCCTTTTAGAGGAGAGAGAAAATAGAGCACAACCAATGAGGAAGAAGCCAACGTAATGTTGAAAAATAGCTCAATTTATCGAAAAATTTCAAAAAATAGTCACGCCGCTTACATTCAACGAGGGTATCTTTTTTAAAAACGGTCGAGTACACATTCAATGCAGGGATATGTTTCAAATGAGGTACAATTCTTGTATTAAATATACGGCTTACATCATCATTGGATAAGAAAAGCACTTCGAAGCTAAACTTTGTAGACAATAAAGTCTATACATTTCTTCTCATGGTGTTTTGGTGTAGAATTTGGAGCTTTTGACATCACCATTGCATCTACAGTGGCCTAAAATCCCCAAAATGACTTTTGAATCACTTAAATCAGATATCCGAAAAGGCAGAAACGACCAAAACAAGGGGAGAATTAAATCATAGCCAATTGACACGCATAGAGGAAGTCGTTTTGGAAGTGGCCACGGCCTCTATGCGCGTCAATTGGCTATGATTCAATTCTCCCCTTGTTTTAGAAGTGGCCAAGGACTCTATGCGCGTCAATTGGCTATGATTCAATTCTCCCTTTGTTTTGGTTGTTTCTGCCTCTCCGAGTGTCCGATTTAAGTGATTCAAAAGTCGTTCTGGGGATTTTTGGCTGCTTTGGACGCATTTGTGATGTCAAAAGTACTAATTTCTACACCAAACTACCACTACGTGTATATTGTTAGAAGAGTAGCATGAAATTTTTGAAAAAGGTGCCATATTATGACGTGAGTGCCTTTTGGGAACCCCAAAAAGTTGAGAGCGATGTGTAGCTAGTGCACATATTTCAATACCTTATCAAATCCACTTTTTGTAACTTGCAATAATTTCTTGTCAAGTACACATTTAATGAGGGTATCTTTTGAACATTTTTTCTAGAGAGAGAAAATAAGTGTGTGAATTTCTTACAAGGCCCTACAAATGAACTCCAAAATTTTCTAATGACATGTAGGTACACTCCACAACAAAATGGTGTTGCAGAAAGAAAAAATAGGCACATTGCAGAAGTGGCACATGCCTTGATGTCTGAAAAGAATATGCCAAATTATTTTTGGGCAGAAGTAGTAGCTACTATTGTGTACATTATTAACATGACCCCCACTACATCTGTTCATGGTATGATGCTTGAATAGAAGTTAACACGCATAAAACCGGATGTGTCTCACTTGAAAGTATTTGGATGTATTTCATATGTGCATATTCTCGAGAACGAAGTGAGAACACAGTTGGATCCAAAGACAAAGAAATGTATCTTCATTAGTTATACTTTGCAGCAAAAAGGTTATGGACCCTAACACTTGTGGATGCAAGTAAGCAAAGATGTTGTCTTTGATGAGATGAGTAGCCGGTATGCACCAGTAGTGAAGGCGATAGAATATGCAGATGTAAGAAGTATTGATGCTACACCACATGTAGAGTAGCAATCACACGGGTTCTTAGTGGACTTGGACATTCCTCTAGTAGTGAATCTAGTGTTAGTCCATGGTCAAGCAGGTTTAGGATAGATGTAGATACACATGTATCATGCAAAGGGAAGGAAAAGGTAGATCAACCTTAGGTGCTTGATTTGTGATCAGGTCTCTCATATGTGGATGGAGGCTCTAGTGGCTTTGAGTAGAGCCTTGATGAGAAGCTTGGCCTTTGGCATTCCGTATGTGGTTACTCTAGGTGTAAGGAAAACCAAAGCTATTTTGAGGACACCTGGCAGTGATCCAAGTGTATGTAGGTCTACGAGGGTTAGGTACCCTCGTATTGACAGGTTGAGACATGATGTATATATAGCCCATCATTATGCTTACATGGTTAAAGCAATACAAGAGTTGGAGTCCACTTGTTTTGAGTAGGTACTTGAAAATAAATAATGGGAAGATACCATGAATGAGGAGATGGCAGCATTGGATACAAATGCAACATGGGAGTTAGTGCCTTTGCCTAAGGGAGAAAAGAATGCAGTTAGATCTATGTGGGTGTATAAGGTCAACCATAACGTAGATGGTTCAATGAGCAGGTATAAGGCAAGATTGGTTGCATTGACTATGAGGAGACATTCATCCCGATTGTGAGAATGGTAACCATGAGAGCTATCATTGCTATGGCTATAGCAAAGGGTTAGTCTTTACATCAGTTAGATCTATGTGGGTGTATAAGGTCAACCATAACGTAGATGGTTCAATGAGTAGGTATAAGGTCAACCATAACATAGATGGTTCAATGAGCAGGTATAAGGCAAGATTGGTTGCATTGACTATGAGGAGACATTCATCCCGATTGTGAGAATGGTAACCGTGAGAGCTATCATTGCTATGGCTATAGCAAAGGGTTAGTCTTTACATCAGATAGATGTAAATAATGCCTTCTTGCATGGTGATTTGCAAGAAGAAGTATAAATGATACAGCCACTAGGTTATGAGAGTGATGCACATCTAGATTTTGTGTGCAGGTTACCCAAGGCCCTGTAGGACCTGATGTAGGCACCCGGAGCATGGTAAAAAAAGATCGAGGAGTATCTTATTACCATTGGATTTTAGATATCCAATGTAGCTTTTTCACTTTATGTGAAAAAGATAGATAGAGGGAGCATGCTATTAGTCATTTATGTGGAGGACTTGATTATCATTGGTGATAGTGATGTTGACATACATGATGTTAGGAGGCTTCAAAAGTAAAAATTTGAGATAAAGGATTTGGTTGAGCTACGATACTTCTTGGACATAGAGGTGGTGAGATCATCTCATGGAATTTTGTTATTACAAAGGCAGTATGGCTTGGACATGTTGTCCAAGTATGGTATGACAGGTTGTAAGCCTGTTTCAGTGCCATTGGAGAAAAACACAAAGCTTTCCTAGAGATACAAGTAAGCTTTCCCAAAGATACAAGTAAACTTTTAGAGGACCCCACTACATACAGGCACAAAGTGGGTGTAGCTTGATCTACATGACCATTACTAGGCTAGACTTGAGTAATGTTGTTAGACTCGTGGAGTCAGTTTATGTAGGCCCCTAGGAATCCACACTTGAATGTGGCTAGATGGATTCTCAGCAGGCACATAAAGTACATAGTTGATTATGGACTTTTTAATGAGGCTTGTATAGAGATACAGCTACATGGATATAGAGATGCTGATTGGGCTGGTAGTGTCGTACTACATAGGAGGTCTACCAGTGGCTTTATGTTTTTGTTTGGGAGTGTTGTTGTGAGTTAGAGCAATATGAAACAGCCAACAATTGCTTTATTGAGTATAGAGGTAGAGTACAAGGGTGCTGCTATGGCAGTTTAGTTTTAGAAGCTACTTGGTGATATGGGTGAGCTCGTTGGATATGGCGGTTGTCATTTATTATAACAACATGAGTAGCATACAATTGGCCAGTAATCCAAAGAAGATAGTGTCGGAGGAGCCGACACAGACAGAACAGACTTAAGGACGTGGAAGCCGTTTGTCGGTGTCCTCCCTTTTGGAGCGAAAACTTAACCTGCTGGTTGCCGAAGCCTGGTGAGACAAAGAAGAGCAAAACAGTACTGCCCAAAACCCTGATAGGGGCTCCTCTATGGGAGATAGTTCTTCCACAACTCGGCCCAAGCAGTGTGAACCTCCCAACCAGACTTGACGTGCAGGCGGCTCAACAGTGTGCACAATATTTGGCACGCTGTTTTGAGGAAGGGGGACTCATAACTGAAGGAAGAGAACAGGCAGAAAAGCTGGAGGAACAGGCAGAAGTGTGGACAATTGGAAAGGAGGGTGGAGGAGTTGCTCGGCTGGTGGTCAGGACTCAGGCCGAGACGAAGGCTAGGCAGAGAGCAGGGGTGGGGCAGCTGGAAATTGAGTTGGCTAAGGCTAAGGCGAGCGGCAAACGACCAGTAATAGAGGCAGAGAGGCCAGAAGTTTCTGATGTGGGGTGGGAATTGATAGTACTACTGGATGTTGCCGGAGGGTCTGCTTCAAAGCAGGCAATATGTTAAGAGAAAATTCTCTAGCCTTACAGCAAAGTTATGATATAGTGAAAGATCAATTGGTGGCCTTGAAGCTGGAGCAGCTTAGGGAGGAAAACAACACACTTCAGACTTGGCTGTAGGAGAAGGAGCGGAAGAGCGAAAAAGCCGCCGAGTCAAAGGGAAAACCAGAAAGGCTGCCTACCGCGAGTTAGTACAGTGGATAAAAAGGTGTTGCTTATGAGTCCCTAGGTCATGGGTTCAAACCCTCACGGTGCAAGCGGTGGCACGCATGGGTGTGTGTGTGTTGTGTTGTACTTTCTAATTCCAACCAATTCAAAAAAAAAAACCAGAAAGGACATTCTGGCAATGGCCCAGCAAGCCCAACTAATGGCTGATTTGGCTGAGATACGAAGCCAAAATACTAATCTACAAAGACAATATGCTAATTTACAGGTAGCCTTTGGACGAGAACTGAACAACATGGTCGAGGTGGTCCGACAGGCATTTTCATTCAATGGTTGGCACAGATGTGGCATCTAATGCCAATCTGGTGGACCCAGTGTGGTATCGGTGAACGAACAATTTTGTCTAACAACATGCCTTGGCTCTGGCACCTCTGTCACCTCTCCGACCCGTTGCTCCTACTGCTGGAGGTTGCTACTAGAGGTGCCGTGGTAGTAGGCAGCCTGCTGCTGACGGAGCAGGTGATGAGACTTTGGCAATGTTGAGTAACCGTTTGTCGATTTCGGTGGATTCGAGTCATCGAATTGAATTTGACCCACCGGGTGTGCCAAGTGTTGGGCAAATCTGACCCCAACTGTCTGCCTGTCCGCCCAATCCGCGACTTCGACTATCCCACTGTCTGCATGTCTGCCCAATCTGATTCTGACTCTTTTAATCTTTTAATTCTTTGAATGATATTATGGGTATGAAGCATTGTAACGCTTTGTATCTAAGTAATGTAACTTTTCGGTATCCCTCTATATAAGGATAGCCAAGTATGAATAAATCATTAGTCTGTTTTTCATACTCAAGCAATTTTGCAGTGTACTCTCTTATTTCTGTTTATGTTTGTGATGGCAAAAGTTTATTTTCAGTATAATGTTTCTTGGGTATGACTAGACTATCGAAGTGTCCACCTGTCCACCCAATCCGACTTCGACTCTTTTATTCTCTGAATGATAATATGGGTCTCAAGTGCTATAACCGAAGCGTTGTAACGCTTTGTATCTAAGCAATGTAACTTTTCAGCATTCCTCTATGTAAGGATAGCCAAGTATAAATAAATCATCAGTTTGTTTTCCACACTCGAAGAAATTTTGCAATGTACTCTCTTATTTCTGTTTATGTATGTGATGGGCAACTTTACCTTAAATTTAATATAATGTTTCTTGTTTGATGATTGTATGTGTTTGTTGTTTAACATTTTGGTAATGTATTCACTATATCCATCTCGGTTGATTAGTCATGCGGTTCACAGATTCTCTTCCAAAGCGGATCTTATAATAGCATTTCTCATTTGAATGGTTAGTCAAATGGCACAAAAGTGAGTTGCTATGCAATCTTCCTTCAAATGTCTAGGCTTAGAACATTTTCCACATTAGACTCAGGTCGATTTCCAGATCCAGATGGCACAAAAGTGAGTTGCTATGCAATCTTCCTTCAAATGTCTAGGCTTAGAACATTTTCCACATCAGACTCGGGTCGATTTCTAGATCCAGATGACCCCCCCCAGTCACTTTAGCCAAAGTTGCTAGAGCTGCTAGCTTTTTGGCTTCTCTAGTGCTTGTGCTTCTCATCTTCATCTGAGAAATCCTCCAATTCATTTTCAAAAGTGGAATTTTCTCCACTGTCGCACCCCACTATTGAATGATGTAGATTTTGGCTCCTGAGCTCTCTTTTTACTTTTACATTTCTTTCTAAAATCCAAATCTGTTGCCATGAGACGACAACATGCCCGTTTAGAATGCACTACGGTCTCCACCAGCTCATCAAAGCCAATTTTGGTTGAATTTACCGGAGCCGATGCTTGACGTAACTTCAGCTATAAGACATGGTACAAACCATCCACTGGTAACCTCATTAGATGTGAATTGGCGACATCCACATGTCCACAAAGAGAGAAATTTTGCTACATAATCCTCCACACTAGGAACCTTTTCTACCAAAGTGATTGAAGCTTATCCAACACCTCCAAAGACATCTTGGTAGTGCGATATTGTTGAAGAAATGCATCTGATAATGTCACATAAGTGGCAAAATGACCATCTGTGTACTACGCTTTCCATCCATCGGCTTTAGATTCCAAGGTGGATGTGAAGACATTGTGCTTTAATTCATCTGGTTAATTTTGATTACAGTTGGAGCGCTGCCGACTCTCGAATGTACTCACATGAGTATCTGGATACTTCGAATACTGGCCTTTGAAGATGGGGTATTTCATTTTCTCATATGGTTGTGCCATTCGAAGAGGTGGCAAACCACCAATTGGTGGCAAACCACCAATTAGCCCCAAAGCGTGATTCCTTGGAGGGAGTCATAGAGTTTCCAGTGTGGCAGCGGGCAACGATGTGAGGATCTACAAGTGAAACTTCACTATCCCCAGTAGGTCATTTGAGACTTAACTCTCCTCATCAACAAGGGATTCTACTCGACTAGGTTGTACACTAAACATGTCTAAAAGTTGTTGGAGCACCGAGAAATTCAAAGAATTGATCCGCATCATCATACCAATCAAGAACTGGCACTTGGGTGTAAGCAATGCCGCCTATCAACGTCAGGTCTCCTCCTACGTGAGGGCACGTTGATCATGTGGTGTCAAGGACATGAAGAAAAAACATTAACGTTCGTGGGATCGCCCATTACCCAGAAAGAAAACTTCATTTCAATAAGAGAGATCCCCCACTCCATCATCTGCTCTTCGCCAAGAACGTATTACAAATAGCATGATCGTCAAAAGTGTTGGGGGTCAACCAACACTTACTGAGTTTTGCACAAAGAACAAAGACATAACAAAATAAACAAAGCAAAGCCAATACATAATTGGAATTAAGTTGTATAAATATTCATCATTTGTATCAAAATGAATTTGATCTCTGTAATGAGCCTTGTATATATAGTTATTACAAAGAAGATTTGAGGCAGTGTTTATGCCTTATTGTATCTCCGCATAGTGAATCCACCTAAGGTATTATAGTATTATGCCTAAGGTATGTTAGCATTACTAACATCAGCCAAAGACAAAGAAAAACAGAATGGGCTAACACTCCTAATAACATGGCTACTCTAACCCTGATCAAGGAAGAGGACCTTGAGATAGAGCCTGCTTGGCTTAAAGTTGGACTCTCTATAGAAGGGAAAATAACTAATCTGTTGCAATGATTGACTCAAGCGCAAGTCATAACTTACTCTCGTATGAGACATGGGTAAAACTGAAGGAGCCAGAGTTGGAGAGCCAATATCAGCCAAAGTTAAAAGTGTGTGCCGAAACCATAGGGGTCTTGGGAAGCTTGTGGCGCTTGTATATATAGTTATTACAAACAAGATCTGAAGTGGCATTTATGCCTTATTGTATCTCGGCCTAAGGTATTACAGTATTTTGCCTAAAGTATTACAGTATTCCTCCTAAAGTATTACAGTATTCCACCTAAGGTATGTTAGCACTACTAACACGCATCCATCCATAGCCAAGGAAAAACAGAATGGACTAACACTCCAAATAAACATGGCTACTCTAACCCTGATCAAGGAAGAGAACCTTGAGATAGATCCTGCTTGCCTCAAAAGTTGGACTCTCTATAGAAGGGAAAACAACTAATCTCCTTGCAATGATTAACTCGAGAGCAAGTCACAACTTACTCTTGTATGAGACATGCGTGAAACTAAAGGAGCCAGAGTTGGAGCCAGCATCAGCCAAAGTAAAAAGTGTGCATGTGGGAACAATAGGGGTCTTGGGAAGTTTAAAGGAGGTTGATGTTTCCACCACAAATAATTCTTGGTTGTGTAAGGTTTTTGTCATGCTTGCAGGTGCATTGGAAGAGGAAATGTTGCTTGGATGAAGTTGGATCTCAACTATTGGTTGGCAAAGTAAATTGGAGGCAAAGGACAACACACTTGTCATCCGAGGGCTATAGATCTGAACACACTTATCATCTAGGGACTATAGACATTGTGAATTCCATAGACTCTAGAAACAATGTCAAATTTGAGAAACCGTCGCAAACCCTCCTAAGATGCTACTATGTCTTCTTGCACCAGAAGCACCACCAGTATACCAACAAAGCAAAGAGTCTAGTATGTTAGACAGAAGCAAGAATCCCACCTCACATCACACCTCTAAGAATCAACAACCTCACATTCATCATGTTTGGGTACCCTAACGACTGCTAAAGGCACAAGAATACTATGAAGGTAATAGAAAGATATGGGTACCTAAACAACGGAGCCCTAAAGTAAAGCCATCTATGCGAACACCTCATTAAGCACCCCAAACTACCACGTCCAAACCAGCTCGAAAAAGTTAGAAAAGGAACAGAAGGTAGGAATGGGTCATGTGTTGAGAATCATGGGTACCATGTGCATGGCTATGATGATTAGTGCTAATCCTATACTAATTTAATGTGATTAGAGTGAATTAATCTAAGGTGATTAGGTAGGAATGGGTCATGTGTTGAGAATCATGGGTACCATGTGCATGGCTATGATGATTAGTGCTAATCCTATACTAATTTAATGTGATTAGAGTGAATTAATCTAAGGTGATTAGAGTGAATTAATCTAAGGTGGGTGTAATCTAAGTTTACTCATGATGATGAGTATGTGCAATAGACTCAAGCACAATTAGGTTACAAAGATATTGACTTGTACTTATAAAGAGGCTTGAGATATGTGCAAGTGATATGATTTCATTGCTTGAAATGGTCTCCTTTTATATGAGGAGGTACACTCTTGGGCTTTTAAATCAATGTGAGATAAATTCCTTTGCTCATGTGGCTTCATGCTAGGCTTTACATTTTCTTGGCTTACTCAAATCACTCCCTACCTCTTCCTTGTGTGCTCTCTTTGACACAACATTTCTTAACACCCCCCCTTGGTGCCAAATATTTGGGCTACTCAAGGTGGTTGGATGAGAGGTTTGATAACATATTTGGGCTACTCAAGGTGGTTGGATGAGAGGTTTGATAACATATTTTCACCCCCCCTTGATGGTGACTTGACCTTTCTTTGAGACCTAGAGGTCATCTCGAAGAGTGAGGTCCCCCCCTTGATAGAGACTTGAACTATCTTTAAGGTCTAGAGGTCTCTTCTAAGAGTAGGATTACAACAATCATTATCCCCTACTCAACTAGCTACTCTCAAGTGGTCGGGTAGATACACACAACAAATAAGATGAAATGATAAGATGGGTGTCACTCATATAGTGACTCCTCTTTTACAACAGATGGCTAGGGTAGTGGTGGTAGCTTCTTGTTGCTCATCATGTTGATGTCCATATAGTGGTAGCCTCTTGGTTGCTACTATGATCTCTTCTTATTCTTCTTGTCAATGATGTTTCCTTCTTTGCATTTCTGGATGCTTGTTGGCTCTTGGTCTTTGCTCTTTTGCTTGACTCTTAGCTCTTTGACTTCTTTGATGTGGACGTCGTTCTTCTTGTTGCCACTTGGTGCTTGGTGCTTTTATGCATTGTGTGGATGCCACGATGTGTGATGTAGTCATCTCGTACACTTGTTCTTTTATCATATTTATATTTGATGTAAATGCATACATGTATTTTTCCATATCTTATTTCCCAAGGATTTAACCCCTCTCCAAATGATGCTTTGAGGTACAAAATCCTTGCCATTTGAGAAGGTCTTACTAATTAGCTTGTTTTTTTCTTCACTGGTAGTGTCTACTCTCGTAAAAGATTGGCAATGTTCTTTAGATGTTTTTGCACAATGATGATTTCAATCTAATCCAAATGGTTAAAATACAAACTATGTATTAATATTGAACTAGATGCGGTGAAAATTACTCAAATTAAGCAATGCAAATGGATGAGATGGATTTGGATGCAAGAGAGGGATTCCCACAATAGATTTATATCCTAATTTTCAAATATTAACATTAATTTGGCCCAATTTTTTTTAATGATGCACTAATGATAGTAATTAGTGCTTAATTAGAGAGTGATTAAGGTTAATGATAATAATTAGTGCTTACTCAGAGAGTGATTAAGGCTAATGAAATTTGGAGGCCGAAATTGAGCTTGGTGGTGAGGATTTTTATGGGGATTTTTGCATAGGTTTCTTGTCCTTGATGATTTTGAAGGCTTCAAGGCATAAATCGTAGCTCTTCTTCACAAAAACTGGGCGCACTTTGCAAAATTCTAGCGACTGTTCTTATGCTTCGTGTGTCTCACTTGTTGCACCAAATCACACAAGATTTGATTTGTATGCTCCTTAAATGATGACTAACAAGCTCCTAAGAGGTATTGTCTCAATTTGTAGTGGTTGCGGAGAATGAAGGAAAAACCCTGTGGGCACAACTCAGCAAAAAACGGGTAACGTAGTGCGAATTGGACAAAATCCTCTGATGAGATTTGGCATCTAGGTGCGAGAAATATGTGGCTAGAAGGTTTTAGCAAATGGTTGAGTAGATGGGCAATGTCAAGCTTGTGAAGTTTGGGCCACAAGAGGATGAAGAAGATAAGCTTATGTGATTAGTAGGTGATTAGTGACTTAAATACACTAATGAGCTAAGATTAACTAAATGAAGTGATTAGGAGAAGCTCTAAGAAGAGAGGGAGACTCTGATACCATGTTGCGAATCATGGATACAATGTGCATGGCTATGATAATTAGTGTTAATCTTACACTAATTTAATATGATTAGATTAGTGCTAATTCTACACTAATCTAATGTGATTATAATGAAGTAATCTAAGGTGGGTGTAATCTAAGTTTACTCATGATGATGAGTATGCGGAATAGACTCAAGCACAATTGGGTTACAAGATTGAGACTTGTACTCATAATAAAGAGACTTGAGATATGTGCAAGTGATATGATTTCATTGCTTGAAATGACCCCCTTTCATATGAGGAGGTACACCCTTGGGCGTATACATCAATCTGAGATAAATCCCATTGCTCATGTGGCTTCATGCTAGGCTTTGCACTTTTTTGGCTTACGCAACTCACTCCCTACCTCTGCCTTCTGCTCTTTGGCACCACAGTTCTCAACAACCTTCCTTGGTGCCAAATATTTGGCTACTCATGGTGGTCGGATGAAAGGTTTAGAACATATTTTCACTCCCCCTTGATGGTGACTTAACTTATCTTTGAGTGCTTTCATGCATTTAGTGTGGATGCCATGTTGTGTGCTGTGGTCATCTCATGTACTTCTGCTTTGATCATGTTTAGATTTGATGTAAATGCATATTTTCTTTGCCTTTAATGTTTATGCACATGTATTTTCCCATATCTTATTTCCCAAGGATTGAACCCATCTCCAAATGATGCTTTGACGTGCAAAATTCTTACCATTTGAGAAGGCTACCAACAACAATGAGATTGTGTTTTGCTTCTTTGGCAGTGTCTACTCTCGTACAAGATTGGCAATATTCTTTGGATGTTTTTGCAATGATGATATCAAGCTGATCCAAATGGTTAAAATACAAACTATGTGCTAATATTGAACTAGATGCGGTGAAAAATCACTCAAATTGAGCAATACAAATGGATGAGATGGATTTGGATGCAAGAGACCACAATAGATTTATATCCTAATTTTACAATATTGACATTAATTTGGCTCATTTTTTCTAATGATGTACTAATGATAGTAATTAGTGCTTAATCAGAGTTAGCCTTAATCAGAGTGTTAACCTATGACGGACAATGAGACGTACTATGTTTTACGTCATTAATTTAAATATTCTGAGTCATGGGCCGGGCTTGTCGGCACCATATGTTAAGGATAAAGGGATTGGGTGATCGCCGATGAGAGGCGCACCTTGAATATCAGCAGGGTAAGGGTTAGGATCGGCCGACCATGTATGGACGCCCATGTGTGAACGGCCAAGTCACCTATAAGAGTCAAATGTAACCTTAAAACTCTCATTCTCATGTGTTGAATACAAGAGTGCTCTTGCCTTATCCTCTTGGTTTCCTTCTCCTGCGTGTGTGTGTGAGAGAGAGAGAGAGAGAGAGAGAGAGAGAGAGAGAGAGAGAGAGAGTAAGAGAGTGATCGAGCACTGTGTAGCGGCACGGCGGGCGGCGAGGCAGTAGAGCGGTGACGGCGGCTCCTCCTTCACTGCGAGACGACGGGGGAATCCTTCACGGCGGCGGTTTTAGCGGTGAGTGACACTGACCCCGACCCCGACCCCCAATTGACCCCGACCCCGACCCCGGCCTCGGTCTCGGTCTTTTGATATATATATATAGGAGAGTGAGCCTCCATAGCTTTCTTTCAAGTGAGAGCTTATGGGAAGTTGAGCCCTATATGTAGCCCACTCCCCAAGGAGTGAAGTGAGTATGTGGGATAAAGCCTTCACCCTTTCCTCCACAAGCAAATAGGCCTTCACCCTTTCCCCCACAAGGAAACAGACTATTTTGAGGACCACAGGAGCTCTGGATAGGCAAACACGTTGTTGTAAAGCACGCTAGGATCCTTTAAACGATACGCTCGTTTCGAGCTATCACACGCCCTAGTTCAAGTTCGACCATAAGTAAGGGGGTTAGAAACGAGTTAAAAACAATACAAAAACAAGTAAAAATGGGGTGTGAAACACCTAAGAAACCACTTGTGTGGACTTCACTCTCTTTCTTCATTACACTTTTGAATGTAACCAAGCCAACTTTGCTTACCAAACTTGAACTGAACTTCGTCCCTGCAACCTATCATCTTGCATTGTCTCCCTCATTGTCTTCCCGACTTCACAACCACAACCACTCCAAATCCGAATTGTTTTGAGAGGGAGGTTTTTGATTTTCTCTTCTTCTCAAGGCGGCAAGTTTTGAAAAAGGATGGAAAAGTATTTGTTCTTCATGCGCCATACCTGCTTGTGCATGAATAACAATCCCATTTCTTACCTTTTTCAAGTGAGGGTTGTGCTTACAAGTATTCTGTACATTTTGGTTCATCCAGGATACCAACAAGTTTGTTTGATGGACAAGGAGGTATTATTTAGTGATGTTGTCTTTTGGTTTTAATGAAGCAATCTTCTTCACGAGAAATAAGTGTAATATCTTTGGTTTCTTTTGGTTAAAGTGTGAGTTCATGATGCTTTTTGGTGTTGTTAAAGCACATAACAATGCAATGGAACCTGTGAAACAAAAGAAGAAAAAGGTTGACATCCACTTCCAAGTAGAAGCCGATTATGCTCCCTGCTGTAAGAGAAATTGGTCTAGGCCAGCATGCGAAGCCCACATTACTGAGCTTCGAAATGAAGGAAAATATGGACCTATGGTTGGATGGTAGTATTTACCCACCAGATCCAACCTCCTCTCAATCTCCATCATTCTTTGGGTTGACAAGTTTCTTCAAGTTTGTGTGTGAGGGTGAAAATGGATTGCTTGGATATTGCAAAAGATTGTTTGGCCAATGTCAAAGTATCTTTGAAAGACATTTGAGTGATAGAGATGCCAGAATAAAAATGCTTAAAGGTGCGAATTTTTACTTGGCATCGATCACAACAGCTTTGCAAGCTTCAAATGAGGACAAAGTAAAAGTTTGTGCTGGGTTACAAAAAGAGTTTGATCATTTGCAGCAGACTATTCGTAAGATGCAAGACACTATTAAAGAGAAGAATGAAATTTTGGCAGTTCAAGAAATCAATAATTTCACATTGGAGAGTGAGAATGCACACCTTCGAAAACAACTTGAAAAGTTCAACAAAAAATTACAATATTTGAAAGACACGCCATTGGGTGCTCGATTACGCAAGAGACAGATCAAACCATTGGAAGAACTCAATGTTGGAGGTGGCCAATGGAAGCGTCGTGTAAAAGCTTGCAAGTATTGGGATCTATAATTTCTTTGAGCTTAAATTTCTTTGAGCACTCACTTTTCATTTTCATCTTTAGTCCCTTTTTTGGAGATGGGGGATTGGGTGTGGGGGTGGTATAGTTAGATGAATGATGGACTGAAATAGCTATCATTGTTGCTTCAGGATGGTCACAGATGTTGTGGGTCCAAAAGAGCAAGGTTCTGATATATTTGGTAAAGTTCTGACAAAAGACATCGTGGAGTCAGCAATACATCATCCTAAGTTTGCAAGACTTCGATCAGACATAGCAAAGCAATCCTTCAGGAGGTGAGTGAAGCATTCACTCCTGCAGATGCACAAGGTATATGTGACATGGCTGGTATAAGCACAAAGTCTTACAGGATGTTGTTTAATAAAGTTAAAGAAGGTTTCAATTCTAAGCTTAGAAAAAAAACAGTAATTCCCATTCCAAAACCATTTCACGTGAACAAAGCTCGAAATATTCTCAACTTGGGAATGGTCGAACTTGTTGGAGAGCCTTGTCATGTGTCTACTAGTACATTGACAGTGACTAAAAAGAGCGGCGAACAGAAAATCATAGAGCTTACAGAGTTCAACAATTTCATTATGGATGTTCAGAAATTACAAATGGCTATGGTGAAATTTTATGACATCAGTATACATGAGTGCAATGGAAGGCTGAAATTTGTTTTAAAACTTGATGAGAGTGAGGTGATCAAAGGACAAAAGCTGGAAAGGGTTAGCATGACTTTGATGAATAGAGCTTTGGATGCAAGTATCAGTAATGCTGATGAGAAGCACTTTAGTGTACAATCTGAAAATGAGATTTGGTGGCTGGCTGCATTTGAGGTGACGTGCTATCCATTTTAAAAAAAGTATATTATGTTGCTATCCTCTTGTTATGATGTTGTAGACAATTTAACTGGCCTCTTGTTAACAGGTTCCAACAGAGACCCATGAAATTCTAAAGTGGTACTTTAACCAAACTGAGCTAAGTCAAATGGCGAAAAGCTTTATGTAGAAGGATATGGTGAATATGAGGTTGAATGGCACCTGGCTACAGATCTTAAAACCTTGAAATGCATGTTTGGTATTTCCCAAGGAGCAATAGCCAAGTATCCTTGCATGTATTGCATGACCGAATGAGGTGTCTCTAAAGGAGGAAAAGAGAGAGAATGGAAATGCCTAAACATCCTTTATCAATGGCACAACAGGGACCTTTGGCCTTGCTGTTCTAAGAAGATGCTTCTTCCCGCAATCACTCAACAGATTAGGATCTGTGATTCCACATGCCAAGCCATAAGCAGCATATGTTAAATAATATTTACATCTCAACGAATATACTCCAGGTCCCTCTCCAAAAATTCAAACAGCTGCTTTGCCGCTCCAGAAGTATTGCCTTGTTTGCATTGAGCCTTAAGTGATAGCCACCTAAATACCTGGATAGAGTCTTTATCGCCATCAGAGGAAAACTTGCATTGTCCTTGGAGAAGCTAGCGTGAAATATCATAATTTGAGGGAATTTTAGGTGATGTATATATGTTCCTAGTGTCGAATCATGGCCCAATCCCGCCATACGCTTGCCTGAAGCATGTTTGAGGAATGTGTCTTCATATATTTCCAACTGAAAAAATAAAGGAGTATTAGCCAGAAACAACATCACCAAACATTTTAGGACAAAGTTGATAAAGCCAAATCCGCAACAAAAGTACGAAAACACAACAAAAAAAAACTAACCTCTTGGTTCTCATCTGCTTCAAGCAAGGCGTCTTGCCATAAATTAGTGCTTGAACTAGGAACGGTTTCCACTGTCTTACTTGGCACATCCCTAAACCCTCCCATGTTGGTAATATTCAGTCTTTCCCTTGCTTCTTGTAGCTCTTCCTCTGTGGCATCTTTTCCTTCATATTTAAGGGCATCAGCATAGATCATCTTTAGTGTTGCTGCACAGCAGATAGGAACTCGGTGTCTTTCACATGGCTATCCACTAGTAAGTACTTATCTATCCCATCATCATCTACAAAATTGTCATCGACCTCCAGATTTTGGGCTATGAAAGCTATGTAATGGTCCTCCCTTAAGTTAAATACATGTTATATGTCTATCAGCAATATATACTCTGAATCTCCTACTTGGTAGGAGGGGAGTAATGGCGTTGGAATGGGGGAGAAGTCATCTCATTCAATCACAAGCTGACCTATATCAGTATTTTGTTCTCTCACTGCCTCAATATCAACCCGCCGAACTGAGCTTCCTCTCTTCTTCAACATTGAACTCCTCAATCACATGAGGAGTGTCCTCCTCTTCAGCAACATCCTCAATGGTGGGACTAGCCTGACGAGAAACCGTGTCTTCACTTTCATTTGTTGCATGCGGCTCTGTACATTCTTCATCTGTTAATTGCATGTTCATGTACAAGAAGCATAAGAAGGCATAAGAGTATTCCATCAAGCGGCATTTTCTTTTGTGAAAAGGGCATGGCAAAGCTCTCTTCTTATCACATAGTACCTTGTGCCAATCCCTGTTTAACCTCTGCTTCTTCTCCGGCGACACCTTGAGATTAAAATGAATGTGATTTTTCCCATCAATCATCACTGGATCTTCATTTGTGAGCTCATCAAACTCTTTCTTTGCCTCTTCAAAGTATCCGAGATGGCTAAAAAATGTATCCTCCAGAGAAAAATCACAATTGAACATCAACGAAATTGAAGGGTGCAAATCATGACGTCGTCGACATTTGTAGAGGAAGTCAAACAATAGAGTTGTAGGTGTTTCTTTAATCTCTTCGTCCACATCAAACTCGACTTGAACTTGCGCCATGGCTAAATTCAAGGGTGTAGATAAGACATGGAAAATATTAGTTCAAGCAATGAATCAAGAGACAGTCGGTCTTAAACAACAAATCTCTGTGTGGTGAATGGATTCAACATAACGCGAGAGGAGATGCCAGAGGAATCTAGGTATTCCTCCTCGCGTTGTAGTGAATCTATTTTCCCTAACGCAAATAAAATTGCAGCTTAGTCAAGGACCTCTTCTCGTGTTACGGTGAATCGATTCACCATAATGCGAGGAGGAATATTGTGCTTCCTATGGGACCTTCGCTCACGTTATGGTGAATTGATTCACCGCAACATGATGACTTTTTCATCCTTTGGCACCGCCTCTCACGTTATGGTGAATTACAAATAAAGATACTTCTCAAGTACCCATACTGAGAGAGGAGGTGTCAAACGAATTAAAATAGTCTTCTTCGCAGTCAATTCACCCCATAATGCGAGTCATAGGTTTTCAATTCGCCTTAACGCGATGAAAAGACAAAGCAAGGAGTTCTGTACGTCCCAGGAGATGGAGATGAAGGAGGTTGTCGTTATCTTTGATGGAGATGAAGGAGGTTGGAGGTTTGTCTTTGACGTTTGATACAGGAGGATGAAGGAGGATGATTGATGAAGGAGGGTTGGAGGAGATAGTCGCGTTGATGGAGATGAAGGCCGTTGGTGGGGAGATAAATGAGAATACGAACTCCAAGAGAGGCAATAAATGAGATGGGTATCCTAGAGAAGCAATTAAAAACCGTTTTTAATGCTATGCAACACGTCAGCACCGCGTTTTCACCCACCATTCCATAAATGCCACGTGGTAGCCCACTATGTACCTAACACGTGTACACGCTATAAAGACTAATCAAAGCAAGAGAGGCAATTAAAAACCCTTTTTAATGCTATGTGACACGTCAGCGCCGCCTAGTCGCCCTGGCAACCCGCCAGCACGTGTGTTCGCTCTAAATACTAATTAAAGCCGTTAATCACGCCACCTTTTCGTCCTCTTATTGATTTTGCCTTGTCCATCCTCCTGCTTGCCTCCAGGTGACTTTCGACTACCCCCACAGTACTGAACCAATATTCCACCTCCTGCACGACAGTCTCCATTCATTCCCACGCAAGAAATGTGAGTTTTTGTATATTACTTGATTGTTTTGTAAGTTTCTTGTATATTGCTTGTTTGTTTTGTTTTTTCTTTGACTGTTTGCCCTCTGCCATTGTTTTTTCTTCGACTGTTTGCCTTCTGCCATGGTGATTCGATTCACCTTAAAGCACACGACGGGCCATTAGAATCTCAATACGGCTCCATGTGTTATGGTGAATCGAATCACCAAAATGCAAGATGGAATGCTAAGAGATTCGCGATAATCCTCCTCCTGTTGTAGTAAATCGATTCACTATAACGCGAGGAGGATTGTTTTGCTTTGACTGGCCCTTAGTCTCGCGTTATGGTGAATCAATTCACTATAACGCAAGATCAAAGGGAAAAGGATTCACGATAATCCACCTCTTATTGGTGTCAATTAATTCACCTCCTACACGACAGTCTCCATCCATTCCCACTCATAAAATGTGATGGACGTGTATTACTTGATTGTTTTATGAGTTTCTTGTATATTCCTTGATTGTTTTGTTTTTCCTTCGACTGTTTGCTCTCTGCCATTGTTTTCTCTTTGACTATTTGCCCTCTGCCCCACGGTGATTCGATTCACCTTAAAGTAGACGACGAGCCATTAGAATCTCAATACGGCTCTATGTGTTATGGTGAATCGAATCACCAAAATGCAAGACGGAATGGTAAGAGATAAATCGATTCACTATAACGTGAGGAGGATTGTTTTGCTTTGACTAGCTCTTAGTCTCGCGTTATGGTGAATCAAATCACTATAATGCAAGATCAAAGCTCAAAGGATGCACGATAATCCACCTCTTATTGGTGTCAATTAATTCACCATAATGCGAGGAGGATTATTGTGTTTCGGTGGGCCTTCATCTCGCGTTATGGTGAATGGATTCACCATAACGCGAGGAAGTGCATATTGCTTTCTTGGCCACCCTCTCTCGCTTTATGGTGAATTGTTAATCGTGTACTACTGAATAGCTAAGTTTTTGGCTCTTGCTTGGGTTTTTAGATGGCTCGTGTAAGGCATATAGCTAGACCCATTGACAATGCAGGTCCCTCATCTAGTGGGAAGAAGATGGGCACTCTGAAAGCCTCAAGATTGAGGAAATCAGGCAGTCCTTCCCGATTATCCAAAATGCAGCCTAGACTAAGGCGTTTTGCAGAGCATTCGTCAGCTCTGCGAGAAATCACAAAATTTATGAAGCACCCGGCCGACTGCTGCTATTCCAAGATTGCCTTTCCAGAGGCTTAGAGAATTTGTGAGCAAAATGGAATTTTGTTTAGGTGGAAGGCATCGGCCCTGTTTTGCTTGCAGGAGGCCACAGAAGATTGGATGATTGATTTTTTTTTGGATAGCACACAGGGTCACAGTGATGAACAAAGATTTTTTCAGCCTAGTAGCCCTTCGTTTTAGATATGATAAGTTACTTAGACCAGTTACATTTACTGATGCACGAATGGTCCAAATTTTGGATGTCCGTCCTGTACAAAAAGTGAGAATTGAAGAGGTGACCGAGGGAGGTCCAGATCATGAACATCAAACTCGAGCAAATTTTCTGACAAGCACTCAAAGGGAACATCAAGTGGCAATGCTTGCATTGCAAACAAAAAGAGAAAATGTTCGCGCACTCCACGCTATGAATCGGGAGGCGCTTCAATTTTTGTTGCCGGAGTTCTATGTACCCTTTAATATTAGAGGGCAAAGATGTTATTTCCCGATTCATGCTGAGGAGATAAACATTTTGTTTGATCCTAAAATTGAAGTCAATGACAAAGTGCTCAAATGTGTTTTAAGGTATACTCTTTTCTCTATCCTTCCACAATTTTTCATTCTTAGCTCTTAAAGTTTTTGCCTCACTCTTGATATGTTTCCTTGTGAAGTTTTGTTATTTTGCAATTGCCTGAGGATGTACAGCATCGAGTGTTCCAGATTGATTCGCTGGTCTCAACACTGTTGCTAGTAGAGTCAGTTCCGTACCTCGATGTGCTAAACTAGTTTCAGGAGGTCCAGCTGGACGATGCTCAAGTATTTTTTTTGGCATATCAATCATGAAAAGTGAGTTTGTCTCTCTATCTCTCTTGCATGATGTTTAAACAAATCACCATACACGAGTTATATAGTGCTTCCTTTGGATTGAAACTAATAGAAATCTATTTGGATGTGATGTAGTTCCCATTGGAGTCTTGTACTAGTCAATGTGCAAGACAATGTCATTTACCTTGCAAATTCGACATCTGGTGTCCATGGCAATGTTTTGCTGTAAGTTAAAATCATTATGATACATATTATTGTTTGAGTTAGAAGTCCGGATTGATCAGGATAATGATTGGTCTTTGTTTACAGTGGTGTCAGGAATGGCAGCTTATGAGAGCCTGAGCATGGACATCGACACCCTGGATCGATCGACCATTCGAAGGGTTAGTGTCCCCAAACAAGAAGATGGTTACAGCTGTGGGTGGAGGGTTGCAGTTAATGCATTGTTGCTGCTAACGGAGCATTTTTCAGCTCCCTTCAGAGGATGTAAGCATTTTTCAGCTCCCATACGCATGCATACTCTTGTTTATCTTCTTGTATATTGTCATGTTGATCTTATTTATGCCTTGATGAATTGTGATGGCAATTTCCATCAATGTGGCTCCATCCTGAAGCCGATACCTATGGGTTCCAGTAATAAATAGTTTTTTTCTTCTTCCAACAAATGTACGTTTGTAAATATGCAGCTACACATGTACATTTATATTTTTTTGCACATATTTAGTGTTATTGGAGAGAGAACATCAATTGTAAATGCACTTTTAATTTGAAAATCAGAGGATCAAATTTGCTACTGTGTTCCTTCACTACTTGTTTTCTTACTTTAAGCCTTTTTTGTGTACATAAAAATTCAATTGGGGAATTTTTGCCTTCATTACATTGTTTTAAACAATAAAGCATTACAAAAGAAATGTTCTAAATAGATAAGTTTATTGCATATGGAAAATACATTGTCACCGTATACATGGTCACATCATATATCTTCTAGTGCCTCTAATTCATGTGGGGCTGCAACATCTTTACAAATGATCTGATGCTCTCTTCTTTTCCTTAGCTTCTGACCATCGATCTTGAAGCAAAATTGATCTGGAGGATTCTGAATAGCTACTTCTAATTCCTTCCTAACATATTCGAGAGTCCAATTCTCTTCCACTTCCAATGTCAAAGATGGGTGACCCTGTCGAATCATAACTATATCTATCAAGCAAGAGTGGCTGCCATCTCTTGTATCTTGGTCCATGCTTTCCCAGTTGTTGTTGATCAATCGCCACCTTCTATAAGTAAATGACATGCACAGATGTTGCCTAGCAATATAGTATCTGATTCCAAAATATCATTAGGATAATTTTTTGAGTATAATCAAATAAGCGTTGTAACTGTTTCACAAAAATACATTTGAATGTTATAACACTCACCGAAATGCAATGTCGGAGTTGTTCAATCGACATTCGATCAAATCATCTCCCTTTGATGATTTCACTCTCCAACCTTTGTCAAACAAATGATCAAGCCAGGCTTCATCTATATCTTTGCACACAAAAGTTGTTCTAATTTTTCTCAATTGTTTACAATCAGAAAATAAATCAACAAAGCATGCAATTGGAACAAACAAACTTAAGTGGACATTTCTTGCACCAATGCTATGCTTCATAGCACATTTAATATCATTAAACATTTTGGTCCTGTATGACTCTATCACTTTTGTATCAAGCAATGGCCACTCAAGACTATCAAGTGAATACGTTCCAACTTTCCATGTCGACTCGATTGAGTGGGCAAGGTATAAAATGAGTCATAGAAATATAATGTTCTACTTCTTGCAAGATCAGTTGGTGCATGAACTTCATATTGAAGTTCCCCCACCTCACCATGTACGACATTCAAGAATCCCGTCAAGCATTGTGCAGGCTCCCACTCTCCTGAAGATTGGATGGGTACAAATCTGTGCAAGGCAGAAAAATGTATATCAATCACCTTATTTGCAACATTGAAATACAAAACACAAGCACTTACAATGTGGTCTGTGTCTTGGAAGTCCTTCCAATGGTCCCACGTTGATCTCTTTTTGCATGAATACATGCTGGATCAACACTTCTTTGACAGTTTTCCCTCCTAGTGCTATCTTAAAGTCAAGGATCCTTCCTTTCCAATGTTTGGCCAAGTCTTTAGATGCCTTTCGCTTCACTCGGTAGTGGCCACGTTTTCCTGGTTTGCAGAGTGACCCAAGAGTACTTCCTGTATACTTGGGGAATCCATTCTTCGTTCTCGTCTTTTATGTTATACAACACAACAAATGAGATACTGCTCCTTGCTCATTTCAGTCCACTTTCGGGTGCCATGAGAGATTAACAGACATATGAGAAAGAAGAAGTAGCAGAAAGTGGATGACTGAGCTAACCACTTTTGTGGATCGAGGGAAGAAGAAATGAGGGACGGTGTGTTCTTTTGGGCGCCAAAGATGTTTCGAGATTCAAAAGTGGAACCGAGTTGAGGGAATAACCAGGAGAATGTGTATCTATCTATTCCAAGCATTCAAGCTTCATTAGTTCTAGGGGTGGTGGAAAGAATTTTTTAGTGCTCCACGTCTAACACAGGAATGTGGAAAACATTCTTTTATTGTGTTAGGTGCTGACAAAAAAACGGTTTTAAATATTTTAAGACAAGGTGATGGTTTTTTTTTAATATTTCATGAAGATAAGAGCTTCTCCACGTTTTAGGTGGGTTTGTACAGAGGTCCCACCACCGGTGAATATCGTTCGTAGATTTCATGTCACTCAATCTATGTGTCTATTATTATATTATTATTGAAACAACCTTCTTTTGAGTTCAGAATTTTCCTAATGCCAAACAACCAACCCTATCACAATTGGAGACTCCCTCGGAGAGTCCCATAGACCCTTCGTATGTTGTTTCGCCTGGAGTCTCAATGCAGGTTGAGCCCACGAGCAGTAACTTTAGCTTTCCAACCTTGGCTCAACTTTCCATTAAGGAATCCACAATGCCTACCCCAATGATGAGCATAACGAAAAGTGCACCTGTTACCGCTGTAGTTAGTACGACGCTGCTACCTAGTGGAACAGTACATACAACAGTGCGTGCCAGTGCTTATCGACCATATGTACCTATTGCTACTCATGCTCATGTAGCTCCTGCGCCTCTTAGTATGCCAATGGCGTATGCTCCACGACTGCCTTATCACAACCCTTATCCAAGAGGAGCTAGGCCTAGTCACATATCATATCCTATGTCAGCTACCTACATACCCAGACCAACGCCAACTCCTATCAACCAGGCTATCCTAGAAGTGCCTCCACCAGTGATACTTGCTCACCTAGGTGATCTCGCAGCGTTTGCTCAGACGATCGGACGATCTATTGCGGAAAACATGCGGGGCATGCCTGAGAGAGAACCTAGAAGCAAGGCAGTACAAGTGGCTAAGCTCACTCAAAACTTCAGTGGTAACGAGGATGTTAGGAAGCACATTGAAGTCTTTGAACACATGTGTGATTCTTTGGAAGAGCGCAATGAGCTGCACAAGTGTAAAGCCTTAGGCTTAACCTTAAGTGGGAAGGCCGGAGATTGGTATCGAACCTTAAGGGTTGAAGAGCGCACTCACTACCCCACTCTCAAGAGATTGTTCTTGAAAGAATACATACGTGAGGGTGTGCTTTGGGGAGTAGCATCTCAACTCCAAAAAGCTGAACGCGAGGAAGGGGAGTCAGTGAGAGACTTTATAAGTCGATTGAAGCATCTAAATTCTCGCTGCACTCTCGATGAGTGCTTCAATAATAACCAACTGCTCGATAGATTCATCCGAGGATTGCGCCATGAGGACATATACAATGGCCTAGTCATTAGAGGTCTTACAACGTGGGAAGCAGTCACTGCCAATGCAATCCAGTTAGAAGACAACTTGATGATTGCAGGTAAAAAGGTGTCTTTGGAGACAAAATCCGTTAGTTCGCAAGTATCTGGGCACGAGCCAATGACGGTAAAACCTATTGCCAAGGAGCCCAAGATATCCGAAATGTGTCTTTGGAGACAAAATCCGTTAGTTCGCAAGTATCTGGGCACGAGCCAATGACGGTAAAACCTATTGCCAAGGAGCCCAAGATATCCGAAATGTCTGTGAGACCGACCTTACTAAGGCTCTCTAAGAATACTTTAGGGGTAATCGAGCTCCTCAAAATAGCCATATGTACCCAAGAAGAGAGCAACAATAGTGTTCGGTTTGCTTAGGACCACACAGCACGAGTGAATGTCCCACATTCAGAGTCAAATTCAATGGGAATTGCAATGCATGTGGTAAGTATGGCCATCAATCTAAAGATTGCCTAGTACTTAAGCGAATGTTGGCAAATCAGGCACCACTAGCCTGGTCAAACACACCTCAAGTACCCGCGCTAATGCCTGCACAACTTGTCGACAAGAAACCGTCACAGCACATAGTTCCAAGGAATCCGAATGTAGTCCAGTCTATGCTGTTACCACTGCCAGTGCTAGGACCACAACCTCCACATCCAAGGATTACCCCAATAAACTAGATGGGTTGTGAGTCACATAGTGCGTGTGGGGATTATGAAGAGGAGATAGACCCCACTGCTCCATACGGGATTGATACGTTTGAAATGACTCCCCAGTACTACATGGAGGATCATTTCGGGCAAGTCAAGCCTGTATATCAAGCGGCTGCTCTCGCCACAAGAGGGAAAAACCTTAATACCTTGGCGAGGAGACCACCTCTTCAATGCTACGAGTGTGGTGGACTGCATCGTGTAGCGGAGTGCCCTAATAGGCTACAGAAGATCGCTACTCAGATGCAACTAAATCAAGGGAGCACATCGAGAATGCTGGTACTTACATGTAATCATTGTGGCATAGATCATTTGATTGCTCAATGTCCACATAATCCTAATGCACCCAAGATTACGCCATTGAATTTGGTTGAGGTCACCAACCAGGCACGAGGAACCATACCTGTCGTACCCGCGAATGTAGTTACATAGTCAATGCTTCAAAATCAAAACTACATTCTCGAAGAGAGGGATACTGCATCAATTGCTCGAGCAAAGAAAAAGAAAACACGGCGGAAGAGATCGCTTAATGCCACGAGATCCAAGCCTAGTTCAAAGACTAACATAGGGACAGGAGACGACCCCGTGTATATGAATGATCCTGAAGATGATTCCGATTCAATAGAAACCATGGGGACCAAAGCCACTACCTTATCAAGCGAGTACATAAATAAGGGGAAACATAAGGAAACTTCCTCGGCCCCACAACCAAGTCAGTTAGTGTCCTCTCGACCACCCAAACTGACTGAGACTCCCAACAAAGACAAGCCACGTGGGCCAAAAACCCTCAAGAAAAAGATTGGAACTTACCCAAACCCAGTTGAGGAGATTGAACAAGTGTAACACTTAAGGGGTTTGGTGGAAGAAACACAAAGAGAACTGGAGCCAAACCCGAGAAAAATCAAAATTCTAGACATAGTGTTTCCTACGCAAGTTCAACCTCACAGGAACCATAAACCGTTAGCTATACCTAGTATCATTCGCGGGAAGAAAGTGAGGATAGGACATCAGGAAGTGGGCAAACACCCTTTTTGCTTGAAAGAATGTTTAGTGAGGGAATGCCTGACCCCATCGAAGAGGAAGTGATTCCATCTTCACCAGTCCCTAGTCAAGGGGCGATGTCTCGAAAAGTACTGTTGAATGTGTCTAAGCTAATGGATTTCATGTCCTCTGAAATCAGAACCACGATCATATCCAAATTATACGGAGATCCTGAGCTATTCTTAGCTCTTCGGGCATTTCTCAATGGAGAACTAAAGGCGGGGCTACTACAATTTGCAAATATGGATAGACCTGACACGCTTCAAGATGAAGGGAAACATTGGGATCTACAACCCAACCTAGATGAAGACTCGGTCGTTGAAATACCTGTGAACAAGTTGGGACAGTACTTTGAAGGTGACGAATCTAATGCCACCCTCCCCATTACTACCAAGGGATTAACTCTAAAGATTGTGTATTGTAAGTAATTTTCTATTTTTTCTTTGAGTTTTTAGCAATTAATCTTACTTAAGAATTTTGTAGGATCTACTTCTGTTGATAATATGCTATGGAGTGTTGTATATAGTGCCCTGGGAGGCCCAAAGTCAAAAGCCAATTGTATTGTACGTAATTTTCTATTCCTCTAAATTTTTAGCAATTAAGCTTGTTTATTGTAAGTAATTTTCTAGTTTTTCTTTGAGTTTTTAGTAATTAATATTAATTAAGAATTATATAGGATTTAATTATATTGATAATATGCTATGGAGTGTTGTATATAGTGCTCTAGGAGGCCCAAAGTCAAGCCAATTGTATTGTACATAATTTTCTATTCCTCTAAATTTTTAGCAATTAAGCTTGTTTATTGTAAGTGTTTTTTTAGTTTTTATTTGAGTTTTTAGCAATTAATATTAATTAAGAATTATATAGGATTTAATTATAGGCTTAGGAGCGAGATTTTGAGCGGTCAGACTGAGTGTTGGTTCTTGCATTGTGACTCGTCTGGTTGCCCAATCGATATTGCACTTGGTGGCCAACATCCATTTGCGCCCCAAGTTTACAGTCCCTTCCATGGTACCAGCAGGTATAACCAAAAAACTTTGAATTATGGTCCCCTTGTCATAGGCAACCGGAGTGTGCAGAATTCCTGAGATAGGGGTTTTCTTCTTGTTGATTCCTTGAACTTGGATAGCACTCTTGGATAAAGGTGGTTTTCCAAGTTGACACCACACGCCATATGATAACAAATTGTGTTGAGCTCCTGTATCCAACCGAAGTGTGCAGAATTCCTGAGACAGGGGTTTTCTTCTTGTTGATTCCTTGAACTTGGATAGCACTCTTGGATAAAGGTGGTTTTCCAAGTTGACACCACATGCCATATGATAACAAATTGTGTTGAGCTCCTATATCCAATAACGCATTATACATCACCTCCCCGTAAGGACTCTATAACTCAATTGGGTATCTTAGAGGCGGGTCAGAGTCCAGTGAATCCTCGTCTGCCTCCTCGAAAAATGCTTGTGTAATCCCCAAGTTAGCTTCTTCTTGGTGCCTAGCACGTTGTTGACGTTCTTTGGCTTCAATTCTTGCTTGTATCTTTTTAAGCTCAGCTTGTTCTTTAGTTGCCTTCTTTTGATGGATTGCATGTAACTCCTCTTAAGCTCAGCTTGTTCTTTAGCTGCCTTCTTTTGATGGATTGCATGTAACTCCTCTTGGCTCAGGGGGTCATAGTACCTTTTGAATTTACTCCCATTAAGGAATCCAATGGTTTCAACTCCGTCGAGAGTCTCCACTCGGATGGTACCTTTTGAATTTACTCCCATTAAGGAATCCAATGGTTTCAACTCCGTCGAGAGTCTCCACTCGGATGGTACCTTGTGGGGTAATTTCACATACTCTATACGATCCCTTACCAGCATATTTGAGCTTTTTCTTTTCGTTACGCACTCCATACATCAGGACTTTATCCCCAACCTTGATGTCCTTGTCCTTGAGGTGGCGATCAAACCATTTTTTCCTTTTATCCTTCTCCACAAGGGCATTGTATACAACCAATTGTCTTTCTTTGTTTAGCCGCTCAATGATATACAAATGCTCTACTAAGGGATTACCATCCCAACCCTCTTGAGTAGCAACACGAAGACTAGGAATAACAAATTCCCACGGCATGATTGCTTCTTAGCCATATACCATCTTGAACGGCGTGCAATTAATAGCCACTTTGTACGCAGTACGATAGGCCCATAAAGCTGTTGTAAGCTTTAGATCCCAATCCGTGCGATGAGCTTCAACTGTCTTTGTCAAAACAGAGATTAAGGTCTTGTTGGTACTCTCGGCTTGGCCATTCGCTTGCGAATAGTAAGGAGTAGATTTATGATGGGATATCATGAATTTTGTTGTGAGCTCCTTAATCACTTCATTTATAAAATGCGTACCATTGTCGCTCACAAGTTCAAAAGGACAACCGAAGCGTGTGATTATATTTTCAAAGAGGAACTTGGCTGTTGTCCTTGCATCTGCCTTACGTGTCGCCTTTGCTTCAACCCATTTGGTCATATAGTCAGTGGCCACAATAATATAGCGAGATTGTGTGTTTCAGGCCGCTGGGCTAATTGGACCTACAAAGTCTAAACCCCACTTTTCAAATGGTTGGTTTACTTTGATCGGATGTAGGGGCATCTGATCTTTCCGCTGGGGTTTCTTGTATCGTTTTGGCATTCATCGCAACCCTTTACAAAAAGTGATGCATCTTGGAACATAGTGGGCCACCAATACCCCGATTGTAAGATCTTTTGCGCAGTTAAGTCTCCTGAGAAGTGACCACCGGGCTACACCCATATGTGCCTCTTGCAAAATGTATAGATACTCATCCTCTCGGGCACAACGCCTAAGAACCTCATCCTTTCCTCTTTTATAAAGAGTCCCGGCTATCAGGCAATAGCCGCATTCTTTGATCAGCTTTCGAGCTAGATCTTTACGAAGCTCCTTGGGTGGAAAGCCATTAACTGAAAAGTTAACAATCTTCTCACTCCATTCAGGCATTGTCTCCACCATGAACAGGGAAGTGTCAGGTAAGTCATCATCAACCCCCGTAGGAGCCTCACCATTAGGTATGCGAGACAAATGATCAGCCATAACATGTTTTTTGCTAGGTCTCACAATAACAGTGAAATCAAACTCAAGAAAAATCAATAGCCATCATGTGATTCTTCCTGTGGAGCATGGTTTGTTTACCAGATACAACAATGCTTGATGATCCACATAGAAAACAAACTTAGTGGCAAGGAGGTAATAACAAAATTTCCTTACTGCATATATCATTGCCAACCCTTCTCGCTCTGTAGTGGTGTAGTTCATCTCAGCATCGTTCAACTGGCAATTGGCAACTGGCAAAGCTAATGGGGTAGTCTAGCTTGTGTTCTCCAGGTTGAGTTAACACACACCCAATAGCAAAGTTTGATGCATTAATATGCACATGGAAGAGTAAATCCCAGTTAGGCATTCTCAAGATTGGAGCACTCGCCAAGGCCTTCTTTAATAGCTCATAGGCACGGTCACATTCTTCGGTCCAAATAAACTCGATGAGAAGCTTATACAATGGTCGAGCTATCTCGGCGAAGAATAGAATAAATCTTCGATAATAACCAACGTGGCCCATAAAGCATTGGACTCCCTTATAGTTGGTGGGTGGGGGTAATTTCATAATGACCTTAATTTTACTCTCGTCAGTGGAAATCCCATTTTTGGACACTATATGCCCTAAGATAACTCCGTGTTTAACCCAGAATTGGCATTTGAAAGGATTCAATGAGATGCGATATAATCTACACCTTTCAAATATTTTTCGCTCCGTAAACACATCAAGTGCTCGTCCCAAGAGGAATGAACACAAAGATCATCTAAGAAAGCTTCACAGACGTCCCTTAGATATTCCTTAAAGGCCGTGTTTATCAATCGTTGGAATGTTGCAGGTGCATTGGTCAAGCCATGACGCGAAAGGCAAACACTCCAAACTCTGTGATAAATGCTGTTTTAGCTTGGTCCTCGACTGCAATTGTGATCTGATTGTAACTCGAGTACCCATCTAAAAAGCTATATGCCTCCTTGCCTACCACTCTTTCAAGCACATGTTCAGAATATGGCAAGGGGTAATGATCCCTTCTGGTGGCTGCATTAACCTTTTTGAGATCAACACACACTTTGAGTTTCCCATTCTTCTTTGGTACGATATCGGAGAAACCCATTCTGAGTGCTCAATAGGGTATATGAATCCACATTTTACAAGCTTTTCAATTTCCTCTTGTACAATCTTTGCGTACTTAGGATTCATTGGGTAGGGACGTTGCTGGACTGGTTTAGCAGTGCTAATCATTGGAATCGTGTGTTGCACCACTGAGGGTGGAACACCCTTCATATCATGATATGTCCAAGCAAATATGTCCTTGAATTCTTTAAGAAGCTTCTTAAGTGCAGCTTCCTCTGACTGGGTGACGTCTTGAGCAATAAAAACTGGTTTAGACTCCTCACCCGGATCTGCTAAGTCTATCTCCTTAACTACCACACGGCCATCGTAGACACCACTACTCCCATTGGTAGGCGTTCGTTGGGCTTTTGTGTAGACCACTTTACGTTCCCCTGTGGTGAGAATGATTTGAAATGCTCGGGTGCGGGGTGTAAGTCTACTAGTTCTTGTTGTGCCAGGCTTTTTTCTTTCAATTCCGCCTCCTTTTGTTGCTGAGCTAACTCTTGGTTTTGCCGCCTTCTTGCAGTACGACTTAGTTTTGGCTTCTCTTTGATTTTTAATTGGGCGACGTCATGAGGTTGCGGAATATACCACATGACACTTTGGAGGTATTGTCTCGAATTATCCGCTAACTTCCGATGAGTGTCAATAGCTCTACATAACTAAGCCATTCTCTGTAGTGGATCTCTCCTTGTTTATTGCAGTTCGTAGATTAGCTCGATAGTGTTGTCGCTTATGTCTCGTTTTCTTCTTACCAAGTTTTTGATTTTCGTTTTTGTTAGATTCGAACTCACTTGGTCGATCTTTACTTGTGTCCCCCTCACTTTCGCATGAACTGTAGGAGGTCACTATCCTAGGCCTTGAGCACCTTGCTTCCACATTTGGGTGAATATTTGATTCATCCCCCCCATCAGGCTCAGAGTCAGTTTCTTCTTGAGTTTCAGACGACTCAGAGTTACATTGGTCAAAGTCTTCGCTACTTTCAGTGTCAGTGGAGTATGCCGCTTTCTCGCCACCATCAGGAGTCAAGTGCATAACACTTATCATATTTATTGGCACTAACGGTGGCATCTCTTGTCCCTCAGGTGTTACCCAACTTGTGCCCCTATTTCCCCATGTGTCTATGGTTGCCGCTAGGTGTACCCAATCCACGTTATCCGTTTCAGTCATACCCAATAGGACATCCATATAAGGAGAATCTTTCCCATCATCAGTCTCTTTTTTGCATGTATAGCAATACCTTAATGGGGCAGAGTGAATAGTGGTATCTGATCGATTATCAATGATAACCTTGCTTTCTAAATGATGTACATGACCATTCTCAAGATCAACCCGAATGACAGAATCTTGGAATTGTAGATAGACATGGTTTTTCGACCAGTCATGTACCATTTGTGCTTCCCTCATGAAAGGACATCCTAAGATCATTTGATATGACATAGGATGCTTGGAGAAATCCATTACAATGAAGGTATGTCTTACCTTGTATCCCAAAACCTTGATCTTAAGGTCCCTTAACATTCCAATAGGTTTAGCAATAGTTCCGTTTGCCATCTTAACCACTATGTTTGTGACTTCGAGGTGAGGTCTTCCCATAGACTCCCAACAGTTTTTAGTCACAATGCTCACTCCAGCACCACCATCCAAACTTTGGACAAAATGCTAGAGATAATGAAAAATCACAAAGTCCAGTGGCAAAACCATCTTTGATTGTTTGCCACCCCTCTAACGCTTCAACGCCAAGAGTGGAAACATGCAGGGTGGTCCCTAAAGCTCCGCTTACTATGCCAAAGAGTACATACAAATGGGTCCCAAAAGCTTCGTTAACAGCTACTTCCCCTGCTCAATCTCGTTCAGACAAGAAGCGTCATAGGAAGAAAGCAGCTACCCACCTGAGAAAGGGTAATGTAACATCACGATGGATCCCTAAAAAATTATTAGTAGCCCAAGGGTACTACGAGGGGAATGACCAGATTTGGGTCCCTAAACATAAGCTGAATCCCTTTACATCACCTGTAAAACCTTGCAAACCTATTGTTGCCATCCCAACGACAATTCAAGACCGTGGTAAGGGAAAGGTAACAGAGTGCTCCGCACCACTTCTTCCAGAGCTAGTTTGGATTCCCAAAAGATATCGATCATTGCCACCTAGCTCAGGAAGGGAGGAGCCACATGAAGCTTCTAGCTCCTCATGCCAGGCACACGCTGATATAGAAGTTTCTACATTCTCTCCACCTACTCTTGTCAACACCCAACAAAAGACCGATGAGTCTACGTCTCCCCTTGTAATAGTATCGTCGGAAACCATTTCCTCCATTCGTCAATGGGAGCGTACACTAACATCTCTGCAACTGGATGTGGCCACAAGGATCATAAAAAGCTATCTGCCCACATCACAACCTATGACCTGCTGGACAAATTGGTTCCAAGAGGCTGCAACATCATTGCAAAAAATATGATCTACCCAAGGAAAGGGGGAGCATGTACTCACGCTCGACATTCTAATGCTTCCTCCCTAACCTTCTCCCCTGACCATGTAATTGCCAAATTCAAGGGGATGTATATATATAGCTTCATACACAGAAAAGAAAAGAAAAGAAAAGCAAAAAATAGTAAAAAAAGCAAGAGCACGTTAAGAGCAGAAATATCCGTATATACAATCAAGAACTAGATTGACCTGTCATAAACCTACTGATGCTATATCTGTGTTTGCAAATATGGCAGATGCACGATCATCATACACTTCATCCACTCCCACCTTTGGTGAGAGGTATCATCGGTACCTTTCTTAGATATTTCACATGTGCTATCCTGTAATTGAAATTGAATGGGATCATATAGATGTACTAGCCAGAGAGGAAAATGTTGAGGAATTAGAATGGCTAATTTGCCTATTGACCATGACTGCCTATTGACCATGAATGTAGAGGACATATTCCCGATAGCCCAATGCTTTCCTTTTCCACAAGATGACTATCCTCGCATGGTTACATTCTTGATGAGTTTATGTGGATGGGAAAATGAAAAGGAAATATCTGACAATGATGAATGGACGGATGAAACTCATGGCACTACTGAGGTTGACTTTATTTATTTGGATGATGTGGATAGAGGCTTAGCCTTAGGGCTAGAGCCAGGACTCTACAACATCCTCTTACCGTATCCTCAGTAGTAGTGTGGTGACTGGTAGGTAGGTTAGTGTTTTCAAGTTTTTTCTAGTTTGGATTCCTTGAATGAGTCTTTAATTTTTCACACTGATGTGCCTCTCGAGGTATAGTGCTTGTTAGTTGGTTGTACAAGTGGAAAAGTTTGAGGTGGGTTCGCTTTCAAGTCCGGAGATAGCCGTAATGCTCATACATAAATATCTCATCAAATTGCAGGCATTTTTCTCATCGAATCAAGGAGATCTCCAAAATACAGGTGTAATTCTTCCATACCACTCTCTTTCATTTTTACTGTTCAATTAATTGCATGAACTATAATGCATGACCACATGGAAATTGTCAATGTACTACTTAGTTTTTGAAGTTGCTTGACGTGCTACTGTAAATCATTAATGAGCTTAACTTTATTGGATATATTCCTAGGTAGCATGACGTCTTTAGTTAACCTTGGAATACGATTGTCTTAGGTCTAGGGTCAAACCATCTTAATGTTTGACACTTGGCCATGCGTGTGTTGACCTCTAGGACATAGCTTTTACCCCTTTGTCGAAAGGATGCAAGATAAATTATAGTTCAGGAGAGCGAAGATCAAAAGAAATAAATTATAAAAAAAAAGCCTACAATAAATGGCAATACAAGTCTATGATATGCTTTGATGTTGGCCTATCGCCTTATTGATACTTGGTAGGCAAGGAGTATTCTACTCCAGACCAATGCCTTGGTTGGTAGGGGGTAGCCTTGCCTAAGGTGAACTAATAGATTCCTGGATAATGCCTTGTGTTAAACATGGTACCAGGATCGATGTTAGTTTTGCGTTAGGAAGGTCGCCATTGTGTGTAAAAATTATCACGTGCATAAAAAAATAAAGGCAAAAGGCTCCTGTAACTCTAATGTTTCTTGTGTCCCTAGGCTCGCGGTATTAACTTGTTCTTAGAGACACAATGTGGTCATCTGTTTATTTATTAAGCTTGGTTATTTTCCTTGAATTAGGCTAGTTATAACCCTTGATTAACCTTTGACACCTTGCTAACTCTTGATTTACTTTCAATAATTTTAAACTCCTGTTAATTTAATAAACTAGCTCATTCATGTGACCCCTTAAACTAAGTCTTATAGCAACATCCATTGTGGTCTAACATGCTTGAATTTATACACTTATATCTTTTGAATTCCAGCATACTTTCACTCTACTTCCTTGTTTTGCAGATGGTCTACCACAACAACCCTATCGAGCTTACCATACCATAGCTTCCGAGGACGGAATCTACATCAGGAAGGGGGGCATGTTAACCTATGACGGACATTGAGACGTACTATGTTTTACGTCATTAATTTAAATATTCCGAGTCATGGGCCGGGCTTGTCGGCACCATATGTTAAGGATAAAGGGATTGGGTGATCGCCGATGAGAGGCGCACCTTGAATATCAGCAGGGTAAGGGTTAGGATCGGCCGGCCATGTATGGACGCCCATGTGTGAACGGCCAAGTGTGAACGCCCATGTGTGAACGGCCAAGTCACCTATAAGAGTCAAATGTAACCTTAAAACTCTCATTCTCATGTGTTGAATACAAGAGTGCTCTTGCCTTATCCTCTTGGTTTCCTTCTCCTGCGTGTGTGCGAGAGCGAGAGAGAGAGAGAGAGAGAGAGAGAGAGAGATAGATAGAGAGAGAGAGAGAGAGAGAGAGCGATCGAGCACTGTGTAGAGGCACGGCGACGGAGGCGAGGCGGTAGAGCGGCGACGGCGGCTCCTCCTTCACTGCGGCGACGCGGGAATCCTTCACAGCGGTGGTTTTAGCGGTGAGTGACACACCTTTGCATTCTGTTTGAGCTTGCTTTCCTAGTTGTATGCTTGCCATTCGTGGCTCGCATACGGTGTTCGCTACGACTCGTGCGGCAAAAGCGCACACAGAGTTAGCCTTAATCAGAGTTGGCTCATTTTTTCTAATGATATACTAATGATAGATTAGTTCTTAATCAGAGTTAGCCTTAATCAGAGTGATTAAGGCTAACTGAGTTTAAAGTGATTAAGGCTAATTGAGCAATGCAAATGGATGAGATGGGTTTGGATGCAAGAGAGGGATTCCCACAATAGATTTATATCCTAATTTTATAATATTGACATTAATTTGGCTCATTTTTTCTAATGGTGTAGTGCTTAATCAGAGTGATTAAGGCTAACTGAGTTTAAAGTGATTAAGGCTAATTGAATTTGGAGGCCGAAATTGAGCTTGGTGGTAAGGATTTTTATGGGGCTTTTTGCATAGGTTGCTTGGCCTTGATGAGGTTGATGGCTTCAAGGCATAAATCGTAGCTCTTCTTCACGAAAACCAAGCACACTCTGCTGAATTCCAATGACTGTTCTTTTGCTTCATGCGCCTCGTTTTGTTGCACCAAATCACACAAGATTGATTAGTAGGCTCCTTAAATGATGACTAACAAGCTCCTAAGAGGGCTTGGCTCAATTTGTAGTGGTCAGGGAGAATGGAGGAAAAAACCAATGGGCGCAAATCAACGAAAAACGGGCAGCATAGTGTGAATTGGACAAAATCCTCTAGTGACATTTGGCGTCTAGGTGTGAGCAATATGTGGCTAGAAGGTTTAAGGAAATGGTTGAGTAGATGTAAAATTCCAAGCTTGTGAAATTTGGGCCACAAGAGGATGAAGAAGATAAGCTTGTGTGATTAGTAGGTGATTAGTGACTTAAACACACTAATGAGCTGAGATTAACTAAATGATGTGATTAGAAGAATCTCTAAGGAGAGAAGGAGGCTCTAATTCCATGTTGAGAATCATGGTTACCATGTGCATGGCTATGATTATTAGTGCAAATTCTACACTAATTTAATGTGATTAGATTAGTGCTAATCCTACACTAATTTAACATGATGAGAATGAATTAATCTAAGGTGGGTGTAATCTAAGTTTACTCACGATGATGAGTTTGTGCAATAGACTCAAGCACAATTAGGTTACAAGATTGAGACTTGTACTCATAAAGAGGCTTGAGATATGTGCAAGTGATATGATTTCATTGCTTGAAATGGCCCCCTTTTATATGAGGAGGTACACCCTTGGTCTTGTACATCAATGTGGGATAACTTCCATTGCTTATATGGCTTCATGTTAGGCTTTGCACTTTCTTGGCTTACGCAACTCACTCCGTACCTTTTCCTTGTGCTCTTTGACACCACATTTCTCAACATCCTAGTCAAGCACACCACCTTTCCAAGTTAAGTAACAAAGCAGGTATGGATGCCCAAAAGAAAACCAACTCAAAACTTGATCTCAGTAAGTCTAATGGCAAGGTCAAGATTAGGTGGGAATGGTGACGAAAATCAATGCCTATTGAAAATGTGATTGGGAAGAATCCACAAGAACCTTCCCAACTCAACGTCACAAAACATACTGATCAAATTGGGGTAAAACAGGTGAACTTCAAAATTCTCTACCCCAAGGATAAAGTTATCATAGCAGACACATAAGAACACATGTCCAAAGAGGACATGTTCACACAAGAACCTACTACAGATTCTATGGACTAGCTGATTCAATGGATGGAGCAAGGGTTGTTGTGTTCCTATAAGAAGAGAAGCTTCATAGGTTCATGAGCTTACATGGAGTATAGAGAATGCTGTTGTGGAAGACTGCGCTAACAAGCGAGAGAGGTTTGATTCCAAGTGCACGAATGTTACCCTCATCCCCCACGTAGCTAACATGTTGCAAAGCTGCATCATGGGCGCTATGTGACCTTACAGAGGGAATGGGATGGCAACCATGACCCTCCTGCCTCTCACAAGACTTCTCCATAGACAGAGGTAGGTTTTCTGAGTTTTTGACCACTTTTAAATTCCTAGAATGGGCCCGCCCAGCAACTAGGCTAGCAATTGCTTTTTTTTTGGGGGACCCCCTCGTGTCTAAAAGGCGCGTTGCATTTAAGAGGGGGTTCAAGTGGGATCGACGGCTGAGGGGGCCTGATTTTGGGCAGGGTCGATCTGGGCCGTCGGATCCCCGAAAGTAAACTAGGGTCGCCCGATAGTAAACTAGGGCCCCAAAGTAAACTAGGACTGCCCCAGTTAATAAAAGAATATATTAATATGGGCCGGATACCCTAGCTAGCAGAATTTATAGCCTAATGGTAAGACTATGGCCTCCCTAGCGGCACGTCGTGGGTTCAAATCCTTTCTTTTGCATTTTGAGACTTAGGCAAAAAAATTATAAGTCCAAACTCGGGAACTGGAGTAAACTAGGCAATTTGGCAAGCCCGACTTTACTTAGATCTTTTATAAACTAGGGGAGGCGAAGCACGACATCTCAAAAAAAAACTTGGCCTGTGAAGTAAACTAGGCTGAAAAGAACTCGGCCTGTGAAGTAAACTAGGATCCCTAGTTTACTTCACAGGCCAAGTACGGACATCACAAAAAAAAACTCGGCCTGTGAAGTAAACTAGGATCCCTAGTTTACTTCATAGGCGGAGTTTTTTTCGGCCCGAGTTTACTTTTAGCGATCCGATGGCTCTGAGAGCTAGGCAGCCTGTTTGTTCTAGCACAGACAGGAGAGATTGAGCCTATTTGCTCTAGCGAGAGAAGTGAGGAAGGAGGATAAAAACATTAATAGCTCTTTTAGTTTAGGGTTTGCTTCCAGTGTGAGGTGAAAAGGGAGCCATTCTATACTTTGGTCCACCTTCCAATTAATCCTTTGGTCTCTTTATTCACATACCCTAGCCATTAATCTTTCATTCCACACTTTTACTCATCTACCTTTTTTTTGGGAAGCAAAGGGTAGTTCACATCCACAGTGATCCACATGCAATGATTGAGTTCACTCACTTGCCTTGAGCCTCGAGGAGGTTGTTCATGCACAACGTGGTAGTTTTGAGGCTTGTTCATGCACAACGTGGTAGTTTTGAGGCTTGTTCACATGGGGTGAGCCTCGAGGAGGTTATTTACACACATTGGGCCGATCTGGCGTATTTGGGAGTGTTCACACATGCCCTATCTTGTGGTGTGGATTTGCATGATTTTGGGCACTTGTGTGGTGATTCCTATGTGGTTTTGGATCTTGTTCACACACGAGCACAGTTTTTTATGGGGTCACTCGCACATTTTAAGCTTTCATTGGGTATTGTTCACATGCTTAGTGCTTTGTGAGTGTGTTTACACACATTGTGTGCTTTGTGGGGAGTGTTCACATGTAGATATGGGTGTTTCTTATTACCTCTATCCCTCTTATGATCAACACTTTGTATACAGTTTCGATTCTATTATTAATCCCAATTACATGAGATTAGCTATGGCACTATCTTTGTGGTTACGGGATCGCTACTTTGACTTGCCATTTTGTGCTTTGTATCACATATCTTTCGCCGCTTTCACGTATACCTTTGGCACTTTGAGACTCAGACCTCTAGACCTTTACTCGCCGACTTCATGCTATGATGCGGTGGATTACTCATGCCATCGGTGGTTATTTGAGCTCGAGGCATTGATACCTCATCACTCGAGGCATTGATACCTCATCACTCGAGGTATTTGTTTCATGACATGACAGATGGTGGTTATTTGAGCTCGAGGCATTGATACCTCATCACTCGAGGTATTTGTTTCATGACATGACAGATGGTCCACATGTTGTGGTCATGGCGATTTTATTATTTCAGTGTCACCTCAACATAGATGGTGCGGCATTGTTCACACGGGATGGGTCTTCCTTGTTTGAGTGTCCCACACTCTTGAGCCTCTGTATCACACAAACATACACTGATGATATTGATGTTATCGTACCTATCACTTTTTGGATGTAAATTTTTTAAAAAGACAACAAAATTTGCTTTCCGCACCTCACCCTGACTATCAACCAACCAAAGTGGTGTGTGGAGCTTGTAGGGGACCTCACCTCACGAGAGATTGTCCTAATGTTCAATGCACTTACCCTAGTTGTTTAATGAGGGGGCACACTGAAGACTAATGCATCAAGAAATTTAGAGCACAAACAAGTAGGAGGGGCCTTTTTCCTACCCCTGGCCCTATCAACCATAGGAGTGAGAATGAGAAACCTCCTGGTTCTAGTTTTACTCTTTTGCAAAGGGGTGCATCACCTAGTGGGGCTCAAAAATCTAACCAAGCATCTACTTCCTAGGGTGATCCTTCCATTCATATGATTGATGTTATGCCGCCATCTGTTGGAGCTATTACACGTAAGGGGAAGGAGAAAGTAGTTGAAGAACCCTCTCCATAGCACTTGAAGCCTCTCTAGTTTCCCACCCACCCACTCATGTTGTAGATCATGTTGCTCATCCTCGTGCCACACCTCGTTCATCCAAAGTTCGTGCCTCTGCAAGTAAGTTGTTCCCCCCTATTCCTTCATATAATTTGTTAGATGCCTTAAATCGGGTGGAGCTTACCATGTCCCTTCCTCAATACCTTCTCACTTGCCCTAGTGGTCGTTCCTTATTATTTTACGAAAATATTGTCATGAGTTGAGCTCTTCTCGTGCTGCTGCTCCTACTTTACCTACTGTGCATACTAGTGGATTACTTGTTGGCCGAGAGGGAGTGCCTTAAATCGGGTGGAGCTTACCATGTCCCTTCCTCAATACCTTCTCACTTGCCCTAGTGGTCGTTCCTTATTATTTTACGAAAATATTGTCATGAGTTGAGCTCTTCTCGTGCTGCTGCTCCTACTTTACCTACTGTGCATACTAGTGGATTACTTGTTGGCCGAGAGGGAGTGCCCACGGGTGGAGTACCTTATCCATGATTTTGTTTTGCCTCATGCTATTGTTGATGGGGGACCTGGGGTAAATGTTCTTAGCTACACTATGTTCACAAAGCTTGGCCTCTCTTTTAATGGAGTCCCTATCTTTGGCCTTCATATGGGAGACCATCGTTCAGTGAGAGTAGAGGGCTATGTCCAACATTTGCCTATCACTGTGGCTGGGGGATGACGATGGAGATTGACTGTTATGTGTCGTGACGTAGTCCAGGTTCTGGTCAGTATTAGTTGTTGCTTGGGCGGATTTGGCAAGTTCCTGCTTATCCTTCTTCTATTGAGAGTCAGGGGGTGACTAGTGTTGTAGAGAGTGATGGAGATGATGAGGTGAGTTCGACTTCCTCCTATTCCCCTATGGTTTACCTTACCTACCCTGACTCCATTGAGATTACCATAGATGATGAAGAGGAGACTCACCTTTGGCCCGTGTGGAGGATACTATGAGTGTGCCTATAAAAGGAGAGGATAAAGTGGTTCTTGTGGGAGCATCTCTAAAGCCTACTTTGCGGGATCAAATTGTGACTTTATGCAGGGAGTATTGTGACATTTTTGCTTGGGATTATACTGAACTTAAGGGTTTTCCTCTTGAGTTAGTTGTGCATCGTATTCCTTTTTTGAAACCAAGTGCTGTTCGAGTGCACCAGCGCCAATGTCGTTTGCCTGAGCACTATCGTGAGGGGGTTTACATTGAAATTAAGAAACTTTTAGAGGCTAGTTTGATATTTCCTGTTGATAACAGTGAGTGGGTGTCCCCAATTGTTGTAGTTCCTAAGAAAAATAAGCAATTACGCATATGTGTGGACTACAAGCAACTTAATAAGGCTACTATTAAGGACTATTACCCTCTGCCTTTCATTGACCTGATTTTAGATTCTTTAGCAAGGAAGGAGATTTATGCCTTTATGGATCATTTCTCAGGCTATAATCATATGGCTATTGCTGCAGAGGATAAGCTTAAAACAACCTTTACGACTATCTTTGGAACATATGCATATCATGTCATGCCATTTGGTTTATGCAATGCACCATCTTCTTATCAAAAATACAAGCATGAATGTTTTCGGGATGATTTGATTTATTTTCTCAAAATTTTCATTGATGATTTAGGGGTGGGTACTTCAAAAGACAAACTTGTTCCTTCCCTAGCCTATGTGTTTTGCAAATGCAGGGAAAAATCAATCGCCTTAAATGCAAAAAAGTGTGTATTTGGTGTTGCATATGGCATTCTGTTATTGGGCAACATGGCATTGCTATGGATCCTCAAAAGGTTGAAGCTCTTCTTGCATGTCCACCCCCCACTATTGTTTGCCAAGTGCGCAGCTTTCTTGGAGCTGCAAAACATTATAGCCGTTTTCTTAAAGATATGATGGCACATCTTATCCTACCTTTGAACTCTCTTTTATGGGTAGAGCAAAAGTTTCATTGGGATGATCCTCAAAACGTGACTCTTTTTCTTCTCTTAAATTGGCATTCACTACTGCCCTTATTCTTAAACCCCCTGATGCATCTAAACCATTCCATTTGTTTTCTTCATGCTCCCATTATGTTCTTTCTTCTTGCATTGCACAAGCATATGAAAGAAATTTCACCCTGTTGCATACTATAGCCAAAAATTAAAAGATGCTGAAACTCGCTTTACTTGGGCTGAAAGGGTTGTTTATGCATTGTAGAAAGTGCTAAAAAAAAATTGCACTTATCTTTCTATTTAGCATACTATCATATATGTTTCCAAAGATTCGCTAAGGTTGTTATTGAATAAGCTTGAGCCTCCTAAACGTCTTATGCGCTGGATAGTTGAGTTACAAGCCTATGATTATGAGTTGAAATCTAAACCTCCTGCTTTGCAAAAGCTAGTTGATTGCCTTTCTGATTTATCTCCTAGGGATTTGGGTGAGCCTGATGAGCCTACAGTTGACCTTTTTAGGATTGAGCTTTCTCAAGAGTGGTATGATACCATTGCCCATTACTTGTCCACTCTAACTTTTCCTCCTGAAATGAATAAGGCTGAGAAGAAACGTTTAGTGACCCATGCTCAAAAATTTTCTATTATTGAGGGGGAACTTTATAAAAAGGGTTTTAAGGGTGTGTATCGTCATTGTGTACACAAGGAGGAGATACCCTATATCTTGCAGGAGTGTCATGATTCAGCTTGTGGGGGACATTTTGCAGGTAAGCTCACTGCGCTTAAAATTTTGAGAGCGGGCTATTGGTGACCTACTGTGTTTAAAGATTCCTTTGAGTGGTGTAGAAAGTGTGATATTTGCTAGCATGCTACATGTTTGGAGAATCGTTTACGACCTAATAATCCCATATTGGCTGCCTTACCCTTTGAAAAATGGGGCATAGACTATGTTGGACCTATAGCACCTACCTCTAAGCATGGGAAGTCCTACATTATTGCAGCCACTGATTACTTTACGAAGTGGTCAGAAGCTCTAGCAGTGAGGAAGGATGATGCATGTCCTACTGCTACATTTTTGACTGAGCGTATCATTTGTCGCTTTGGAGCACCTAGGGAGCTTGTTTCTGATGGGGGGACTCACTTTCTTAATGATGTGGTAGATGCACTCACTGCTTATTTTAATATTCGGCATGATAAGACTACTCCTTACAAGCCACCTACCAATGGGAAAGTTGAGAGTAGCAATAAAACTTTAGTGACTATTTTGAGGAAGACAATTGATATTAATAAGAGGGATTGGGATGAGAAATTGTTAGCGGCTGCTTGGGCTTATAATACTACATTCAAAGAAGCTACTGGTTTTACTCCCTTTTCTCTTGTTTATGGCCAGGAGTGTGTTATCCCTATTGAGCATGAGCTTGATAGTTTGAGATTTCTTCATGCACATACCTTACCATTTGAGGAGAGTCTTCAAGAGAGGTTGGGTACCCTAGAGCATTTGGATGAGTGGAGAATGAGAGCTTATTTACATCAAGAAGTTGCTAAAAAAAGGTAAAACAAACAACGTGCAAAGAAAGCTAAGAATTACTCCTTTGAGCAAGGCCAGCTAGCTCTTTTGTATGATACACGTCATGAGCTATTCCCAGGGAAGTTAAGCCATGTTTGGTTTGGTCCTTGCCGCATTGTTGAGGTCTTCCCTGAGAATAAAGTACAACTAGCTGAGATGGATGGGACATGGTTTGCCACCAAAACAAACTTTGACAAAATTAAACCTTATTGGATATGAGTTTCTTTCTTGTTCCTCTTACTCTTCATGGGTTTTCCCATTCGTTTTGCAGATGCTGGTGACTCCTTGTCTTCTACTTGGTCTCTATACTTTGATGGTGCTTGCAGAGGTGCAATGAAAAAAGGCTCATGTGGCATTGTGATTTCTCCTCCTACTGGTTCTGCTATACTTTTGGGTATCCTTTTGGGTGAAAATGTTAGTAATAATGTTACAGAATATCAGTCTTTGTTGATTGGGTTGAGGGCTCTTATCTTGTTGGAGGCATCACATATTGACATTTATGGCGATTCACAGCTTGTTGTTCATCAGCACAATGGCCAGGCTCGCACACTTCACCCTTTGATGCACTATTATAGCCTATTAGCTTGTGACCTCTTCAGCCATTTTTCCTCTTATACCCTTACCTTTTTGCCTCGTCTCATGAGAACATTGTAGCCGACTCTCTTGCCGTGATGGCCCTCTCTGGTTCTTTTACCCAACACTTTGACCTTTCATTGATTGATGATTCCTCTTCTTTAGACCCACGACAGCTTGTGCAAAATTATAAATGTTTGGGAGTGGAGAACTTACTAGGCACCTTAGGGAGTTATACACTTCTCATCCTTTTGCCTATCATCAGCTTATTTTAGCTATGACCCACTGACTTATTCATTTATCAGATGTTCTATTTCTTGCCATTGATCCTAGTCATTTGCTTATGGTCCTGTAGTCCAATGGATGAGGCACCAGCCTTAACCGGAGATTCTAGGTTCCCACTAGGAGGCTAGTTCTCCTCACAGGATGCCACTATTGCATGTTTTTTTTGCACCCATACGCATTGTTCACATCATTATTGCATGTTTGAATGATGTACATGTCTTCTACTATCATTATTATCTATACTGCATGTGAACTTAAGTGTATAGCACTTCATTTGCATATTTTTAAAAGCTCTCACACTTGGCTAGCTCCGAGAAAGATGTTTCGATGTCTTGCAGCATATAAAGATGGCCAAGCTTGAAGGCGGAACAACATGGACGTCTATATGCCGGAAGGTCCAAGCTCGAAATGATGTGAAGCCTACCCAGATGGAACTTTGCAAAGGCCGTGTGAAAGGGACCTTAGCCCATAAGTCAAATGAAAATAATAAAAACCTTTGAAAATCAAAAGTGGTATCTTGAGAGAAACGAAGAGGCGCCAACTCTGCAGCAGCGAACAGCCATGCATGTTCGTGTGTGTAGAAAAGAGAAGGGTTGCACCATTTCAAAAGGCCGGCCTTGAAGCTGTGCACCATATACACAAGAAGAATAAAGAGGATCCGTTTATTGTTCCTTGCTGCCATACACAAATAAAGAGAAGCCATTTGCTGTCCATGCATCTACGACATCTAAGCAACATTGGCATCTTCTACGCGCATATAAGGTATCGATAGTGTTGGCATCTTCTACGCACATCCGACATCAGCAGCGTTGGCATCTATGAGGAGATAAGGCTTTTTTTTTCTATGTCTATTGCTAAGAACATTTTGAGCTTTGCTAGTATTTGAAATAAAGTGCTACACACCTAATTTTCACATTATCCATTGTCTTGCTCATCTATCTAAGCTATGATATACACACTGTCGATATATGCTTTAATAACAAGTCTCGTCTTTGCAACATAACACATTTTAAAACTGTGATTTTGTGATACACATATAAGTGATTCGTCATTTCATTATACATCATTGTGGGAGGGATTTTTGCATGCTTTGTAACACACCCAACATATTCTATTGCTGTCACTGACTTAGTCGCACTATATTATCACTCCCTAGCATTTTTCCTTTGGGATTCCTTGTTCTTTCCTTCTTCTAGATGTGTTTGGCTGTGGGGTTTCCCTTTTTCCTTAGTCCCAAATATTTCTGAGATACTGAGCTCATCACTGATTGCCCACTTCCTAAGTAGCCAGTCCTCCCAAAAGATTTGCATATTCAGACACTTCTATATCCACCTAGTCATTTTGCACTAGGTTCTCCTTAAGGTTGGGCAATCCCAAAACACATGCTTGCCACTTTCTATAGAAGACTTGCATCTAGGGCAAATGCCACTAGCCATGTTTCTTTTATGCAGCTTATAACCAATAAGAAGTGCCCACATGCAAACCTTCCACAAAAAGACTTGAAATTTTCTAGGAACCTGACAGTTCCATATCAAGTGCCATCTCTTTTTCCAGCTAGAAGCACTCCACTTTACATTTCATATTTTGTTAGAGTACATAACATTAGCATCCCCTTTTCTCATAATGTCCCTAGTTTTGCCTTCCTTTAATTTGACACCATTAATCCAAGACCAATCCTTGATCCAGATTGAGATATTAGTGGCTGTGGAGCATAATTCACTATGCAACAACTCCAGCACCTGAGTTATCAAGTCTCTCTCTTTCCTGGTTAACTGAAACTCCATAGATAATAGATTTATCTCTTTCCACCCAGCTATATCTCTATCCCAATAGTCAGCCAGATATCTAATGCCTTTGTTATTAAGAATCTTAGCCACTTCAGTATCAAGTGCAGCTAAAGGGGGATTAAACTTGTGAGTCCACCATAACCCCAAAGAGAGCATGGAATTCCCAGAGTTACCCTCCCCCCACCATCCCAAACCATAAAGCCCAGATTATCTTTCCAACAATTGCAGAGCATTTTGCAGAAATCTGAACATGTGATTTTCAAAGGAGCAAATGAAAATATTTTTTTTATCCAGATTAAGTTCTCCCATCTGCCCTTGGTCAATACCTCAACCATTTCCACCAATTCCCTTATCATCAAAGACCAAGTAGAGACTTGAGATAACACCCTAGGTAGCATCAAAGTCCTTCTAGCAGCATAGTGAATGGGCAAGTGTATGATACCAATACCCCCTTCCTTTTTGGGCACTGCCAACTTCTCTTCTCAGGCCAACCAAGTAGGAACTCTTTTCTTACCAAAACCGTTTCTCCACAGGAAGTCTCTGATAGGACCTATGATCGTTTTCCAATGACACTTCCCAAATTTTAATACAGGACTTAGAAACATGACATAAGCATTCAGCACTGAATTGCAAATATCAATTCTGATATGAAAGGTTACTTTCAAGCCTTCCCACTTCTTCAATTTCTCCACAAACCTGTTTATGGTCCACCTAACCAACTGTTTATTAGTAAGTCCAACCCCAAAAGGAACCCCACGGAGTTTAACAATGTGACCCTTTTGTGCCACCTCACATCCCCACCTCTGAAGATCAAAATCATTGTCCTCAGTCAAGCTTATAATCCTAGATTTCAGAATGTTACATTTAGAACCTGAGGCATTGGCAAACTCCTGAACAATTTCTAAGGCCACTCTCACATTGTTGTTCTGAGCCTTTAAGAATAATAGAGAATCATCAGCAAAGCATCGCATAACTAGTTACTCACTGTGTTTTAGTTTTAAGCATGTAATCTTCCCTCCCCTGCGCAAGAAGCTAGCTCTAGTGACAAAATTAGAGGGTGAGAAGCAATGGCGAAAAGTAAGGGAGCTAATGGGCACCCTTGTCTGACTGACATGTTGATTTCAAAACCCCCTTTCTTCCATTGAGAAGCATTTTAGAATATCCACCCAAGGAGAGAGTATAAATACATGTGGCCATTCTAGTATCAAATCAAAAAATAGACAAAAATAGCAAAAAAATTATCTAAAATAAGATGAATGCATGGCCTCATAAATCTGGCCAGATACAGCATGAAATATGCACATATATGCCCAATCTGGAGATGATAATGCCAACACCTCCTCTTCAGCGCGAGATGGGCGGACCAACTCCAGCACGCTGAAGAAAGACCTCCAAAGAAGCTCAAGGGAGCGGTTTGGTGAAGAGGTTAGCAAGATTGTCCTGAGTGGAACAATACTCAAGTTGAAGAAGACCAAGCTCAATCCAATCCCAAACAAAATGATAGTGAACCTCAATGTGTTTGGAGCGGCCACGTATCACAGGATTCTGAGCTAAAGCAATGGCACTCTTAGAATCCAAGAAGATGACAACAGGGGAATCATTTGCATAACATAAATGCTCCAAAATTTGATGTATCCATAATGCCTCGGCTGCGGAGAGAATATAGGATGTACTCAGCCTCGGTAGAAGAAGCAGCAACTGTCCCCTTTGCTTCTGAGATTTCCAAGAGACCAATCCTGTACCAAGCATGAAACAATATCTTAGCATCCGTAAAGCCCACCAAAGAAGAACCACCAGAATAAGTGATGCCATAATTTGATGTGCCACGAAGATACCAAAGCACTCTCAAAGCTACATGATGCCAATGAGATCTCCGAGCTGCTGAAGAGAACTAGATGAGTACGCTCATAGCATAAGAGAGATCCGGTCGAGTGTTGACAAGATAAAGCAAGGAGCCAACTAACTGCAGGTATTCTGTGGAATCCACCAAAGGTGTATCATCCTCCTTAGACAATTTCGCATTGGGATCCATAGGACAAGAGAGAGGAGAGCAATTTGTCAAACCATAAGTTGCAAGCAACTTCTTCACATACTTCTCCTGGGAAATGAAGATGCAATCATTTCTCAGCCAAACCTCCAGACCAAGAAAATAATGAAGTAAGCCAAGGTCCGTCATCTCAAACGTGAGGGAAAGTTGAGACTGAACCTGAGTAACCAACTCAATTTGTGAACCTGCAAGAATGAGGTCATCAACATAAAGCACAATGATGCATATATCCCCATCAGAAAAAGAAGCACATAGAGGTTTGGATCTGTATATGACCTCTCAAAACTAAGAGATTACAAGAAAGCATCAATCTTTTGATACCAAGCATGAGGTGCTTGTTTGAGAACATAAAGAGCTTTCTTCAACAAGTAAACATGGTCCTCATGTCCTTAAATCACAAAACCAGGAGGCTGCTCCACATAAACTTCCTCCTCTAAATCACCGTTCAGAAAGGCATATTTAACATCCATCTGGAACACAGGCCATCTGAAATGAGCAGCCAGAGCCAAAACAATACGAATGGAAGTAAACGTGGCTGTAGGAGAAAATATCTCATCAAAGTCCTCGCCGGCCTTTTGAGCATATCCACGAGCAACAAGACAGGCCTTGTACTTATCCAAAGTACCATCTGCATGAAACTTGACTTTGAAGATCCATTTGACACCGAGATGACTCGTCGATGTAAAGGCTGTGGTACTAAATCCCATGTATGATTTCTCTCAATAGAGGACATCTCGGATTCCATAGCCTGTCGCCACTGTGGTTGTCCTATGGAGATTTGGGCTCATCAATCGTCTGCAAATTACTCATAAGTGCATAATTCACTGTGGGAGTGGGAACCCGAGAAGATCTCCTCAAACCGGATGAAGAAGTACAGACCTGGTCATGCAACTGACTGTTAGAAAGGCCAGAATCTTGAAGTAATTGCTGAACCCAATGGGGTGGACCAGCCCTCCTCACAAATATGGAAGAGGAAGTATCCGCAGCTGTAATGGATGCACCTGGGGCAGCGCACCCGGGGCAGCCGGGGATGAAGAAGGGACATCCGAGCATGTGGGAGATGTAGAGGTTGCTGAGAAGTTTCGAAAGATGGTTCAGCACTCTGTATGGGGCAAGAAGCAGCAGAAATAGGGGCTGAAACAGTAGCAACATTAGGTTGAATTGCTGTCGAAGTCACCAGAGGCAAGGGGGTGATGAAGTGCCTGATGGGAGCAAAGAAAACTCACTGATATCGGGCGAAAATGGATCAATATCCTTAAAAAACTGCATGGGTGAAGAGGAATCAAATCCAAAGAGGGTCTCATCAAAGCGAGCATCACGAGATATGATGATGTCCTCCAACACAGGATCCCAAAAGTGGTATCCTTTCGACTTCGAACTATATCCCGTAAAGATCATCCTCTTCGACTTTGGGGAAAGTGTAGTCCTCTTTTGACCTGGCACATGTACAAACACGACACAACCGAAAACTCGTAAGTGTGAGACGGAGGGCTTATGTCCAGAAAACGTCTCTTCTAGTGTCCTCCCAGGATCGACTGCCTTTTGAGAGAGCGATTGATGAGATAAACTCGTAAGTGTGAGACGGAGGGCTTATGTCCAGAAAACGTCTCCTCTAGTGTCCTCCCAGGATCGACTGCCTTTTGAGAGAGCGATTGATGAGATAAACTCGTAAGTGTGAGACGGAGGGCTATGTCCAAAAAACGTCTCCTCTAGTGTCCTCCCAGGATCGACTGCCTTTTGAGAGAGCGATTGATGAGATAAACTGAGGTAGCCACAGGTTCACCCCAGAAAGAGGGAGGAAGACTCGCATGATGCAAGAGGGATCGAGCCATCTCCTTCACTGTTCGGTTCTTCCGCTCCACTACTCCATTTTGCTGAGGAGTATAAGGAACAGTCATCTGCCCGCCGGCTGGATGCCTTTAGAAGTAAGAAACTCATCAAAAGTTTCAAACTCACCACCATTGTAAGTTCATAAGAATGAAACTTTACTTTGAGATTGGTTCTCAACCATTGGAAGCCAAGACCTGAATTTGGCAAATGCATCAGATTTGCGTGCCAAGAAACACACCCATACCTTCCGTGTGATGTCATCCACCAAGAGCATATAATAACGGGCCCTGCCAAGGGACTCATCAACCTCCATAGGGCCAGCCAAGTCTACATGGATCAACTCAAGTCTCTAAGTAGCTCTATGTGTAGCCTCTTCTAGAAAAAGGACTCCCTATGATGTTTCCCCATCATGCAAGAGGAACAAATGTGTGGGAGAGCTCTCAACTCTGGAAGTCCACTAACAAGTTGCTTGGAATGAAGCTTTTGTAAAGCAGCAATAGGCACATGACCAAAACGTGAATGCCAAAAAAACGTATCTACAATAGAAACTAAGGCATGGGAGGGAGAGAAAAGCTAATGAAGATGAGATTCCAAGGAAGAAATCTAAGAAGAGAAGTTGGTGATCTTGTAGAGGCCTTCATCTCACGAACACCATTAGCCACAACCGTAAGAGTCCTTCGATCAATCACCTCATCATCGAAATAAATGCCAAGTCCCTTCCGAGCAGCCATGTTCACTGAAAACAAATTCTTCGAAATACGTGGCACATGTAAAACATCATGTAAAGTAGTAGAGGAACCAAAAGAAATGTTACCAACTCCATGGACATGTAAGGAGGAGTCATCTCCAATGCGTACAGAAGAAGAAAGTGGCTTGTAATCCTCCATAATGTGGGAATGTTTGCTCATATGTGCCAAAGTGCCGCTATCACCAATCCACTCAATTTCTTCATGTGTGGCACTCACCTCTGCATCAAAAGTGATCTCTTTGACCATAAGGAAAGAATCTTGTGAAGAAACGGGAGAATCTGTAACTACCATGTATGCCACTTTGGCATTTCCCTCCTCCACCTTGTCCTTGCCTTTGTCCTTGGAATCTTTGTCAGCATCTTTGGAGGTGTCCTTGCCTTTGTCCTTGGAATCTTTGTCAGCATCTTTGGAGGTGTCCTTGCCTTTGTCCTTGGAATCTTTGTCAGCATCTTTGGAGGTGTCCTTAGCTTTGTACTTGGCTTTGGTGGCTTTGGAATCATTACGCTTTGCAAAACACCGAGCCTCCGTATGTCTAGTCCTGCCACAATAGGAACAACACACTCCTCTTCTTTGGAACCTTTGGATTCCTTAGAATCCTTGCTTTTGCCCTTCTCGCTTTTGTTGTTGTTGCTGCCTCCTTTGCCTCCTTTGAACTTGCCCTTACTTTGGGCAAAAAAGGCAGAATCTATCTTCCCTTTGCCTCTCAATAAACATTTGTCATGTAAGTAAGTCACAACTTCCTCAAAAGAGGGTAGAGGCTCACGGAAGTAGAGGTGATCTTTGAAAGAGTCAAAGGATGATGGCAGCTTACAAAGCAGTTTATGGATCGGGTTGTTGATCGAGCTCCCATACTCCTCAAGCTGCCTCTTGATCCTCGTGAATTCCCCAATCTTATCAATGATATTATCTGAGTCACTGATGGTAATCTTCTCAAGATCCGCCTCTCACGGAAGATACTCTCCCGAACCTCCTCATTCCACATCTGACTGGCATCACTCCGGGAAGATATGAATTGTGCTTGGATAGATGGTGTCATACACAATGGATGATGATGAGACGGGCCCGTGCATCCAGAACTCCACGAAATGTGGGACACACCTGCTCCTTCAAGAAGCAATTGCGTATAAAATGACCAGTTATGGTAGTTGGTAGCAGTCAACTTCATGGAATCACTCACTTGAGGGGGTGAATAGGATGGCACATGGGAAGGGGTTGGGATTTAAAAGATGCAGGGGAGAAGAGAGCTTGAGCTCTTGCAAGCACACACACACTCACAAAACCCTAAAAGAGAACACACAAGGTGAGAGGCTGAAAATCTTCTTCTTCTTCACACAACATTCAACACACCATATACAAAGATAAGAGTACACACAATATGAAAAGGTACTCAACCAAATACATACTAGGGTTCTCTATAGTGTGAACCCAACTAAATGAGCTGGCGCTATAACTATGCCAGTCTCTAGAATGGCTGTCACACAGCCTGTCATCCCACGGGCCGCATATCACCCATGATCTCACCAACCATGCCAATGGTGTAAGTGTGGGGCCTATCCCCTAGGCGGATCATCAGTGTCCACCGCCTCACTAGATGAGCTCAATATCTCAACACTCCCCTTCGAGCTCAACTCCATCTCATGTACACCAATCAAAGCCCTGAATCTGCGGAGCTTCTCTATACCCAATGCTTTGGTGAAGATGTCAGCGACCTAATCTTGTGTGCTGACATAAACAAGGTCAATGTCTCCTGCCAAAACCTTCTCTCTGACAAAATGGTAGTGGACCTCTATATGCTTCGTGCGAGCATGAAAAATTAGGTTCCTGGCCAACTGTATACTGCTAATGTTGTTACATAAAATGACAACTTGTCTATCCACTATATACTGCTAATGTTGTTACATAAAATGACAACTTGTCTATCCACTGATAGACCCAAATCTGCAAGTAGCGTTCTCAACTAAGCTACCTCACATGCTGCCATAGCAGCACCTCTGTACTGGTGGATAGAGCAGCCGTAGGCTGTGTCTTGCTGCTCCAAGTCACAACAGCACTCCCCAAAGAAAACATGAAGCCACTAGTAGATCTTCTATCTGAGATACTACCAGCCCAATCAGCATATGTGTACCCATGTACACATATCTCTGTCCCAGTTTCATAAAATAGTCCACAATGCAAAGTAGACCTCACATACCTCAGTATGCGTCTCAATGCATCCAAATGCGGCTTCCGAGGAACCTGCATAGACTGACTCACCAACCCAACAGCATAGCTCAAATCTGGCCTGGTGATCGTCATGTAGATCAAGCTTCCTACTATGCGCCTATACATAGTAGGATCCTCCAAAATCTCTCCTCAATCTGCACTCAACTTGCCATTCTGATCCAATGGCACTGAGATAGGCTTACAGCCTGTCATACCATACTTGGACAACATGTCCAAGCCATACTGTCTCTGCAGTTTTCCAATACCATGTGGTGACCTAATCACCTCAATGCCCAAGAAATATCTGAGCTCCCCCAGATCCTTCATCTCAAACTTCTGTCTAAGCAAGATCTTTACATCAAAGATCTCTGCATCATGGTCCCCCGTAATGATCAGGTCATCTACATAGATGACAACAAGCATAACACCTCTATCACTGTGTCTCACATATAATGAGAAATCTGCATTGGCTACATGAAAGCTAATAGTGACAAGATATTCAGAAATCTTGTCATACCATGCTCTTGGTGCCTGTTTTAAGCCATACAAGGCTTTCTTCAACCTCCTGCAAACATGCTCGGGGTGACTCACATCCTCATAACCACGTGGCTGCAACATATACACCTCTTCCTGCAAATCCCCATGCAAGAATGCATTCTTTATGTCCATCTGATGTAAAGACCATTGCTTTGACGCAGCCACTGCTATCACAGCTCTCACTGTTGCCATCTTGGCAACTGGGCTGAAAGTTTCCTCATAATCAATGCCATATGGCTATGCATATCCTTTGGCTACCAATCTAGCCTTGTACCTGTTTATGCTTCCATCACTGTTATGTGTAAGATTCCTCCCTCTGGCTTTTGAGGTGTGTAGGTGTAAGAACCTGCCCTTCTGATCTTATAATTATTCCCCTCTGTGAAATAAAAGAAAGATCATGTTTTACCTTGTTTTGGCCTAGAGAGAGAAAATGTCTAGAGGGAGGTAATTCAAAATTGAGATATTTTTGGATATAAAAATCCTCCTAGTGTCTAAAATGGTTTCCCCTGAAACAGATATTCAAAAAGAAATTTCCAATGTACAATTAGAATAAATTAAAATTAGGTAAAAAGGACCTTAGCCTAAGATTTTCTGAAATTTTTGAATTAAGGTTCCTATGGACCAATTAGATTAATCCAAATGTAGGGAGGAGATAAATGGAAGAATTAAAAAAAATCTCCCAAAAATGAGTAAATGCTCACATAAGATGAAGAGTTGACTAAGGACAAGGTTATTAGTTAAAAAAGAAGAGATATTTAGAAGAAATGATGCATTTTTGACACCTCAGTGTGGGGAATTCCCCTCATGAATGAGGCACCTATTTCACATGTGTGGTTGAGTTTTAAACTCACAAATAATGAGATATTTTTTATCTCTCCTCTCTCCTGCTTCAACTAGATCCAAAAAGTAAGCTAAACTGACCTAAAAATGGTCAAAAATTGACCAAACTGATCTCTCCTCTCTCCTGTTTCAACTAGATCCAAAAAGTAAGCTAAACTGACCTAAAAATGGTCAAAAATTGACCAAACTGATCTGGAAAATTCTAAAATCAGTTTGCTTGGTTAGAGGCTCACTTTTTCCTATAAATGAAGCCTTCCCCTTTGTAAATGGCTAATAGTGTTTTATGCACTGACTCTACTCCTCCAGAGCCAAAAACAGTGAATTCATTGATAATTCATTTATTTTTTACCATTTTCTCTTCAAAAGAATTGGTGGCCACTCTTGTTGCAAACAAAAGTAGATCCCTCAAACCATCAAGCCAAAGGAAAGCTCACAAAACTCCTAGTAAGTTAGAAATTCTACTTTTTCTTATTCTATTTTATGGTTTATTGATTTTTGCTTTTTTTTAAATGAAAATGTATGTTATGCCTTGCTAGAAAGGCTTTCCCCCTTCTCTTCATTATTGAATTCAGCCTTTCTTTATCCTAGATGTGTAATCAAATTGATGGAATTAAACTTTTCATATTGTTTACTCTTAATAAAGTGAAAATTGACGAATAGATGTGATGAGATAAGATGTGAATTAGATAGATGATTGGATAAATGGATGTGATGTGAATTAGATAGATGTGAATGAATGGATGGATATGAATGTGAATTAGATGTGAATGTGAATGAATGGATGTGATGTGAATAGAAGTGATGAGAATATGAGGCGAATAGATGTGATGAGATAAGATGTGAATCAGATAGAAGATGATTGGATGGATGCGTACGATGTGAATAGAGGTGAAGAGATGTGTGGTGAATAGATGTGATGGGATAAGATGTGGATTAGATAGATGGGAATGAATGGATAGATGGATGTGATGTGAATAGAGGTGATGAGATGTGAAGTGAATAAATGTGATGAGATGTGATGTGAATCAGATAAATGTGAATGAATGGATGAGATGTGATGTCATGTGAATCAGAATGTAAATAAATGATATGGGATATGAGTGGATGATATGTGATGAATCAGAATGTAAATAAATGAGTGGGATATGAGTGGATGATATGTGATGTGAATCAGATAAATGTGAATGAATGGATGAGATGTGATGTCATGTGAATCAGAATGTAAATAAATGATATGGGATATGAGTGGATGATATGTGATGAAAATGAATGTAAATGTATAAGTGAAGAATGGATGTGGATGTATGTGAAAGGATGGATGTGGATGTATGTGAAAGGATGGATGTGGATGTATGTGAAAGAATGTGATGTGGATGTATGTGAAAGGATGGATGTGGATGTATGTGAAAGGATGGATGTGGATATATGTGAAAGAATGTGATATGAATCGGGATGTGAATGAATGAGATGTGATGTGAAATGGGTGTGATGTGAATGAATGAATGAGATGTGATGTGATGTGAATCATGTGAATGATTCACATCACATCTCATTCATGAATGAATGATGTGATGTGATGTGAATGAATGATGTGATGTGATGTGAATCATGTGAATGAATCATGTGAATGATGTGAGTCATGTGAATGAATGAGATGTGATGTGAAATGGGTGTGATAAGATGCGATGTAAACTGGATAGATGTTAATGTATGTAGAGTGATGAGATGTATGGGTAGATGCAAGTGGATGAGATCTGATGAGGTTAAATGAGAAAATAAGTGATGAGATAGAAAAAGATGTGATTAGATGAGAATGGGAATACTTATGAAATGAATGTGGATTGATGTGGGTTGATGTGTGGATAATGTGGATTGATGTGGATGGATGTGTGGATAATGTGGATTGATGTGGATGGATGATGTGGATTGATGTGAATGATATGGATGGATGTATGGATGATGTGGGTTGATGTGTAGATAATGTGGATTGACGTGAATGGATGTATGGATGATGTGGATTGATGTGTGGATAATGTGGATGGATGTATGGATGATGTGGATTGATGTGGATGGATGTATGGAAGATGTGGCTGGATGTGTGGATAATGTGGATTGATGTGGATGGATGTATGGATGATGTGGATTGATGTGGATTGATGTGGATGATGTGGATGGATGTATGGATGATGTGGATTGATGTGTGGATGATGCGATTGATGTGATTTGATGTGGGAATGATGTGATGTGATAGGGATCGATGAAGAAAAAAAAATTTGTGGGAAGATGAGAAACGATGGGGACTAATGTGAAAGGATGTGGAGTGATGAGAAAAGATGGAAATATTGTTGAAACTGTATTTGTATGTGAGATCTGTTTTTAAATGACTGTTTTATGTCAAGAATGCTAGGGAAGCATTTTGACCATCTTGTGAATGAGGTCGTGGAGACCTATTTGTTAAAGTTGCAATTGTTGACAGAGAGTGAACGGAGGACGTCTCGCGTAGCGAGGTCGGGTTGACCAGCCTCGGTTTGATTTAAATGGTGAGCTTTCGGTACAGTGGGATGAGGGACCAAGGAAGCGGCCTATGAGTGAAGCGCTAGGTGACCTGCGAAGGATCCTAGAGGGTGCTGACCATACGGTGCTTAGGCTCTGGGTCACCGAAGATACCCACACGTACGTCAGGGAAGATATTGGAATAAGGAGTAAGAGTTGTTTTCTGAATTCGGGCATGGATCTGGTTGATTAACCTTGTTGGTCCTCAATGGATGAGTCCATAGCTCTTTCATATAGATCCGTTGTTGGTCGATCTTGCTGATCTTCAACAGAGATTCCATTTTGATATGTGAATATATTGCCGGTTACTATGAGCTAGGAACTATTGAAAAGGCCCCTGAGTGGATAGGTGGTGATCGTTCTGGTTTCCAATGATGCCATAGGTACACCGATGAAGGAATGATTGGAAATAAGGATTTAACTAGAGATTTTGAGGATGATCAGTGACACCATGGTTTCATTAAATGATTGTTTTTAAAGATAGCTAATTCTGTGAAAAAGGTAATTTCATATTGGGTGTGTAAGTGGTGTGACTAGTTTAAGTTTGCATGAATATCTAGCTAGGGGGCTTGGGAACTCTTTTCCCTAGTACCCGGGACAAAACCTAAACAAATTCCTAATTGGATCCCATCACTACAGTGGTTGGACGGTTGGCTAACCCATGGGACTGAGGCTGGACTAATGGATCCCTAAATTGAGACTCAATTCTGTTCTGGTTCGATAGATGTAGTAAATCCCAGATAAAAATTGTTCTATGGAAAAGAATCAACGGCTGTGCCTTTCAATGAGGAAAAAAGCATTGGTCTCTATGATCCAAGTACAATCTTTTCCCTGATCTGACTATGGGATTTACGGGTTTGGTCAGATCAGTTCAGTTAGTTAAGGCTTTTGACTACGTTAGAGAAAAGTTATCCTGGAGGAATCACGCGTGCTTTCTGGGCAAGGAAAGTTTTTTTTGGGTTTGGTTTTAGAAGAACCGATGGATTATTCTCTTGTCCGGATATCCGTGGGGGCGAGACCCCGAGTGTGGGACCCTGCCTCGCGCAAGAAGTGCTACTTCCGCTGCTAGCACCCTTGAATTCATTGCGTGGTGGGGATAGGTACCTCACATTATGTTTTACTTTGTACACCCACTTTCATCCAATGGCTTTCTTGCCTTCAGGCAATTGCACTAAATCCCAAGTCTCATTTCCATATAGTGCATCCATCTCCTCATCCATAGCTTTCTCCCAGCACACATTTCCAGCAGCCTCATCAATGCATGTGGGCTCTACAACCTGTACAACTTTTGCCATGTATGCATAGTGATGTGCCACATAACCATCATAGGTAAACCTCTGCACAGGATTCTTCACTCTCCCAGATCTTCGCAACTTTGCATTCATGGCTTCCATAGCCTTCTTTACACTATGTGTTCTCATAGCTGGTATCCCAAGATCCTTATAAAGGCTCATCTCTGAGCCACTAGACTCTCCATCAACATGAGAATGCCTTGCAAAAATGTCACGCATACTAAGGGGCTCAACCACTTTCTCTTTGCCTTTATGTGATGTACTAATCACATTTGCAGGACTAGTATTACAGCTTGCCACTCCATGGTCTATCAACTGAACCACTAGATGAAGACTCTCCTGGTCAACTCAAAGATTGTGATTGCTGACTTGCATTCTGTGCAACCACATTTCCACTTACATCAGCCCCAACAGCTTCTTTTTCAGCAGCATACTAGCTGATCATCTCATCAAAACAACATCCTTGCTTACCCTCAACTCACGTGTAGCAGGGTTATAACACCTGTATCCCTTTTGCTCAAGGGAATATCCAATAAACACACATTTTTCAGCTTTTGGATCCAGCTTAGTTCTCAGCTCATCCGGCACATGCACATATGCAATGCATCCAAAGATTTTCAGATGAGACAAATTAGGTTTTCTACCACTAGTAAACCTCTCCTCTGGAGTTACATCATGTATGGTTGCAGTTGGAGTCCTGTTCATGATGTAAACTGTTGTAGAAACAGCCTCAGCCCAATAGCTATACGGCATATTCTTCTCTCCCATCAATGCTCGCGCAATCTTAGCAATGTGTCTATTTTTCCACTCAGCAACTCCATTTTGTTGTGGAGTGTATCTACATGTAAACTGTCTCTGAATACCATTATTCTTCAAAAATTCAGAGAACTCATTGGAGAAGTAATCTCCCCCTCCATATGACCTTAGGCCCTTTACATGTTTTCCTGTTTGCTTTTCAACCATAACTCTGAACACCTCACTCTTCTCCGTCATGAAGTATACCCACACTTTCCTTGTGTGGTCATCAATAAATGTCACATAATACCATAGACATGGTATTATGAACACCTCACTCTTCTCCTTCATGAAGTATACCCACACTTTCCTTGTGTGGTCATCAATAAATGTCACATAATACCATAGACATGGTCTTTGTAGGACCCCATACATCTGAATGCACAACATCTAGTGCATTTTTGCTCACATTTCTGTCACGTGGAAATACATGCTTTGTTTGCTTTCCAAATTGGCATGCTTCACATATTTTCTGCATACCTTCAACTTTAAACTTTGGCAGCCCTATTACAATTCCTTTAGTCTGCATAGACTTCATTCTCTGCACATTCACATGTCCAATTCTTTTATGCCAAATGTCTGTGTCTACAACAATTCTTGAACCATTTGCAAACATCGCAGCACTCACTTCATGCATGTTTACATTCAATGTAAACATTCTGCCCACTCTGTTGCCTTTTGCAACCAACCTGCACTTGTCTTTAAAGTCTTTAACATAACAACCATCAGGGTTAAATCGAACCTACAGAACCAAACCTGCAGACCCTGCTCAATCATCTGGCCAACTAAAAACAGATTCTTTGTTATGTTCGAAACATGAAGTACATCTGCAAGGTATTTCACTTTGCCATCCTGCATAGACAATGGCACATCTCCAACATGGGCAATTGGATGAGCAGTGTCATCCCCTGTTTCCACAAAACTTGGTCTTTCAAGGTTTTTCATCTCCTTGAACCACTCCCCATGACTTGTCATGTGGTTCGAAGCACTCAGAATTATGGCCAGCAGAGCAGTAGCAACAACAACAGTCCCAGAATCAACAACAACAACAACAACACGCAGGTGGAAGAGGCAAATTCAGAGGCAGGGGGAGTCAAAAAGGCCGTGGAAATTGGCAAAGGCAATATAATGATGCACGTGAATGCTACTATTGTGGTAAGCCTGGACATGTGCAGGCAGAATGCTATAAGAAGTAGGCTGACATGCAAAATGGGAAAGTGCAGCAAAACAACTATGCATTCTCAAGCAGAAATAATGAGGATAATGAAAGGTTGTTTATTATGCAGCATGTCGTGAATGCCATGTCTGAAAATGTTGATGCAGCACAAAAAGATAATGTATGGTATGTGGATTCAGGAGCTTCGAACCACATGACGAGTCATGGGGAGTGGTTCAAGGAGATGAAAAACCCAAAAAGACCAGGTTTTGTGGAAACAGGGGATGACACTGCTCATCCAATTGCCCATGTTGGAGATGTGCCATTGTCTATGCAGGATGGCAAAGTGAAGTACCTTGTAGATGTACTTCACGTTTTGTGGAAACAGGGGATGACACTACTCATCCAATTGCCCATGTTGGAGATGTGCCATTGTCTATGCAGGATGGCAAAGTGAAGTACCTTGCAGATGTACTTCACGTTCCGAACATAACAAAGAATCTGGTTTCAGTTGGCCAGATGATTGAGCAGGGTTTGCAGGTTCGGTTTAACCCTGATGGTTGTTATGTTGAAGACTTTAAAGACAAGTGCAGGTTGGTTGCAAAAGGCAACAGCGTGGGCAGAATGTTTACATTGAATGTAGACATGCCTGAAATGAGTGCTGCGATGTTTGCAAATGGTTCAGGAATTGTTGCAGACACAGACATTTGGCATAAAAGGATTGGACATGTAAATGTGCAGAGATTGAAGTCTATGTAGACAAAAGGAATTGTGATAGGGCTGCCAAAATTTAAAGTGGAAGGTATGCAGAAAATATGTGAAGCATGCCAATTTGGGAAGCAAACAAAGCATGTGTTTCCACGTAACAGATATATGAGCAGAAATGCACTAGATGTTGTGCATTCAGATGTATGGGGTCCTACGAAGACCATATCTATGGGAGGCTACAGGTATTATGTGACTTCCATTGATGACCACACAAGGAAAGTGTGGGTATATTTCATAAAGGAGAAGAGTGAGGTGTTCACTCACTTTCAGAATTTCAGAGTTTTGGTTGAAAAGCAAACAGGGAAACATGTAAAGTGCCTAAGGTCAGATGGAGGGGGAGAAGTACTTCTCCAATGAGTTCTCTGAATTTTTGAAGAAGAATGGTATTCGGAGACAGTTTACATGCAGATACACTCCGAAGCAAAATGGAGTTGCTGAGCGGAAAAACAGGCACATTGCTAAGATTGCGCGAGCATTGATGGAAGAGAAAAATATGCCGCATAGCTATTGGGCTGAGGCTGTTTCTACAGCAGTATACATCATGAACAGGACTCCAACTGCAGCCATACATGATGTAACTCCAGAGGAGAGGTTTACTAGCAAAAAACCAGATTTGTCTCATCTGAAAGTCTTTGGATGCATTGCATATGTGCATGTGCCAGATGAGCTGAGAACTAAGCTGGATCCAAAAGCTGAAAAATGTGTGTTTATTGGATATTCCCTTGAGCAAAAGGGATACAGGTGTTATAACCCTACTACACGTGAGTTGAGGGTAAGCAGGGATGTTGTCTTTGATGAGATGAGCAGCTGGTATGCTGCTGAAAAAGAAGCTGTTGGGGCTGATGTGAGTGGAAGTGTGGTTGCACAGAATGCAGGTCAGCAATCACAGTCTTTGAGTGGACCAGGAGAGTCCTCATCTAGTGGGTCTATTGATAGACCATGGAGTGGCAGGCTACGTCATAATACCAGTCCTACAAATGTGATTAGTACATCACATAAAGGAAAAGAGAAAGTGGTTGAGCCCCTTGGTATGCCTGACATTTCTGCAGGGCATTCTCATGTTGATGGAGAGTCTAGTGGCCCAGATATGAGCCTTGATGAGGAGCTTGGGATCCCAACTATGAGAACACCTGGTGTAAAGAAGGCTATGGAAGCCATGAATGAAAAGCTACGAAGATCAGGGAGAGTGAAGAACCCTGTGCAGAGATTTACATATGATGGTTATGTGGCACATCACTATGCATATATGGCAAAGGTTGTGCAGGTTGTAGAGCCCACATGCATTGATGAGGCTGTTGGAAATGTGTGTTGGGAGAAAGCTATGGAGGATGAGGAGATGGATGCACTATATGGAAATGAAACTTGGGATTTAGTGTAATTGCCTGAAGGCAAGAAAGCCATTGGATGCAAGTGGGTGTACAAAGTTAAACATAACAGTGATGGGAGCATAAACAGGTACAAGGCTAGATTGGTAGCCAAAGGATATGCGCAGACATATGGGATTGATTATGAGGAAACTTTCAGCCCAGTTGCCAAGATGGCAACGGTGAGAGTTGTGATAGCAGTGGCTGCATCAAAGTAATGGTCTTTACATCAGATGGATGTAAAGAATGCATTCTTGCATGTGGAATTGCAAGAAGAGGTGTATATGTTGCAGCCACCTGGTTATGAGGATGTGGGTCACCCCGAGCATGTTTGCAGGTTGAAGAAAGCCTTGTATGGCTTAAAACAAGCACCAAGAGCATGGTCTGACAAGATTTCTGAATATCTTGTCACTATTGGTTTTCATGTAGCCAATGCAGATTTCTCGCTGTATGTGAGACATGGTGATAGAGGATTTGTGCTTGTTGTCATCTATGTAGATGACTTGATCATTACGGGGGACCATGATGCAGAGATCTTTGAAGTAAAGATCTTGCTTAGACAGAAGTTCGAGAGATGAAGGATCTGGGGGAGCTCAAATATTTCTTGGGCATTGAGGTGATTAGGTCACCACATGGATGTTGTTTTTGGAGATGATCTCTTGCAGCAGAGGAGTAATTCTGAGGGCAATCACCTTGGCTAAGATTTTATACATCACACTCAATAAAGTGATAGGCCTCCAATGCCCAAACCTGCTTCACTAGCCCTTCTTTAAAAGCCTTGTCCCAGAGACCCAATTTAAAGGCTTTCTTGCAAATGTCAGCCACCACCTCTTTTAATGAAGACCAAAAGGTTATGAAAAACTCAGTTGAGAGACCATCCCACCCAGGAGCCTTCTCCCACCCAGCTTTAGTAGAGCACACCATCACTCATCCATCTCAATATCTCTTTCTAACCACTTAGCTTTATCAGGATCCATTGTTGATTAAGCAACCTATTTTCAGTTTGAAACCTCCTCAAGGAGTAGTCTTCTTTCAGGCTCAATGTTGAACCCAAGAACTTGACCCATTTCACAGCAAGTGATTTTGTGTCATGTATAGGAGTACCATCCTCATCCAGAATGTTCCCCCCCATCACTCTATCACCTTCATTCTTGGAAAGTTTAAAAAATCTATTGTTAGGTTTTTTGTTATTACTGAATAGATTCCTTCTAGTCCAATACTCATGTTCTCTAAAGCATTTATCTTCCTCAGCTTTGATGTTAGCCTGACACTTAAGATACAACTCAGTGTCATCAGAGTCCAGCCCTACAGTCTGTCTCTTAAGCAGCAATCCTCAAGCAATGCAGACCATTTTTTTTCTCACCTCTTCTTTCCTCAGCCCTCAGTTTACCCAGAGCTCTAATGACTCTTTGCATCTCATTGGCAAACTGTTTCCATGAACCCTCAGCTCCCTTTCTCCTTTTTAATTTATTAATGGCTACTTCAGTATATTCCATAGAAAGAGGGTCTTTTAGAAGTAAATTATTCACTCTCAATTTCCTAGTAGGGAAATGAGATAAGTCCATATCAGTCCCATCAAGATGAGACCAACCCCACTTTAGAGCGCGATGGTCAGATAAGGTAGAGATGCAGTCCACTGCCACCCTCAAAGTGTGAGGTACCCATAAAGCTTGCTGACTAAATAAAACTCTATCAATTCTTGATGAGGAGGATAGATATTGAAGGCTAAAATAGGTGTGCCCTGGTTTGTCTCTCCAGTCCCCAAGACACCAACCATCCTTGAGCCCCAACCCCCTTCTAAGATCTTCCCACTTCCCTTTTTCCTTCCCTAATAAAATAGTGCTACCACCACAGCTATATCAACAACTCTTTCTACCATATTAAAATCCCCTAATACAATGCAAGGCACTTGAACATTTACCCCAGCAATCCAATCCCACATACTACTCCTAACCTTATGAGATTATGAGCCCTAGACATTAATAACCCATATTCTTGCATCATTTACTATAATCTCTACAATCAAAATTCTTCCCTTTGGATGATTAGCTATGGTACTAGAGTTAAGATCACTCTTAGCTATAGTTATAATAACCCCGCTATAGCCTGAACTAATACCGCAATAAAAAACATCCCACTCCCTAAAACTATTTATCCTAGAGATTCTCCCAAAAAGATTGTGCTCTTGTACAGCCAAAACAGACAAGTCCTAAGACTTCGCTAAGTCCCAAAATATGGTATTTTTCTTCTTGTCGTTGATGCATTCTTTGAACTCTTTATTATTCATCATGTTAATGCAATTTTCGAAACCATTTCTACTTCCTCACCTTCCTTCTGACTACTCTAAACAAGATCAATCTCCTTTCTAGTTTCACTCAAAGCCCTATTAGAAAACTATTCTACTACCAACAACAAAGAGTTATCTCTCTCTCAAGCAATGGGCTATAAGGGTTAGAGAAGATGATAGAATCATGAATCTCCCCCCTGCCATTCCTCCTGCTCTCATAACCTCTACCGCTCTGGGCCTTCCTAGCCTCAGCCTTACTCTGCCTAACATTGGATTTGGTTTTAACTTTATCCCAGTCCCCTTCTTTCTTATTCTCCCCACTTTCTAACACCACTTCCTTCCCTTTTGAATCAACTTTCTGAGTCTCCAACGGACCACTCTCCTTGTCACTTCCCCTCCTATTCTCCACTTTAGGCTCCTCCCTTGTGGATTCCACGACCGGACAGTCTTTAACAATATGCCCCACACCTGAAGCGCGCTCCATGAAATGCACCAAACTTAAGGCCTAATTTCAATTTACCTAGTTGGCCAAAGTCAAGTCAACCTCCACATATTTAAGAGTCTCATTAGAGGGGTTCCATGTGATGCATACATTGTTACCCTTCTTTCCTCCTACCTCATCACTAGGGAAAAACAACACTGGGCCAAGGGACTGAGCTATGTCGCGCGGCACTAGTCTAAGCCATGGAGGAAGCCATGGAGGAAATCCAATCACCTCCACCCAAATCGGGCACGCGTTCTAAAGGCTTTTATTGACATCAAACAAAGGGTCAAAGGGAAAAACATGTATCAACCTTTGACCAAAGAACAAGGGTCCCTTGGCAAATAACTTAGAAATGGACTATCCTTTGATAAACAACACATTGAAAAAACCCTTACCTAGATAGAAAATCTTAGAAACAGCACAATCATGCAAGATAGTTTCCTAAAGCCACCTACCTAATTCTCCCTTCGACGGAGGTTTGCCTAGACAGAAAAGAAACACACTACACATTGAGAATAACCCTACTTGGCTTCTAATGAAATCTTGGCTCAGCTTCAAGCATACCTTACTTTTCACATGGTTACAAAGTCATTCATTAAGCCAATCAGGAACACACTTCCTTTTGATGCACTCCACCTCAACCTCCTCACCTCTGCGCTTCATCTCCACCTCTGCCTCGAGATCCCAATCTCCCCATCCAATCGCCCCTTCATCCTCGCAAAGGAGCCACCTGAGAAGCCACCGCCATGCAAGACCCAATACGTCAACCACCCGTCGACGTATGCTGGTCATGCACTCACACGAGCTGATTAAAATCACCACTCGCCCACTCACTATACACATATGCGGCACAAAGGAGATCCGATCGCTCTCAAGCACCCCCTTAGTTGAACCACTGCTAAACCACTATTTTATCTTATATTCTAGAACCCTCAAAACTAGAGGCTCCCATTAAAGTACATCCAAAAACAATGGAAATACACTTCATAGTTCTCCTGATCAATCAACAGCTCAAAACTATTATGTAATGGCTGACGTAATGTTTGACAAAATTATATATACTTGTCAACCTGAGGTTGTGCAAACACCTTATAATTAAAATCCAGCCATATTGTCCATATAGCTCAATATCTTGCCTAGCCCAACGAAAGCATATGTTAAGTGTTACAACATCCCTCTCCTAGTTCAATGCACAATGCTTACCTTAACTTGTCATGGGAAACTTGTCGACATCCAAGCTCATATCTCTGTAAACTCCAAGCTATGCTAGTGTTAGCTAGCTCCAATCTCTTGCCTCTTCCTTAAGCTGCCACCATGAGGTTTCCTTTCTCCACCATAAACACTCACTCCTCTCTACTCTCACACTCATAAGCATAAGCATAAGAGGAACATATACCAAGAATGAAGCTCTCTCTCCTCTCAGCTTTCTCTCTCACACGATAGACACAAGAGAGCAAGTTTTTAAGACTAATCAGCACAAAGGGGGGTTGTGTCATGCATAATGAGAATGTTGTTATTTATACAACTGACCCTTATTCACACTTGGACACCCAAAACTTACTAGAAAGATGAACTGAAAGCTTACAAAATACATAACTTTGTGTCATTGCCAACCATTCTCATAATTACAAACTTTATAGTGTTGTTTCATGAAACTTATTGTGCTATCTCTCTTATGTAATGGAGAGATGCTAAGCTAATACCAAATTTGTCGATCGCAACTTGGTCATCAGCAAGTATCTCTTCATACCCTCCTCGTGACTTGACTGAATGCTTTGCCTCTACTTTTGGAGAGAGTGGAGCCTCTCTCTCTCTCTTCAACCATCCTTGGAGCTTTCCTTTCAACACACAAACCAATTGATTAGTTGGGGGCTTCTTCTATGATAGAGAAGTAAGCAAAAACAAGAGGTAAAGTGTGATTTTATGGTTTTTTCTATACTATTCTCAATGTTTTCACTTCTCAACCCCTCTCAAGCTTGAGAAGTTTCTTAATTAAGTGTTTATAATAAAAATCAAGCTTTTCTTAAGTGTTGTAATGAATAATTAAGAAAAGTTTACATTTATTCTTAAATTAGAATGATTTTATGTTTATCTCTCTCTCCCCCAAAGGATGGTCATTCCTATGACCAATTCTCTATTCAATTGATGCTTCTCATGGAGAAATTCTTAATTCACAAATTAAACTCTAGGCTTGTGAAGCTAGAGATTAAGAAAATGGTCTTTTATACTTATATGCTTGAAAATTATGGTAATATTATGAGATAAATCCATAAATTAGGTTTAAGGTTAAAAGATAGTTATACTATCATAATTACATTACTATGTCTTATTCTTTTCAAAAATATTAAAATTTGCCAGCGTAATTTTTTTAAGAAATTGATACATAATTCATTCTTATGCATAACGTGAAAAGAGGACTTCCTACCATATTCTAGGATTGAATATCCTAGGCTAAAAGAATGATTTTTGTCACATTCAATGGAAAACTAAATTTTAAGGTTTATGTATAATTAAATAATTAAGAAAAGAGAAAATTATAGTAATTATATTTAAATGATAAAAGAGGAATTCCTATGATATTTGGAATTCAATCATTTAAATGGAAAAAGTGAATTTCCTAGCATATTGGAATTAATGGATATTTTATTTAAATTCAAAGATAAATTTTAGTTAAATCTATTTCATGTATGAGAAATATTTAAATGATAAAAGAGAAATTCCTATGACATTTGAAATTCAATCATTTAAATGGGAAAAGTGAATTTCCTAGCATATTTGAATTAATGGATATTTTATTTAAATTCAAAGATAAATTTTAGTTAAATTTATTTTATGTATGAGAAATATTTAAATAATAAAAGAGAAATTCCTATGACATTTGGAATTCAATTATTTAAATGAAAAAAGTGAATTTCTTGGCATATTGAATTAATAGATATTTTATTAAAGAAAAGAGAAATTTTAGATAGATTTATTTTATGATAAAAGAGGAATTCCCATGACATTGATTAAATGCAAAAAGAGGAATTCCCATGATATTTGAGGTCCAAGAAATTAAATGGAAAAAAGAGAAATTTTTAGTATAATTCAATTTATGATTATTTATCAAAAGTGAAAATATGGGTAGAATTGATTTTTGTAAATCCCATGAATTCTTTTATTCAAAAGAGGAATATTGAATATAATTCATTTGAGAAATTGAGAAAGAATATGGAAATAGTTGTCGAGAAAAAGAACCTTTATCTAGGCTAAGCAATTGGCAAAAATTTAGAAAAAGTCCCGTTATCAGTATTGAAGTAGAAAAAGCTACTAAATGAGAATAGGATGTGAAATGGATGTGATAAGATGTAAATGGGATGTGATAGGATGTGAATGAATATGATAAGATGTAAATGGGATGCGATAGGATGTGAATGGATGTGATAAGATGTAAATGGGATGTGATAAGATGTAAATGGGATGTGATAGGATGTGAATGGATGTAAATGGGATGTGATAAGATGTAAATGGGATGTGATAGGATGTGGTGTAATGAAAATGAATGTGGATGAGATGTGAAGTAAATGGATGTGGATGTGAATCATGAGATGAGAATGAGATGAGAGGATATGTGAAAGGGTGAGATGGGAATTAAATGGATGTGGATGTGTATGTGAAAGAATGTGATGTAAATGGATGTGGATGTGTATGTGAAAGAATGGATGTGGATGTGTATACGAAAGAATGGATGTGGATGTGGATGTGAAAGAATGTGATGTGATGTAAAGGGATGTGGATGTGAATGTGATGTAGATGTGGATGTGAATGTGATGTAAAATTGGATGAGATGTGGTGTAATGTAAAGAGATGTGGATCTGAATATGATGTGGATGTGGATGAATGAGATAGGATGTGTATGAGATATGATGTGGATGTGATGTAAAGTGGATGGAATAAATGAGATATGATGTGGACGTGATGTAATGTGGATAGAATGTATGTGTTGGGCTAGTGATGAGAGTGAATGTGATGGATGTATGTGATGAGATGTGATGTAAATTGGGATAGATGTGAATGGATGATAGATGTGATGTGAAATGGATGTGATGAGAAGTGATGTAAATTGGGATAGATGTGAATGGATGATATGTGATGTGAATGAATGTGATGTGATGTGACGTGAATCGGGATAGATGTGGATGAATGAGATGTGATGTGATGGATGAGATGTGATGGGATGTGAATCAAGATAGATGTGAATGGATGAGATGTGATGGGATGTGAATCAGGATAGATGTGAACGAATGAGATGTGAGGTGAAATAGATGTGATGTGAATTGGGATAGATGAGGATGAATGAGATGTCATGTGAATGGATGAGATGTGATGTGAATGGATGAGATGTGATGGGATGTGAATGGATGAGATGTGAATCGGGATAGATGTGAACGAATGAGATGTGAGGTAAAATGAATGTGATGTGGATCAGGATAGGTATGATGTGATGTGGATCAGGATAGGTATGAATGGATGAGATGTGAATGAATGTGGTGTGATGAGATGTGGATATGGGTAGATGCGAGTGGATGAGATGTGATGAGTATAAATGTGGAAAGATGTGATGAGATGGAAAATGATGTGATTGGATAAGAATGGATGAAAGACGATGGGAATACATATGATTGGAACTGGATTAAGTAATGTGGAACAATGTGGAAAGACGAGAGTTCATTTTAGAAACTGTATTTATGACCTGTTTTTAAATGACTGTTTTATGTCAAGAATGCTGGGGAAGCATTTTTGACCGTCTTGTGAATGAGGTCGTGGAGACCTAACTGATAAAGTTGCAACAGCTGAACGGAGAGTCAACGGAGGACGTCTCGTGTAGCAAGGTCGACCGAGGTCTTGACCAGCCTCGGTTCGATTTAAATGGTGAGCTTCCGGTATGGTGGATGAGGGACCAAGGAAGCGGCCTATAAGTGAAGTGCTAGCTGACTTGCGAAGGATCTTAGAGGGTGCTGACCATACGGTGCTCGGGCTCTAGGTCGTCGAAGATACCCACGCGTGCGTCGAGGACGATATTGGAACAAGGAGAAGAGTTGTTTTCTAAATTCGGACATGGATCTGGTCGATTGACCTTGCTGGTCCTCAACGGATGAGTCCATGGCTCTTTTATATGGATCTATTGGTTGATCTTACTGATCTTCAATGGAGCTTCCATCTGGATTTTTTATAAGTGAATATATTACCGGGTATTATGAGCTAGGAACTATCGAAAAGGCCCCTGAGTGGACAGGTGGTGAGCGTTCTGGTTTTGCCAATGATGCCATAGGTACACCGATTTGAAGGAATGATTGGAAATTAGAATTCAAGCGGATATTTTGGAGGATTATGATTAGTGATACTATGGTTTTGTTTTAAAAAGATTGTTTTTAAGTCAGCTGAATCTGAGAAACATGAAATTTCATATTGGGTGTGTAAGTGGTGTGACTATCTTGAAGTTTGCATGAAGCGCCGGCTAGGGGACCTGGGAACTCTTTTCCCTGGTACCTGGGACAAAACCTAACCAAATTCCTAATTGGATCCCATCACTGCAGTGGTTGGGCGGTTGGCTAACCCATGGGACTGGATAGGATGCTAGACTGATGGATCCCTAAAATGAGACTCAATTCTATTATGGTACAATAGATGCAGTAAATCCTGGATAGTAATTGTTCTATGTAAAAGAATCAACAGATGTGCCTCTTGAGTGATGAGGAAAAAAGCATTGGTCTCTATGATCCAAGTGCAATTTTCTTCCTTGATCTGACCAAGTGACTTACAAGTTCGGTCGAATCAGTTTGGTCAGTGATGACCTTGACTACGTTAGAAATAAAAATATCTTGGAGGAATCGCCCGTGCTTTCTGGGTGAGGGAAGTTTTTCCGAGTTCAGTTTTGGAAGAACCGAGGGATTAGTCTCTTGTCCAAATATCCGTGGGCAAGGCCCCGAGTGAGAGGCCCTGCCCTATGCAAGAAGTGCTACTTCCACTACTAGCACCCCCGAATTCATTACGCGGAGGGAGCAGGGAGGGACTGGTATCAGAGCGAATTCGTTACGCAGAGGGGGCAGGGATCTTTCAGCTGGTATCAGAGCAAATTAGCTAAAGTGGATCAACCAAGAAGCCAGAAATGTCAAAAATTTATGTAGTAGCAGTAAAAGGGTGTAATTCTGTGATGAAATTCATACAAATTGATATTCAGAATGAAGATTCATAAATAGGTAATTAGGTCTTTAGATGAAAGTACCACAATTGTATGGAATCCTTGACCGCTTGAGGCCTAGGCATGATAGTATTTACCTTATAATTCCAAGGACCGTGACAACCCGTATATACCGAGGGTATAACTGCAGCTCTTTACTGGTAGTATATACGAGTAAATATAAGACCTTGAAATCATAAGCAAAAATTAGGCTACCTAAGTGTGCTTCCACCCTAGACTTTTATTTCTCTTTTGATCTATTCATGGTTTTTATTTATTTTTCATTCTTTTTTATCCTATCTTTTCTTTCTTTTTTTCCCTTATCTTACTATACTCTTGTAATTTATGATATTCTCACTTTTTGTTCTTTCTTGTTGTATTTTAGGTTTTTAAATCTCTCTCAACTAGATTGTTTAATGCCTTGGTTTTGCAAAATATCTGTGCTCCTTCACTTGTTGGATTTTCAAACCAACCATAATCTTTGTGTCTTAATTGTAGGTACTAGGGTTATCATTCTTCTAGACAACTCTTTGATTCTCTCAACAACTTCCATAACTAAACTTCTCTCCTGTTTAATATCTCCAAAATGGTATAAATGTCTTCATTACTACAAGTTACTTTGAATCTCTTGGCAAAATCTTTGTTCATTTACCATAGCTTGTGTGGATATGCACACTATCATTTTTTATCTTTTTCCTTCAAGGTTTCCAGGATGTTTAACTCCTCTATATGATGAAATATTTAGCATCATTGTATCCAATTTGTCTAGTAGACTCAACTTTTTATATTTAAAAAATTCTCTATTTTTAGAGTCACCCCTAATTCTTCATATTGCATCTTGTTTCTTCTCTACTTGAAGCTTAAGACAAGTTACCACAGATGTTACTATCAATTTGCTATTTTGCATGTTACAATTTAGTAACACTTCTCTTACATTGCATATTTTGTTTGGACACAATTATTCCTTCCGTGATTTGCCAAAGTTTAAATCCCAAGGATGGAATCTTAGGGAAATTCCACCTCATCTGACTTTATTAAGCATCTTATTGTTATCTTGACCATTTAGGACATTGGAAATATGCATTCAAATGAGTTTGGAAAATATTTTTAATTGAATGAATACTTTGTTTAATTATAAGAGGTATCAAGGTAGATGCACTTGGACTCACCTAATCATGAGTCTCACTAAGCATTCCACTTACTAATTTCTTTACTTATGGATACAAAAGTTTCTACTTGGTACACTTAGATATATAGTACTATTTTTAGCTAGTCTAGCAAGTCAAGTCATATTGCATGTGATATATCATCTCATGATATTCCAAAAAATCATTCATATTGGGAATTACATATTTAAATACCATTGGTGATATTAAGAGAAGATTTTAAAAAATTTAATAGTAGATACCTATTTTAAAAGGAAATTATGAGAACAAACAAGATCCCACATTATAACTCTTGTGTGATAGAATTTATACAAATCCCTTTTTCACAATGTGCTACATTGTCTTGTACATCCTCAAGACCTTTAAATTATGCAAAATGCATAAGTTCTATTAACAATACCAAAGCACTCATCTTCAAGCTTTAAATTTTACTCATAGTTATATTTTGAGAGTTTTTATTATATTGGGAATAATATGTAAATAGAGACTTATATTAATTGTGAAAATTGTTGAGATTCAAGCTCGATGTCAGCTTGTGCCAGTTGCACTATATGCTAGCACGTTAGGTAGTAACATGTGTTATACATAAATGACCGCGTCCAGCTGGTCATAGTTGTGTGGACATTAGCTAGGGTTAGCTGTGTGTGGACACAACACATATAGTGTGTTGTAGCTTATGGATTATGGCTTTATGCATTGTGTGAGAGGGGACATGGTTTCCCTCTATGGTTAGGGTTTGCTTAATACGTTAGGGTTTGCTCCTATGTGTATGTCCCCTCCCCCTCTACCTATTTTTCATCATGGTATTAGAGCCTGGTGCTCTCTATTAGGGTTTATGAGTGAGTGAGAGAAGAGGGAGAAGAAGCTATGAAGAAAAGCTGTGCAGCTTGCCATTGAAGCTGTGAAGCTTGGAGCACACCGATTTTCACCAAATCTGAGAGCTTGGCCTATCGGGTAAGGAAGACTAAACATCCTTGAGCGGATTGCAGGTGCAAAAACACAAACAACATCAGATTTGAGTTGCCCAAAGCAAAGAAAAATTTATGTTTTACAAGCTCTCCATTGAAGCTTGAGTGTGGTGAATGTATGAGGCAAATGGTTGCAAATCTAACAAAGAATCATATATCTGGCAAATGGGAATGTGTTGGCAACTCATGTGCAAGCCCTACAATGAATTTGGAGCAAGTTTGATGCATTGGAGTGATTAAAAAATTACTGTTTTGAAGCCCTCACAAAAACAGAGAATAGAGGCCCATTGTTGATGCAATTGAAGCCGGGGTCTTTTGCAAAAATCAACACATTGGTGGATTGTGTGCATGCCTAGGAGTGTTGGGAACCTACATATGCCTTCAATAGCCACAATAAACTAGCCAAATCTCTCCTACAGCAGGCGGCGCAGCCTGAAGGCCGAAAACAAAGCAGAAAATGCATCACATAGCAAAGTGTAGGCCAAATTCAAGCTTGGTGATTGATTAACTTCAAAATTTTCTTAGCAATTTTGTGATACACACAGATGAGAAGGTTGCTATGTGGTTGGTTGGAGCAATTATGCATTTTGGAGCTAATTATGAGCTGATTAAATAGGCTATAAACAGTGATTAGTGAAACAAAGGGTCATTAATTGGCTAATTACTCACTCAACTTTGGACAAGAATTTAAGAAATTAGAGCACTTTTCCTACTTGTTTTTACTGGTTTTACTGGTTTTTCTCAAAACAGAGAAGGGGATTTGATATTTTTGATATGTACATGCACCTTGGTTGGTGTTAGTATGCAACATTGAGCTTGTTTAGGTGTCAATGCAAGTTATCCACACTTGAATGAACCACTACATTGCAATTTGAAGCCTTGGAAAGTGCGCTAAAATAGGGTACTTTGGACTGCGTATGCCAGTTCAATTTGAATGCAATCAGAGTGATTTTCTACATCAACAGTGAAGTTCGTTGAGTACTTTGGAGTATCTGGAACACTTATTAGAGAGTGGTTGAGCTGAGGAAGGCTCATTTACAGAATTGGACGTGTGCGGAAGGTGCATTTGCATTGAGCAAATATGTCAGACACTCTAGTACATATTGTGGGTGAGAAGTTGGATAGAAAGAACTTCCAGGCATGGAAGTACAGGATTAAAAGCTTTATGAAAGGAAAAGGATTTTGGAACCTTGTTACAGGTGCGGAGCCAGAGCCAGCGGATCTACCCCGACAAGCTACACAACAACAAGTTGTAGCTTGGTCAGAGAGAGCATACAAAGTTTTGCATTACTTGTCTATATGTATCTCAGATGCTATACTCATACACATACATGATGCTGAGAATCCCAAGAATGAAATACATTGGTAAAGCTATTTGATACAGATACTAGTGCTCATAAGTCTTAATTGAGACAACAGATTCATAATGTGAAGTGGAAAGGAAGGAGTATTCATGATTATGTACAAGAGATAAAGAAGTATGCAGATGCATTGGCAACTATCAATGCCCCCATGCCTGATGATGATTTGGTAGACATTGCCTTGCGTGGTCTTGGCAACAAGGAGTACAAGTCTTTTGATACATCTATCTCTGTTCGGAGTACAGGTTTACCACATTTTGATGAGTTGGTTTCACTCTTGCTTTTTGAGGAAATCAAACTCAGTGACTCTTTTCATGATGCATCTACTAGCCATGATGATAATGGCAGGAATCAGGCTTTCTATTCACAAAGGGGATTTAAAGGCAGGGGGAGATTTGCATCACGAGGTCGTGGTAATGGTCGTGGATGGCAGGATAGGTCGCCACAACAGAATTTTCAGCCTTCATATGGTGCTAGAGGTGGTCCGTGGATATACACCTTAGAGAGGCAGAGGTAATCCTCATGGAAGAAGACGTTGGCAAGGCCAACAAACATCTATGCAAAATGTGAAATGCCATTACTGTGGAAAGCTTGGTCATATGGCACGTGATTATCGCAAACAAAATGATTTGAGAGGGGGTAGAGCACAACATGGTGGAAATTATGCACAATATGGTGGAAATTTTGCATCAAGCATGATGGCAACGCAAATCACTTGTTTGCCATGAAACATGTCGTGGGATCTATGATGACAAATGGTGACAGTGATGACACTTGGTATATGGACTCTGGAGCATCAAACCATATGACTTGTCATAGTGAATGGTTTGAACATATGAAGCCAATGGATGTGAAAGGCTATGTGGAGACAAGTGATGATTCCCAGCATGCTATCACTCATGTTGGAAGTGTACCATTGGTGATGCACAATGGTGAAACAAAGTCTATGGCAGATGTCTTGTATGTGCCTTCTATTACAAAAAGTTTGTCAAATGGTTGAACAAGGTTTACAGGTTCGTTCCAACGAGCATGGTTGCTTCATTGAGGATTTCAAAAATGGATGTAGAGTCATTGCCAAAGGCAAGAAAGAAGGCAAGTTATTTAAGTTGGATGCTGGGATTCCTGAGTTAAAATCGGCCATGTTCTCTAAAAGCCGAAATATGGTACAAGACATTGACATGTGGCATAAAAGGATTGGACATGTGAACATACAAAGGTTAAAGAACATGCAGGCAAGAGGCATTGTTGGTGGGCTACCTAGATTCAAGTATGATGGGAATATGCATGTATGTGATGCCAGTTTGGAAAGCAAGAAAGGTTGCCATTTCTTAAAAGAGGCAACATGAGTAGCAGGCCACTTGAGATAGTTCATAGTGATGTATGGGGTCCTGCACAAAACCCATCTATTAAAGGCAACTTGTATTATGTGACATTCATTGATGATTTCAGCAGAATGACTTGGATTTACTTTCTCAGAGAGAAGAGTGAAGTGTTGAGAAAGTTTATGGACTTCAAAGCTTTTGCAGAGAAGCACTATGGCTCTTGGATGAAATGTTTGAGGACAGATGGAGGTGGTGAATACACCTCACATGCTTTTGAGAATTTCTTGAGAAAGCATGGCATAAGAAGGCAGCTAACTTGCAGGTACACACCTCAGCAAAATGGTGTTACACTGAGAGGAAAAATAGAGTCATTGGTGATGTGGCTAGGGCAATGCTCAATGAAAAGAGCATGCCAGACTATTATTGGGGACAGAAGCGTGTGCCACAGCGATGTATGTACTTAATAAGACACCCACAGCAGCCATACATGGAAGTACACCAGAGATGCGTCTTATAGGTTTTAGGCCAAACATTGGATACCTCAAAGTGTTTGGTAGCATAGCTTATGTGCATGTGCCAGATGAGAGAAGGAAAAAGTTGGATCCTAAGGCAGAAAAGTGCATTTTTGTTGGGTATGCACAGGATCACAAGGCATATAAATGTTATAATCCACATACTAGGCAAGTAGTTATCTCACGAGATGTGGTGTTTGATGAACTTACTAGTTGGTACAAGGCAAAGGATGAGGGTGTCATTGATTTCGTTGATGCTAATGTGCATGTGAACTTGCCACAAACAAGTTCTATTTCTATGTCTGGGCTAGCAGAGTCTGAGAGTGTAGCACTATACGTCCATGGTCAAGACGCTTGAGACATGAGAGTGTGAGCACTAGGAGGTTGAAGGAATTGGCATTACAAGTTATGAGTTGTCAAGTTCAGAAAGTTTGGATGAGGAACTTGGCATACCAGTTTTACGCACACCAAGTGCAAGGCAAGATAGACATGTGCCTCCACATGCTAGAGTGACAGGTGTTCAGAGTGATCCGCATGCATTGCGGAGATCCCAAAGGGTCAGGTATCCAGTTGACAGGTTGACATATCCTAACTTTGCTATGCATTATGCATATATGACCTCTTTGGTGAAGCATGTGGAACCTACATGCTATATAGAATCTATTGGGAAGCATGTATGGGAAAAGGCAATGGATGTTGAGATGGACGCATTGGTTCATAATGAAACTTGGGCTTTGGTTGCCTTACCACAAGGCAAAAATATCATTGGTTACAAATGGGTTTATAAGGTGAAATGCAAATTAGATGGTTCCATTGAGCGCCATAAAGCGTAGTTGGTAGCTAAGGGTTATGCACAAACCCAAGGCTTGGACTATGATGAAACATTTAGTCCAATTGCAAAGATGGGAACAGTGAGAGCAGTCATTGCTATGGCTGCAGCAGCAAATGGTTGGGAAATACATCAAATGGATGTGGAAAATGCATTTCTAAATGGTGATTTACAAGAGAAAGTTTATATGGCACAGCCAGAAGGATATGTACACTCGAGGTACCCCACTCATGTATGCAAGTTAAAGAAAGCATTATATGGTTTGAAGCAAGCACCTCGTGCTTGGAGTGATAAGATAAGTCGATATCTTATCTCCCTTAGATTTCAGGTTTCTTTAGTAGATTCTTCACTCTGTGAAGAAAACAGATCATGGGATTGTCTTAGTTGTCATCTATGTGGATGACTTGATTGTCACAGGAGATCACGCTACTTACAGATGTTATGCATGTCAAGAAGGCATTGAGTGGGCAGTTTGATATCAAAGACTTGGGTGGGCAGTTTGATATCAAAGACTTGGGTAAATTGAGATATTCTTGGGATTGAAGTGATCAAAGACCATGCAAGGACATGATGTCAATGGAACACTTGGTTTCAAGCCTTCAAATTACAGGCAAGACATAACCTCAAGCAACTCATGGAGAGGTTAGTTACCTTAAAGCAAGTTAGTGAGCAAACATTGCGATTTGCTTTTACACATTGATGGTTGAAAAACTATGGCACAAGCTGTGGTTTGATGACCAACTCAAGGATAAATACATGGAAGTAGGAGACATGGTGCTTATATACTTGTGCTTATGTACAGTGTCAAGAACATGCCAGCTAGAAGGTTAAAGTTTAGACAAGCGCACCAGTAGAGCAAAGCCAACGCTAGTGGCATCCAAGCTTTCATCGTAGATGACCAAGCGATTCTCCACTGCATGCTAGGTGTACATGGTAAGCCACAAACCCTACACCCTTGTTATACATATGTAATGTAGCACCCATGCTTAAGTGTATAGTACCTTTATCAAGAAAGATTAAAAATAGAAAAAGCCTAAAACAAAACTTGAAACATAAAAAAATAACTAAAAATACACATTTGCACAACACACGTTGCCCCTTGCACATGCACACTCATTTGCACAACACACGTGTGCCCCATGCACACGCACACTCACTTGCATAACGCACATGCACATACATTTACATATCGTGCACGTGCAGGCACCTTTGCACATGCACCTTTGCACATTTGCATGGTGTGCACCCCACCCACATGCATAAACCTTTGCACATGCATGTACACACTCACTTGCACATGCACGTACACACACTTGCACATGCACGCGCACACATTTATACATTGTCTCCCCTAAAAACATGCACACACCTTCGTACCTTGTGTGTATCCAAACACGTGCACACCCACTTGCACCACACACACGTGCACACCCACTTGTACCACACACATGCACGCTTATCTACATATCATGCCCTATATTCAAGCATCCACATTTGCAAAGCATGCATCCCATGTGCATGCACACTCACATACACAATGTGCACTCCCATTCATGCATTGTGTACCCCTGCATATGCTCACACATTTGCACATCATGCACCACATGCACGTGCACACTCACTTGCACAACGTGCACCCCATGCACGTGCGTCTACTGGCACACACACGCACCACCCCCACTCTTGCGTGCATGAATGTCTGTCCACCCACTCAAGCATGCTCAAAACCCGATTTGAAAATACCCCCTCCTTTTTTGATTGTTCATATATATATATATATATATATTTAACCCCCTCTTTTTTTAATTTTTCAAAAAAAAGTAAAAAGTGAAAAATAAAAAAAAGGTTGGCTCCAACATAGCGAAGTTCGAACTTGGGAGGGGCCGGAGCCCGGCACCCGCTTTTGCTCGTTCCTCATCGCTTTCGACACCGCCTTCGCTACTACCGCCGCACTCGGTCGCCAACCACCACCACCACCACCGTATGTGTGCGTGCATCACTCCATCACCACAACCTGCACTGTTGCTCCATATGCCTAGTTCGCCACTAGAGCCATAATCGCCATGCTCGCTCATTGCATATGTGCTTGCGCCACCCAGACCTGCAACCTTGATTGGCCTTCTCTGCCTGCCCTGGATCCCTCGCTAAGGCCCCGCCCTGTTCGTCCGCCCAGATCTACCACCACATAGAAAGAGCGTGGTGGGGTAGTGAGAGAGAGAGGGTATGCTCAATTACAGGGGAGAAGGGGAGATCTGTCATCGACCACCTTGCCCTGTTCTTCCAAAGGGAAAACGTTTCTCAACCCCTCCTCCTTTTACTGTTTATTTCCCCCCCCCCCCCCCCCCCCCCCCTCCAAAAAAAAACACTCCGGAAAAGACCAAAAAGCACCCCTCGAAAGTCTAAAGCTTTCACTCTGCCAACCCAAAGCCCCCTTCTCTTCTCTTTATTATCTTAAGGAAGAGTTTCACAAAGCTACCATGTGGTAAGAATTTGAAAGTTTGGAAAGGGAGGAGGAGGTTTGGGTAGAATTTGAATTTGGAGTCTCAAAAGACGTGCAAAGCACGGGTTGCCCATTAGTTTTTATGATAGCTAACTCCATATGCCACTTCACATACACTTGGCACTGCTTACACAACGACTGTACACTTACTTAAAACTAAGAATTTTATCCATTGCACAAGTAAACTTCCCACACACACCATGGATGACAGAGCCATATCCACATCATCACCCCTATGTAGGGAGCCATATGAATCTCCCATATCCCTTCAAATATCTCTCACCATTCACGATGATTCCCTAAAATGCTCTACAACATATGAGGATGCCTCATTCATGCCAAGTCAAACCCTTCTCCTTTGCAACATCTTTAGGGTCGCCTACCCATCGGCAAAATGTCGTACCATGTTCCATTTACCCAAAGGTGCCCCTTACCTCGACAAGGTCCGGGCTTCACAACCTTTTGTAACTAATCCCCATGGGGTCCGGATCTCTCTCTTACCATGCCACTACATTTAGTCCTATCAAAGGAGACTCACTGAAGATCCCGCACAAAGAGCCCTACACCTCTTGGCCCACGCATCCAAATTCCATACTACAAGGAAGCCATGATTGCACCCGATCACCAATAATGGCCTCAATTCCAATGGGGCTAAATTTGATGACATCGTAGTCCCATAATGGGTGCCACCGACCCGTGTGCTTACCTTGCTCACTTACTAGAAGGCCCAAGACTACCATAACAAGGTATCCCTCACCATCCTAGCCAAGCTACTTTTTGGTCACAACCAACAAATTGGGCCAAAGACTTTGGCAATAAGCTCTAAAGCTCTTGCAAGAACCCGACAGGCAATAAGTCCATATGCTCATAAAGATCCTATGCCATGCCATTGACAAAGGGCTTTCACCCCTTGCGCCTTGCCTAGCTCGTTCCTGGCTTATGGTGTAGCGACTCATCACACTGACACCCCCAATTCCCTATTACCTCTTCCAAAGAAACACAAATGGGAGACATCCCACAACCCACCATCCGTTGCTTCCCCAAGGCCAGCCATGTAGGAACATTCAATCACCCACATGCTATTGGATCCATGCAACTTAAACCACCCACTGTCACCATTCCATTCCCCAATCCACTCAAGAGGAAGCTCCTTGTTTAGGGAAGTCGGAGCTTCACAATAAGAATTATCTTCACCAAGGAGTACAACCCGTTTAGAGCATGAAAGCACATTGAACGTGGGAATAGAAACCTTAAGGGGTGTCAAACCCTCAAGCTCTACAAATCCAATGTTTGGACCTTTGTAATTTAATCACTCACGAAGGAGAAGCTAGCAAACTTCCTCTCCTCACACCTTCTCTCTCTCTCTCTCTCTCTCATCACACTCTCATCACACTCAATCACACTCCACACCTAGTTAATCACAAGCAAGTATACCTTAGCCTACACACACACACACACACACTCAAGAGCTCACACATACTCTCTCTCTCTCTCTCTCTCTCTCTCTCTCTCTCTCTCTCTCTCTCTCTCACTCATCACACTCTCATCACACTCAATCACACTCCACACCTAGTTAATCACAAGCAAGTATCAAGCAAGCTTACCTTAGGCACACACACACACTCAAGAGCTCACACATACAAGCAAGAAACTTAACAAGACTCCATAGCTAATGATAACATAAACATGAAAGTATGTAAGAATTAAGAAGAGATTAAGACAAGCAAGAATGAAGAAGCTCCCAAGCTTGAGCTCAATTGTAGATTGTATTAGCAAAAAGTGTCTTTACACACTCCCACAAAGAGATTAAGACAAGCAAGAATAAAAGGCCTCCCAAACTTGAGCTCAGCTGTAGATTGTATTAGCAAAAAGTATCTTTACACACTCCCACAAGTCACTTATATGCAATTGGGCTTTGCTCGACTACCCACACCTATGGCGTGCCCAAAACATGTTCTCATTGCAAACTCAAACCTTAGATGGGTCGGCTTTCGTTACAATGGTAGGCCTTTGGCCATGTACAGTGTGAAAAATGTAGGCTAGGGAGGGGATTTAAAGAGTGTATGAAAAGGAGTAACAAACCCCCCTGCCTAGGCTAGCTTCCATCCTTGGAGGTAGTTACTGGAAGACGATTGAAGTTGAAAAATTAAAATGTAGGAGTGGATTAACTGAATAGGGCTGGAAAATCTAGGACATCCCTAGTTGGAAAAATTCAATCAAAAAACACTCTTTGAAGGTCCATAGACGGTGTGCTAGAAGAAGGTACCAGACCCGCTCATAGTAGCCCTAGATTTGTCAGTGGGTCGGGCCAATGGGCGAAGTCAAATGCCAACTCGTGAGGGTGATCTCATACTAGATGTGCCAAACTTTACATCTTCAAAATTTTCCAATCAAATCAAAAGAGTTTTGAAAATTTTACAGGTCATCAGCAAATCGTGTGAATTTTGATAAAAAGAGTCTCATCACTTGCCACATCCAATCTTCATAAATCTAGTCTCTCTATGGCAATGCTGGTAGCTTCAAAAAGTTTACCAAATATTCATTATATTGAAGCCTATCTGAGTATTCTCTCCACCTATAGATCTTGAGAGTGGGGATCAATCCTCTCGGCAATAGGGGCATGTTTGTAAGTGTCTTTGTAAATGTGGTGCTTGTGGAATCAGGGAAGTCACCACTTTGGCTAATGTTCACCCAACACTCTTTCCATTTGGCTACTCTACTGGCTTGTGGTAATGGACAACAATTGCATAGATTAACTTATTATACCTTGTGATGTTGTTGCTCCATATAGAAAACTAACATCTTCTAGTGGCAACTCATAATCATCCTTGTCCGAGGGTTTCTCGTCATCATCATCCTGAAGGGAGGTTCCAATGTGTCATTGCCAACCACGAATCCTCATGGGGTTTGGTTGTCTGAATCTTGGATCTCTTGTCCCGAGGGTTTGCCTGCATCTCTAGAAGGTTGTCACACTGCCTTCTTCCACTTTCCCTTTACCCTTATCCTTATGTGAGTCATCTGTCATGTGCTCTTCTTTGCTTTGTAGACGAGAGTTGGGGTTTTCCTTAGTGTCATCCTTGTGGTCTGGTTTTTGCATGTTGCCCTTGTCCTTCTTAGAGTCATCTTTCTCTCAAATTGGCTCCTCTCAGCTCTTGTTCTTATTACCCCTATCTAAATCTTTATCCTTCTTTGCTATGTTGACGAGATTTAGGCTTTCCCTTAGCTTCCTTAGTGTCATCCTTGTGGTTTGGTTTTTACTTGTTGCCCTCGCCCTTCTTAGAGTCATCTTTATCTTCGTCTCAACTTGGCTCCTCTAGGCTCTTCTTCTTATTAACCCCATCTGAATCTTTATCCTTCTATTATGGCTCACCCTAACTCTCCTTGAAACACATCCAAAAAGAGATTACCTGGTGAACTGCAACCGTGAGGATATTTCCAATGGCTGAGCTTGTAACCCTTGAGGTGTCCAAGCTCTACAACTCCTTGAGAGAAGCAATTCCACTACGTCTCCCGCGAGCATTATCACACCGCCGCGTTGCGCTACTACGGGTCCTCGTCCCTCCTCTCACCTCACTTCACTCACACACACTCACTAGCCTGCATTAGGGAGAGAGATTAGCAAGAGGATTAGCAAGAGCAAGACTCAATTGCACAATGGGAGAGTATATTGCATTATGAGAGAAATTCACTTATATACATGGCCATAAGTGTTCACACTCACTTAAACTATGCCCGACCAGGCACTTTAGGCTCATAAGAGGCCTAATGCTATTACAATGACTACTCTCATAATATATCCATGAAGTACATTACTTAGGACTTTATCCTAACTTGCTACCACACGCTCTTGAAGCAGGAATCGCCATAAATACTCTGTCACACCATTACGAGCGCCCGTCCAAGTTGTAACTTTGGACACCATTGCTTCATATCTTGAATTTCATATCTTGAATGTATGACCCTTTGGTGTATCTACCGTGACTCCTTGATGTAAGATAATGGTGGTAGCTCTTATTAATCCTAGAATTGGATTAACATTCCCCCCTTCCTGATGACGATCGCATCCACGTGATCATGTTGAAGACCTTTGTGTGGGGAGAATGAACAAGATTTATCGATGGCGTTGATGTTGAGTGATGTTCAATGGTATTTGTTCCTCTGGAAGAAATAAGAAAAGCTAGTTATTGAATGAATAGGTTAGTGGTGTATTGGAAATTCCTAACGGGGTGGGGGTGGGGTTTTTTGCGAATGATTGCCTTTTTATATTTGTGTGAGCCCTTATTTTTTTTCTTTTTTTTTGGGCTTAATTTGTTTTTAGCAATCATTGGCAAGGTTACATGTGATTTTTTATCAGGTGGGGACACTAAGAGATGTTAATAATGGGAGAGAAGAGAGGGAAGGATCCGGAGGAATGTAGACGTAATTATCAAAACGAGATGGTGTTTCTCAATTCCTCATTTGATTCATTGAAGCGACATTCATCATTTGAAGTAATTGGCTTTTGATGATGTGCTTTTGTGTAGCAAGATTCTTGTCAAATGTTGTTGAGAGAAGGACCTGTTCCTGTCTTCTTCTATCCATGTGCTTTTTATTTTTTATGTATATTTAAGTGCTCTTGTGAAGTAGATTTACATGAAGTACAAGAATTGAGTCATATAGACTCTTATTGAACTGCTCTGTGTGTTGAAGCAGTCTCTTGTTGGTGAGGATTGAAAGAATTACGTTGGCTAATATAGAGATCTTCACTAGGGATTGAAAATCATTGAGTTGTGAAGATTGTGGCATCGTTTAGAGAGGTTTGTAATTTGAAGGAAAATTCTAGGTGATGGGTTGTACCATTGACCAGGCTTTCACCCACCATGGCCCTCCCATCCAGAGATGTACCTGGAAGTTGTTGATGGTAAGGCTTTGGTGCAAATATTCTCCAGTGCATGAGTATGGATATGTACTCATGGAGTAGCTGCCATATTAATTTAGCCAAAAGAATAGTAAGCAATAAGCTTAACCAATATATAGTGGCTATTTTGTGATATGTCTTAATCCATAATGAGCCTTAAATCGTGAAAGTGCAGGTTCTTAAGCCGTGAGATGGAACTCCTTGAATTGTAATTCCGTAAGTTGGAATTCCGTGAATTTGCATATTTTGACCCTTTTTTATTTTATTTTATGGGTCATCTATGTTATGCATTGGATATGTTGGCAAAATATGGGATGACAAGGTGTCCAATGAGTACACCTTTGGAGCAGAATGTGAAGCTGCGGGCCGATTTTGGTGAAGAGTTGGATGATCCATCTATGTATAGAAAGATGGTTGGCAGTCTTATTTACATGACTATCACACGACCGGATCTCAGTTATGCTGTGGGGCTAGTAAGCCAATTTATGCAAAGCCCCAAAAAGCCTCATTTGGATGCAGTGAGACGCATTATGCGCTATGTAAAGACCACTGCACATTATGGTCTTCTTTATGAGAATGGTAAAGGCTTGGATGTACACGGCTACACAAACGCAGATTGGGCAGGTAGATCATATGATAGGAGGTCTACTAGTGGTTATGCCTTTACATTTGGAAGTGCAGTGGTGAGTTGGAGCAGCAAGAAGCAACCTACTATTGCTTTATCTAGTACAGAGGCTGAATACAAGGGTGTAGCCATAGCTACATGTGAAGAAGTATGGTTAAAGAGTCTCTTGGCTGATTTGGGTGAGCCTATTTGATGGCAAGGTTATTCATTGTGACAACATGAGCAGCATACAATTGGCCAAGAATCTAGTTTTTTCATGCGCGGACCAAACATAAAGAGGTCCACTATCATTTTGTCAGAGAGAAAGTGTTGGATGGTACAGTGGATTTGCAGTATGTGAAGACTGAAGAGCAGGTGGCCGACATCTTTACAAAGTCACTTAGCAGAGAGAGAAGTTTGAGTACTTCCGTACTAAGTTGGGAGTACATGGGATGAGCTTGAGGGGGAGTGTTAAGAGCTTTGATAGCCCAAGCTCATCTACATCTTTATCTATGGCAGTACATCGTGAGCTTGAGAGGGGCTATTGAGATTCAAGCTCGATGTCAGCTTGTGCCAGTTGCACTATGTGCTGGCATGTTAGGTAGTAACAAGTGTGAGACATAAATGACCGCATTGAACTGGTCATAGTTGTGTGGACATTAGCTAGGGTTAGCTGTGTGTGGACACAACACATATAGTGTGTTGTAGCTTATGGATTATGGCTTTATGCATTGTGTGAGAAGGGACATGGCTTCCCTCTATGGTTAGGGTTTGCTTAATACATTAGGGTTTGCTCCTGTGTGTGTGTCTCCTCTCCCTCTACTTGTTTTTCATCAATTAGGAAGAACATAAGATGAAAAAATGGATCATTATTATCCCTTAAAAAGAATGATGATATCTTTTTTAAAGTAAAGAGATGAAAACACTATAGAGAATAGTAAACCATCAATCAGCTATATTAATTTCAAATAACCTGTATGATATAAGGATAGATGATGCATTAGAATTATGTCATGATTGTAGTAAATCTTATGAGTTCCCTCCAATAAAGTGGCTCTTATGAAGCGAATTCAGCGAGGATAAGCCTATAATATTAGAGTTATGTAAGTGGTGAAGGATAAGCCCTTGTGTGTGTGGGGGGGGGGGGGTAGGGAGAGTAAGAAAGAAGAGAGAGGGAGGAGGGGAGAGGGGTGGGGTGGGGTGGGAAGGGAAGGGATTCAATGGAAAAAATGTAGCATGGCATGTGCATTCAACATAATAGGATTTTTTTCATGTAAAGTTATAGAGAATACAAAATATAAGGAATATAAATACATAATAAGAAAGGGAAAATTTTGATACAAAAGAGTACTTTTATCACCAAAAAGATTTACAGAAGGAGTGTATCTACATTATAAAAATATGTTAATATAGGGGGTTTATAACTACCCCTTGAATGCATGTGCTACATTGGATCTGTACATAGTGACCTCTTAGGGGTTAGCCTTTAATATTAGAGCTATGTAATATACTCCTAAGAAAAATGTGCTACACCTCTTAAGGGTTAGGCTTTAATATTAGAACTATGTAATATACTCCTAAGAAAAATACATTTTTAGCACAACTAGCTCAACCATGCATATACCAAATCCCTATGCATGGCCATGCCAAGTGCAGTGTATAAGAGTATGAAGTAAGATTTCCAAGTATGAGGCGTAAATTTTTATTTTTAAATCCATGTACAACCTTTTAGGCCTTTAGCTCTTTTCTCTACAAATTTTCTCATGTTTGTACACTATCTTTAACTTATGAGTGTACATCCATGTACAACCTTTTAGGCCTTTAGCTTTTTTCTACAAATTTTCTCATGAGTGTACAGCTCTTGTACACTATCTTTAACTTATGAGTGAATTTTAAAAATATTTGTTTCCTTCTTAAAGTTAAAAAGGTAGAGTCTTAATATTAAAAGAAACCCCTTTGTACTTTATGGGTAGCCACATGAGTGTGTCCCTTTTCATATACATACATAGAGCGAAGCTTATGCATGGCAAAAGAATTAACATCAAGATTTGACCATATTCTTTATGCTTTGTGGTGCATGACTAAACATTATATTTCTATCTTATTTGCTATGAATATTTCATGTGTATCATGGAGATCCTTTCTCATACATAGAATGAAGTTCAAGAGCCCCTTTTTTGCACTCTGAATATTGCATGTGTATTATGGAGATCCTTTCTCATACATAGAATCAAGTTTAAGAGCCCCCTTTTTTGCTTTATGCATAGCCACACGAGTGTCTCCCTTTTTATACACATACATAGAAGAAGCTTATGCATACAAAGAATTAACATCAAGATTCGTCCATAATCTTCATGTCTTGTGGTGCACGACTAAACATTATATTTCTATCTCGTTTGCTTTGGAATATTGCATGTGTATTATGGAGATCCTTTCTCATATGTGTCATGATGAGAAGTAATCTCCTAGACTCATTAGTTAATTTGACCTTAATAAACATGGTGGGGCAAAACTACGAAATAATCACCACATGCTACATCTCACCCATCACAACAAACTTAGAGGATCCACTCATCAGCTTTGAATTGAAGAGCCCACTCTACATCCCCCTTGGAATGACTTTTAGAAGGATCTTATTGGTGAGTAGTACTACGAATTTTCAAAAGTATTCTTGGTACAATTTTCTTCAAAAAATATTTTGATATAAACTTAGTAGGTGAAGCATTGCTCTTCCTTTGGTGATGGCTTGTAGTTTCATGCTATTGTATGATTAAATGAGGTCAAATGAGATAGACTTTTAATGCCATTGCATAGAGTGCATGGAATGGAAGTTCAACCCAAGATGTCTGATTAGGAGCATGGAAACGCTAGCTAAGAGCTTGCCTTTTTTGGGGGGAGAGAGAGAGAGAGAGAGAGAGAGAGAGAGAGAGAGTTTTCAATCGAGCTCAATAAAATGTAGTTCTCGAACAATGGAGTGTGAAGCACATGGTGAGAGAAAGGTAGGAAGGACGATGCAAGGGTGGAAGAGTTTGTTGGGAGTGCATTCAACTGGTCACGAGAAGGGCAGGAGGCTGGACACAAGGACTCCAAGGCAAAAGCTGCAAGCAAGAGAGAGACTAAAGTACCTACCAACATCTCATGGGAGCTCTTGTACCATGGAGTCCTTTTGGCCCAACAAGATATCAAGACCGAGAGAGAGAGAGAGAGAGAGGAAAAACAAAAACACGCAGCGCACCCACCCTCTCTCTCTCTCTCTCTCTCTCTCTGCGCCTGCGGTACTCAGAACTCATTAAAAAAATATTGAACAAATCAATGAATGCACGGCATGTCTTCTCATCAGACTTTTGCCAGCAATGCTCCTCTCTCTCACTAATCAAAACGGAGAGCTAGGCTCACGCTGTTCACAAGGGAACCTGCTTTTTTTTTATAAAAAGGCCCTTCACAATCATGCAGGCCATGGGGAAGAATTCAAGGCGTTGGGCGAAACTGGCAGCACAAGCTCAAGTCGTCCTCTCTTATTACTCTACTGCCACCAAAATTGCATCCCCCTTTCCTTTTCAGCTGATTTTGAGCCGCGAAGGTGTCTGCGAATTCTCTGCACACACTCACTGGTAGCTTTCTGGCATGAGCAAGGCGTGATCGCACGGTGGGCGCCCCACCATGCACATCGGCCAATTCGTGTATCTACATTCGTTGGGTAATTCCAATATTGCAAAATAGAGCTCCCATTTTCATGGGTATCCAAAGGCGCCTTTTCATGGGTAATGCTTGGCACACTTGTAGCCTTTTTCTCGCTAGTGGTTTCCCCACACACATCCCAAATGCTCCTTGGAAAATGGGCTTTCTGGGGTGGTGATGTACATGCCCAAAATGCTACTCAAGCCAAATGACACCTACTATCTACAAATCCAGACAAATGCATCAAGATTCTTTCGAGTCATGGTGGGTATAACGTTGATCGATATGTGCGCATAGGATAAATGTGTTGATGGTGAAGCTCTCCTCATGAGAAGTTCTTGCACCATTTTAAGATGAGGGCAAGTCAAGTGTGCCCTCGGAGATTCTCTACTATGATGAAAAGTGTAACTATTTAAAGATAGCCCAGTTGAGTATCACATCCATACATGAAGACAAGAAGGATATCACCTTTACTCGTTTCATGTCCTTGGCAGTCCTTAAAGCTAAAGCTCGTGAAGACAAGAAGGATATTACCTTTATTTTATGTCCCTTGGTAGTCCTTAAAGCTAAAGTTCATCAACATTACCAGTAAAGAATCTATTCTAAATGCTGTCTCGCTCAAATGTGGCAGGGGAAGAATAAGAAGGAAAGTAACCTTGAAAAATATCGATCAAGCCAATAAAAAATTTGCTATCAAAACCTTAAGTATTAAAACATTCATTAGCCTCAATCTTTGACTTAAACCAAAACTGTATAGATTTTTTTTTCCTACACCACCACTCCCCTTAAGTAAAGTGTGGGAAAACACTCCTAAACAATTGTTTCATGGATTTCCACCAAAGAGAATTAATAAATGGTATAAAAAATGACTCTAATGTGTTATCCATCCCCAACTTCTTTAGTTTCTCAATTCACAATATCTTTGTCAAGGCTCTTATTGTTATTCATATTTTTCAACTTACGCTTTCCATGGAGCTGTATATCGTAATGACTTATTCTTAATGGACCATGGCTTTGTTTAAATTAACAATGATTGGTATAATATGTTGGCTTATGATCTTATGACGCACTATAATGAGGGTTCCAATAGCAAAACATCCACAAGAAGCAAACACTCCAACCTCCCTTCCTTTAATAGTAGTGTCCATGCATTGGATTATGTGTATTTATATCCAAGTGAATTTTTTAAACGACTTATGAGTTATTGAATATCCTATTTGTTAAATAGATTTAAAACCCTTTTTGTAGCTGTTAAAATTCTTAGAATTTTGGAACTATCATCGAAGCTTTTAAAAAAATAAAAGAATGAGCATGGGAGCTCATTCCCAATTGGAAAATTGATCAACTCCTCCTTTTTCTAGATGGATGAATGGGAAACCCTTGACCTTGACAAGTGGGTCACAACAGTTTGTGTGACCACATCAACAAAAGAAAAAAAATGTCGAGCAAGTCCTTGTGTTGTCTAACTTGTCAAATCTAGTATGCATTCTATGGAGGAATACTAACTAATTATATGGTAGGGATCTCAATGATCCAAGACCATGAAAAGAAATATATTCCAATTTTTAGGGTACGTATTTCAAAAGAATACCTTAATTTAGAAATTTTGTTAGATTAGCCTTCTATACGTAATTTATTAACCCCAAAATTTTGCATTGTACCCCTTCAAAAGCTACCATGTTCTCTTTTACGAGTTTATTACCTAAGCCCATTAGACTTCAAAAGCTAGCATGTTCTCTTTTACAACTTTATTCCTAAGCCCATTAACATAAAAGCCTTATGCTTCCTCATGCTCTACCATTTTGCCTACACCTATTTATTGCTTGTTAAATGCACAAAGGGCCAAGAGCACCCCATAGAGAAATTCAGAACCTTAAATGCACAAAGAATATGATAACCTTGTTTGTGAGTAAGCACGAAAAAACTCCTTAGAGAAAGGTCATGCTAGGCTCTCATAGTAAACATTAGAATTTTTCCCTTTCTCAACTCCTCGACTTGTCTAGCCCACCCCTTGATTTCCACACTCTTCCTAGGCACCCCTATACATAGAGGATGCTTATGAACTGAGCCTTAGTGTACTTGCCATAACCTTGCAGTAGTGGCCTTATTATAACCTTAGTGTACTTGCCATAACCTTGAAGTAGTGGCCTTATTATAACCTTGAAATTGGACTTTAATTTCCAATTACTCTTATGAGGGGGATGATGTTACAATAATCACCCAATTTTGTTTTTGTCTCGGTATATGCTACAATGACATTAAAGGTTTATTTTTTGATTAGATTAGAGGAAGCGTGGAAAGGGCACCTTAGTCTACTATCAAATATAAGGGTTTATTTTTGCTACATACTATTATTTGAAAAGATTTTTATTATTTTTTATGCAACCAAAGTTACATGTCTTGATTGTAATGAAAAGCCATTTTCTAAACAATGAACTTTTGGTGAGGCCATTATAATTGCATAACAAGAGTTGGTGTAATGGGGATAAAGGTGGACATGATAGATAGGATAGCTATTAGAAATCTGGTGCTGGAGGGCGAGCATAATTCTTTGGATGTATGGTTTATTGGTTCTAAGGTGCTATTAAGAAAAGATTTGAAGAGAAGAAATTTCTAGAAGGGCCAAAATTTGTGGTTGTCAGTTGTGATGGGGATAGATTAAGGCCACTTGGTTTTCATGATTTTGCACCACTTATTTGTGTGGTTGTCAGTTGTGATGGGGATAGATTAAGGCCACTTGGATTTCATGATTTTGCACCACTTATTTGTGTGGTGTTTAAAGTTCATTTGAAATAAAAAATTGTACTTTATTTATGCTAATTAAGTTTGATAATTGAAGTGATTTAGCTACTGATTCCTTGCTTGTTGTTTTATGATCATTTTAATAGTTAGTTTTCTATTCATATTTAGCGTTCCAAGATTAAAACCACCATGATGTAGCATTTATTGTAAGTCACCAAGTTGAGCCATGGAAAAGTGGATGGCTTGGTAGAAGACTATGAGAAAAAGAAAATTAACACCGTCCCTTGTGCCAATGTAATGCAAGAAGTCATTGGAAACTTTGTAAAAGACTGTTAAAAAAAGAAAATCAAAACGACCCCTTGTGCCAATGTAATGCAAGAAGTCATAGGAAAGGCATCTCCTCATGATTGAGAATGTGATCATGTTATACATATCAGCTCATCATGCCTCCAATCTCTAACTTTTATTTGAATGTAAGGTTGTCCCTAGTTTTGATCAAAGTGGCCAAGGACATGGACTTGAGGTACGCTAATCCATTTGAGATGTTAACTCAAAACATAGACGTTAGCATGCATTGATGTAAGGGAAGCCCGTTAACAAGAAGAAGGAGAGACCAATCCTTTGTTTGTATGATTCATTGGCTCAAATGTTCTTTGTAATTATGAGAATAGATGTAGAAGAGGCAAACAACTCTCTAGAATGGGCAAAACTTATGATTATCATGATGTGTGCATATTTAGGGTCACTTGGTTGCCATGACTTGGACCACTTGTTTAGAGGAGCACATTGGAGGATCTATAAAAAGTGAACTTGCTTTTGATGATTAAGATTGATAATTGCTTGATTGCCTTGAGATTGAATTAGTATTTATAATCATAATTAGCATTGTAAGCTTTAATTCATCATGATGTAACAAGAGCTGGGATTTGGTTAAGATGAGACCTAATGTATAATGTCTTCTTTTGAATACTCCTTTCCTTAACCAAACTAAACCTTTGCTTCAAAATGAAGTCTTTTAGTACATGGAGGATCTACGTATGGCTCAAAACACTCTAGGATTTCATATTATCATGAGGATGGTTCTCTTTCGTCTATTAGGGATTCAAACCATCACCAAATACATAGAATTGTTAGTTACCACTACTAACTAATTATCATTACCAAAGTAATGTTAAAGAGCTTTGCAAAGAAAATATTTTATATGAGTAGTTTTTTCTTTTTTGTAATGTTGTCACACGATTGATGATAGTCATGATTATACTATTAAACTATAAATACCACTGATTCCAAGTAAGAACAATGACAAGGTAATTCTTTGATTCAATGTAGAACTCTCTCCATACACATTTTCTTCTTGTTTTTTTGTGAATCAACCAGCTTCTCTCCATCAAATTAGATAAGTTTATTAGGAGCGTCAATTTTTGACAAGAAGTCATTAGAATAAAAGGAATTACGATAACTTATCTCATTGGGTCTATGTGTTTGCCAAGGAACAATTCTTAAAGAAAATTAAGTGTTTTGATTTTCAAAGGTTACGAATCTAAATGTTTTAAGTGAATTCTCCAGTTTGAGCAACTAGCTCTTTATGAATGCAAGCTCTATATCATGAACTGTTGTAAATAAGACTACTACCTTGTTAAACTCACTTAGAAATGTAAGAAAATGCTTACAATTATTTGTTTATAAGCCCTCTAATTGGGGACATATTTAACACTAACCTTGCAATTGAGCCAAAAAAAGTGAGTTAAGATGAAGTTAAAGAAATGAAAAGCCCCATTAACTTAATTTTTTTATGGATCTACTTGAGGATGCTTAGTTAGCATGTATTTGTCCATGGTAAAATTTTGGAAAACAAAATCATGTAACTAATAAATTTATTATTTTTAAAATTGCTTAAACTATTATAAAAATAAGATAATAGCCTTTATTTTCAAGAAAACATATATTTAAAAAACGTGTCTTTATTTGATAGAAAGTACATATTTTTTTTGTATTGTATTGGTAATGTGCTTTATTAAGTGCTTTAAAAAATGATGTAATTGCTTTCTCTTCTTCGCAAGTTCAATACCCGCCCCCTTCTCCGAGGACAAGTCAGTCTCTAAAATAACCCTTGCAAAACAAAAAAAACAAAAAAACATATGCCAATAACCTAAATACATGTGGATTTTTTTTTGGTATGCTTGAAAATTTTTATGGGATTAAACTAAAGTTTAAAAATTAGACCTTTTCCGCAGATGATAACAATAACTTGTGTTTCCCCATTGAGAACAAAACTTTCTACACTTCCCTGAATTTTTTACTAAGCACAGTACTCGCATGGTAGTGGCTCGCGCTCACACACACCACACACATACCAGCGTGGAGCTCGGAGTACACCGAGGCTCGCTCTGGGCTACCCCCTATTATTGAAGGTACCTTAAAGCACAAGCCATGACAGGGGTTTCTAAACCCTTTAAAGCTTAGGCATAGAACAGTGTTTCTCTTGATTAAGCATAAAAGGCTGGAAGAATTTATGAAAGCTGATTGAATAGATATGAGAAACACGTTTTTGGACTATACAAACATGGTAGTAGATAGACATGTAGTCCTTGACAGCACCATGTGGTGGGATCAAATCCCCTTTGCTGCAATTCCACTAAAAAAAAGTTCATTCTAGCTCCTTGGCCTGCTGATCTATCTGCATGTCCAAAGTTCACCTACATATGTAACTAATCTTCTTCTTTTTAAGAAAACACACAGACATGTAGAACTTTGAAATACAATCCTTTGCTCTATACTTGAGGAAATCCTTGTTTTCTTGGGAATATTTTTTTGAAGATCTTGGTTACCCATAACATATTTGGTCCTATGCTGAGCTAAGAGATCTGTAACATCTCAACATCAAGAGAGAACCCTTCATTTGTTTAGATAATCAAAACTAAGGGCTTGTTTAAGTATCCAAGTAATTCTGGCAAATTTGCTCTCTTCTTGCTGCTATATACCCTTCTTGCTGGTTCACATTTTGGTGATCAAAAGTAATCAAAATGAGGATGAGGCTTGGAGCCTGCCCTGGTGAAGACTTTGGTTTTTAAATCATCATGAGGGTGATGATTACGATGTCGATGATGAGATGTATTGTTGTTGGGAATTGCAGGGGGGTCGGTGCTTCGGATTAGAGCCCAATTAACACCTTGGAAGAAAGGGTGTTGCTTGATTTCAGCTGCACCTTTGATAGAACCAAGCCTTTTCCTAGGGTCTTTCACCAGCAAGCCTTCAATGAGGCTCTTTGTGTGCTCTCCAGCGTCGATGTAACCCCATTCAGGGAATCTCAGCTGCTGTTTGATGATGTTCATGAGGGTCTGCTCATTGCTAGAGCCCTTGAATGGGGTTCTTCCGTACAGAAGCTCAAACAGGAAGATGCCAAAAGTCCACCAGTCCACGGCATTGCCATGGCCATGGCCAGCTATCATCTCTGGGGCAAGATACTCATGGGTTCCTACAAAAGACATGGACCTGGCTTGAGTGGGCTCTGCAACTAGCTCCAAGCCCATCAAGCCTTCATCTGCACATGCATTTGAAGCCCTTGGAGTTGCATCGCCATTGTTGGGCATACCACTTTCACCTGCTTTACTGCTTACATTTGGAGCTATTTCAACATCACATTTGATGGCCGTGTTTATTTCAGCTGATTTTGAAGTCTCCGAACCCACATTTGAAACCCTTCCAGCAATACCACCATTGTTGGATGTGTTGATTTCGCCTGGTTTTGAAGCTTTTTTGCTTGTGTTTGTAGCCCTTTCATCCACACAATCATTGTAGGGTGTTTGAGTACTAGCTAGGTCTGCCTGTGATGCTTTCATCCTCACACAAGAGCCTACTTGCTTTGAGAACAACATTGAGGCAGGATGCCTTTGATGTTGTTTTCGGATTTGTTGTGCTTTTCTACTGATGGTGGCAGCCAATGGGAGGCATGAGAGGAAGGGGTGAATGGAACAGGCAGACGGGAGCATGCAATTTGCCGAACTCTGCTGCAGATGAGAAGCAGCAGAAGAGGAAGAAATAGAAGATGATACACTGAATGAACGAAACAGACCCAACCTTCCTGATGTCGACGATGAGGAAGAAGATGACAGTGGACATTTCAACAGCTTAGGTTTCACCTCGCATTTGAGAGAGAGATCAAAGTCTGTAAGCATGATATGTCCATCCTCTCTCACCAAGATGTTTTCTGGCTTGAGATCTCTATATACAATGCCCAGCATGTGAAGATATTCAAGTGCCAAGAGCACTTCTGCGGCATAGAACCTGACAAAGACAGAAACCACAAAGCCAAATATGTTAGTCCACAGCTCAATTCTGCAGGAAATTGTTCTCAAATCCAACTGTCTCCCCTAAGGCTCTTTAGGTATAAAGGCCTCAGCACTCGCCCATCTGACAGCAGGTAAGGTTTGCTTCTAAGCTCTATCTTGCCATTGTTGTTCTCAGTGTATGGCATTCTTTTCCCCATCTCCTTCACTCCCTTCATCAACATAGACACACATGCTGCAGAGCATCAAACAAGCATGCATGCATCTACTACAAGGAAAAAAAAACTTAAAAGCTTCTCACCTCGCTGCTTTCAGCCCAAAGCGTTTCCCAGGTTGCTTCTGCCTGAGACCATGCAGGTCACCTCCGGGGCAAAACTCCATGACCAGGCATGAGAACTGCTCTGCCTCAAAGTGTGCATACAATGTGGGCAGAAAGGGGTGATCAACAAATTCCAAGATCTCCCTCTCTCTATGCATTCTCTGCACTTTCTTCCTTTGGGTGAGGGCTTCTTTGTCCATGACCTTCATGGCAAACAGGCAATGGCTGCCTTTGAGCTGGGTAAGGAAAACACTCCCAATGTCGCCGTGGCCAACTATGTGAAGAAGCTTGAAATGCCCTATGCCTATGTTGCCTTCTTTTGGCTTCAAGCTTCTGATGGAAGCCCATGCTTCATCATGGGCTTTATGAGGCTTGTTGATGTTGATGATGTTACTGTTGCTGCTAAGAATGGGGAGGCTTCTATCCCAGCTGTTCCTGCTTGTTGTATCTGTGCTGGATGAGCTGCAGCTGAACTTGCTTGCATTGTCACTGCTGCCAAAGACAGGGTGATGATGTTGAGAAGAGCTTGATGAAGAACTGAAGGCAGCTATGGAACCAGAGCTCTCAAAGCTAGCCTTAGCACAGCAATCAGAGTCGGCACAGGTTGATGATGCTACCATTGCAATAGGGGCTTTCTTTCTCGGATGAGGGCTTTTTAATTCTGATGTGGGCGCTCTCTACAAAAAGTTCTCTCAGCTAAATTTGGATGTGGGCTTAATTCTCAGCTAAAATTTTTTATGTGGGCTGTCTTCAGCAATGTTTCCCAACTGTTTTCTGATGTGGGTCTTTATTATCTACTCAATTCTAATGTGCGATTACTGCAAAGATGTCTAAGCTAGCTCGCTAAGGTGTGCAGAGACTGTGTGTGTGCGCGCGCGCGCGTGTGTGTCAAAATGCGTTCTGAGTTTTTGCTTGCAAATGCATTTCATGTGATTTGCCTGAGGAGACGCTGAAGGGGCAGGCTGTCATCTCTTCCCCTTACGCGGGAGAGTTGCTGGAAAGCGATGGGGAAAAAAAAATGAAAGAGGGGATTGAAAAAAAAAATGAAAGAGGGGACTAATCACACGTAGTTTTGCTAATTTACTAATCAGGGCGGAGTTTTAAAACCAAGAAAAGGAAGGTTACGCCTAGGCCCTTGTGTGAGTTGCAAAATAAGCAAAAAAAACTTGAGCTTTTAAAAACAAGGAAAGTGTAGGCCTAGCAGGTGGTCGGTGAGAGTGGTTTCACACTCACCTGCCCAAACGTGCAAATGATGCTCACCAAGTTTTGTATGCCCAACCATCCAAAAAAACTTCGCTACTTCATATGTGCAACGAAATTCTTGATTACCCCTGTGTGCTTGTTTGGTTCATACCAAGACCACATAGGGCAGAGTAGAAGCACAGCTAACCAATCACTCAATGCCACGTCAACAATTTTTTTTGAAGCTAAGAGTTACTTTAGTACACTTGTGTGGCTTTTCGAATATGGAGGGTGAAATGTTTTTTAATAGTTGTTCCACGATAGCCTTTTTCATTGGCAAGGGGGAAAGACAACCTTCATGCTTGAGGGCTTTACACGTATGATGCCTAGTTTGCATAACGATTTGGAGGTTGTTGGATCAACTTCACATCTCTAAGTTTTTTACACATATAAGTCGGAAATGGCCCATATGCAACCAATGCATTGCCAGGGGTCTAGCCTACACTTCACAAAAAAAGTGATGGACATTTGGGAACTCTATACAATACGATAAATTCTTGTCATATGAAATGAGCTACGTGTGGCCATGCCCCTACAGTCTATGAGAAAGGCAAGTCTCGGGCCAGGCTTATAGTGTGTAACAAGGAAAAGTCTAAGGTTGGGCTAGTTTATCATTTATAAGTATCAGAGCCATGTCTTACTAGATGTATAGTCTATGTATGTGTAATGACCCTTAGACTAGATCTACCACTCATGAGAACTTAAGGATCATTTGGAATGGGATATCTACATGGCCTCATCAAAACACTCAACTCTAGGTTGTGTGCACCTCAAACAACCACCCTAGTTTGAGCTATATACAAAGCACTCATATGAATGGTCTTACAAATGCAATCAAAATGGATTACACTTCTCCCAAAACCATTACCTTTTCCCACAACCTTGCTCCTTCCATGTGGCTCAAACATGAAATTCACAATATATCATGTTTCATGAGAATGAAAGGACACAATTTACAAAGCCCACCTAGTTTGACATAAAAAACAATGTAAATTATAAAATCCATGGACTTGGAAGAAAAATATTCTTTTAGCCTATGGATTACCATTGAGTTTGAAAATTTACTTTAGAAAAGCCTCCATTCAATCACCAAAAAGGCAAGATGATGCTTCGTAGGTAGAGCCTCACCAAGGCACACCACATGGAGTTTCAACATCTTGTCTTGGAAATCAACAACATGCTAGCATCTTCATCATATAAACAACCATATTGAATCCACCATTGATCTTTTCAACAACCAGCTGATAACCTATGCATAGTAATCTTCTACTCTACCAACTTTCCACACTTTCAAGCCAATTTAACAACAGAGTATTAGATGTGCACTTTCCATTGCTAAAAAGAGTATTGTCAACATTGTAAAATAGTGGTGTTATAAAGATTTTTTGAAGATGCGTGTTTCAGATGAAAGTGGAACTAACCTTTATATTATGCATCATGCCTTTCACACTAAAAACAAATAATCATTTCTTTTTTATTTAATTTCATATATGGATTCACTCATTGCCATTTTTCATTGTGTCAATTGTCTTCATGTGTCCCTAAAATAACATAATTGTGTTACCATAATACACATTGAAGTTTTCATAACACAACATCTCTCTCTCTCTCTCTCTCTCTCTCTCTCTCTCTCTCTCTCTCTCTCTCTCTCTCTCTCTCTCTCTCTCTCTCTCTCTCTCTCTCTCTCTCTCTCTCCAACTATATGATATATATACTTAATGGGAAATTGATAAAATGCGTTAGATTGCATATTTACATGGCTATGGAATTCTTAACTAGGCCATCACTTTCAAAGTGAAATTATCAAATGCTACTTAGTAAAATGCCTTAGATTGCATATTTTTCATGGCTATGGAATTCTTAACTAGGCCATCACTTTTAATGTGAAATTATTGGATGTTACGTAGTTTGCTCCCCCCCGCCCCCCAAACCCCCCGATTGTGTTGAAGATTTGAACCTTTGTAAAAACTCTATGTTCCATTTTTAGTTCCACAACTTTCCAACATGCAAATTTCTAAAATATATAATGGTGATGTTGGTAAGAACAAGAAAAACGTTACTAATTTTCAACATTTAAAATTGTTCTTTGTGTTTTAATGTGAAATAAGATAATTCAACAGGTTGGATCTTAAGACCAAAATGTGTGTTGAAAAATTTCTAGGTTCCCTCTAAGGACATCAATAATTAGAGTACAATATCATCCAAAAAACTCTTTGAACTTATTTCTTATAAGTTAGGTCCAAATGTATTTGAAATCTTTTAGGCATTTCAAGCAACTTATGATGAAATAAAAAATTCAAATTAAAACTATACCACATCCTTTTGGTAACATCAAGGGCTTGCAAGGTGTTGTCACTCTCCATAATTAAAATGCTAAGAGAAGTGCAAGTTTGGAATAATTAATTCTATCCAGTTCATGGTGATACCCACTTTTATTTATTAGCTTGCTCTGATCCTAGTTATGGCAAAATGATTCATTTCTTTTTTATGTTTAGGTGTTGGCTATCATTTTCATGATGGCCCTTGAATTATCCTCTATGCAATGGGGGCCCCGAGGTTTGGATATGTATGCCTTGAATGATTACTCCATACAATTACTCTGTTTGGATATATATGCCTTAAAGGATTACTCCATACAATTACTATGTTTGGGTATAATGTTTTGAGGAAGGGGAGCCTAATAGCATTTGTGAGACCTTTATGAAAAACAATTGTCTCCCCACACTTGCACAAATGTGGCATCTCTTGGTGTGGGTGGCAATGTGAGATGCACTAGCAAGGCTATTGATGTGGTCATCTTCACTCATCTTGAGCCATTAGAGGGGGTGGGAGGTCCTTCAAAGGGCCTCTTCAATTTCTTCTCTCTAGAATTTTATCTCTCCTTCTACTCCAATGAAAGAGGCCCATCTTAGCACTTATTGACATCACTCATGGGGTAGGGCCTAGAGGCTACAACCGTATTCACTATAGGGGTGAATAAAAAATCCATCAATGAAAATGGTTTGTTTTATCTGGCCCATTTATTGTTGTTGTAAATGAATTTATTCTTGGTTCCTATTTTTGATGAAATTTTGAACATAATTATTTCCATACTCTAGCGCATTCTTCTTTCATGTATGTTCTATGATCTTATCTACGCCATCGTTTAGACTACACAAGCTTTTGTACACATCTTTGAAAGTAATGTTGAACTATAATTGTCCCATAATACCATGAAAGAAATTTTATATTCGACATAATATCCTAGATTTTGCAGTCTTACCAACCTATGCGGATATAAGTGCTAGATATTGCCATTGACATCACCAAAACAACTAACAAACATGGGGAAATTCCTACAAAATAACCACCTTCTATGTAACCTCGTACTTATGTAAACTAGTCCCCATCATGACTTCATTACTAGAATGCATAAGATTGTTAATCATCCATTAATCTACACATGCTACTATCCCAAAGCAAATACAAAGAAGTTTCATCCCATATCCCTCCACAAGTCATATATATCACACGTTCATAGTACTACGCATCATAATAGCACCCCCTTAATTCCTTATATTTTATATGCATCAACAAGATATCCATGATAGTGTCCATAATTACAATGCATTAAATCACTAGACTATGGATTCATATTTTCTACTTCTCCCACATAAACATCAACTATCATATAACACTAACCATTAAGAATCCAAACACAATCTCAACTTACCCTTAAGCACCATCGAGGACACCTAAAAGATCCTTGTAGAATGACTATGTGAACAGCTTCTAATAGCTCTTAAGGTGATTGTGTGTGCATGCACGTGTGCACATGTGTGTGTATGTGCACATGCATATTTCTAATTCTACACGTTTGTTATGCCCCCATCTCCATGCTTATCATGCTCTGATCATGTTTGCTGTAGTTGATTGGGCCTTCAATGGTCTAGTTGGACTCACTTATATGCTCTAATGCCCCACCATTTTCTTATAACTATAAGTGAGTAAGCAAGGCTATATATATATATATATATAACATAATACACCATCAAGAGTTATAATCAAAAACATTATTTCTAAATTAAAATCATTGAGCATTAATTCACTAGTTTACATCAAGGCAATAAATTTATCTCATTATAGTGGTGCTTAATTTGGATTTATGAATAATCAATGTGGTCCAAATATGAGCTAATTTGGATAATAGGAACTTTCCAACACTTCCAAAGCCTCTGGGGTGCCATTAGGATTGAGCAATGAGTTCATGAGATGTGGCAAAGGGTAAATATTATAATCATGATGGTGAATGCTATTTTGTGATGGCATGCTCGGTAAGGCACACATTGCCGTTGCTCATGTTATCCCCCATGCAAACCTCATAGGGAAAAAAGAACATCCGAATGAAGGTTCCAATTATCTCCACCATAACCTAAAAACAAACCACTCACAATAGTTGATTGAAAGCCTGAACCAGGAAAGATCAAAACTCAAATGTCTACTTGAAAAAAGAGAGCCATGTTTAGTTTTTTTAATCAAAAAAGAAAAGAAAGGAAAACAAGACATTAAAAGGGGAAAAACACTTACAAGCTAGCCTAAGCTTGTGAAGTTTTTTTCTTTTATTAATTAACTAAATAAAAAAGTAGCATTGAAGTCCTTGTGCCAGAATCAAATCAATAAAATCAAAGGAGAAATGACATTTATTTACCCATTTGATGATGGACACGTCAATGTTGTGCTTATTAAGAAAATGTGCAGGATTTGTTGGATTGCCATTTATGGGCACAATTTTAGAGAATGGTGTACAAATTGCCATTACCATTTTTGTGATTAATGCTAAGATGGGCCATTTTGATCACTAGTCACATGATATTCCTTGTCATGTAGCCACCTACTCTTAATCTACACAATGTAGTTAGCACTAATCTCAACTTTGAAAATAGCCAGCATTTAAATGTTACATTAATGTCATTATCACTAAATCAAGATTACAAAAAGGAAAACAAGTAGACTATTCTTAATTAATATAATGATGTGATCAAGCATGCTATGAGAGAAAAAGTTTCATTAAATCTTGCAATGATCATTTTTTAACTTAAATATCAAGGTTGGTGCAATGAACTTTGTAGGATGGCATAAAATTAAGTATCATATATTAATCTTTATTTTATTCTAGTATTATTAATCTCTATATTGAGAGATACTTAAATCTACTTTTACCTTTTAAAAAATGAATGTGAATTTGAAGGGTAGTGGTCAAGCTATGGTGACGGGGTGATGGTAGCACTTAATCATTAGAAACAAAAGAGGGAATTGCAAAAACCTAGCGTGTGCCTTTCTCTTCCATACCCATCGCTGTAACAACTTCAAGTGAACGACCGTACCTGTACGACCGTTCTTTTGCATATCCACATCTGTACACTTTTAGTTTGTGAATGCCAATTCCTTCACTAGGGAACGCCCATTCTCTTACAAACCCCACTACCTTACCAACTTTAACGTACGACCGCATCTCCCACTAAGCCACACCTATAACTTACCAAAAGAATGACCGTTCCTTTGTGAGTGAATGGTTGTAGCCTCTCAAAAAAAATCCATGTCCAGAGTGTGATCCTACACTGTCACTTGACACATTTATGCACTTACGCTCAGGGAAATCGGTGTGAAACAACCCTATGTTTGACGTTACCATCAAATGCACAATCACGTGTGAGATCTGATCCTTTGGTCAACACAGACTGGAGTCAAATGGTGTTAGTTCTTGATAGCACCGGTGAAAGGGAAGAGAATCCAAGCACGAGACACACTGCACCAGACCTAGAGGCAGGATGATTGGCTGCCCATTGCATGGATAGACCATCAATTCTTGAGCAAGATCCCCTACACATTCGGCCTCGCCTTGAGACTAAGAAACTTGATCCTGGGAAAGGCGCAATCAGAAGAGACTCATCCCAGGGACTCAAGCATGGAACATCAGCAAGAGAGAACCATCACACTGCCGCTAGACCCTAGAGAAGAGGTGGGACAGAGTCCCAGTAACCCAATCCAGACTAATCTAAAAGTCTGGGGAGCCATGCCGACTACTATGATGGTGTGTGCGCTTTTGCCGCACAGTTCGTAGCTGGGGACTTGCCGAACACCGTATGCGAGCCACGAATGGCTGCAAGCATACAACCAGGGAAGCAAGCTCAAAACAGAATGCAAAAAGGTGTGTCACTCACCGCTTAACTGCCGCCTTGAAGGATTCCCGTGTCGCAGCCGTGAAGGAGGAGCCGCCGTCGCCGCTCTACCGCCTCTCCGTCGCCGTGCCGCTACACAGTGCTCGATCACTCTCTCTCTCTCTCTCTCCCTCACACACACGCAGGAGAAGGAAACCAAAGAGATAAGGCAAGAGCACTCTTGTATTCACAACACATGAGAATGAGGATTTTAGGGTTACATTTGACTCTTATAGGTGACTTGGCCGTTCACACTTGGGCGCCCATACATGGCCGGCCGACCCTAACCCTTATCCTACTGATATTCAAGGTGCGCCTCTCATCGGCGATCACCCAATCCCTTCATCCTTAACATATGGTGCCGACAAGCCCGGCCCATGACTCAGAATATTTAAATTAATGACGTAAAACATAGTACGTCTCAATGTCCGTCATAGGTTAACATGCCCCCCTTCCTGATGTAGATTCCATCCTCGGAAGCTATGGTATGGTAAGCTCGAGAGGGTTGTTGTGGTAGACCGTCTGCAAAACAGGGAAGTAGAGTGAAGGTATGCTGGAATTCAAAAGATATAAAGTGTATAAATTCAAGCATGTTAGACCACAATGGATGTTGCTATGAGAACTTAGTTTAAGGGTCACATGAATGAGCTAGTGTAGCAAATTAACAGGAGTTTAAAATTATTGAAAGTAAATCAAGAGTAAGCAAGGTGTCAAAGGTTAATCAAGGTTTATAACTGGCCTAAGTCAAGGAAAATAACCAAGCTTAATAAATAAACACATGACCACACTGTGTCTACTCTAAGAACAAGTTAATACCACAAGCCTAGGGAAACAAGAAACATCAGAGTTACAGGAGCTTTTTGCCTTTATTTATTTATTTTTTGTTTAATGCACGTGACAATTTTTACACACAATGGCGACCTTCCTAAGGCAAAACTAACATCGATCCTGGTACCATGTTTAACACAAGGTATCATCCAGGAATCTATTAGCTCACTTTAGGCAAGGCTACCCCCTATCAACCAAGGCATCGGTGTGGAGTAGAATACTCCTCGCCTACCAAGTATCAATAAGGCGATAGGCCAACATTAAAGCACATCATAGACTTGTATTGCCATTTATTGTAGGCTTTTTTTTTTTTAAAAATAATTTCTTTTGATCTTCGCTCCTGAACTATAATTTATCTTGCATCCTTTCAACAAGGGGTAAAAGCTATGTCCTAGAGGTCAACACACACATGGCCAGGTGTCAAACATTAAGATGGTTTGACCCTAGACCTAAAACAATCGTATTCCAAGGTTAACTAAAGACGTCATGCTGCCTAGGAATATTTCCAATAAAGTTAAGCTCATTAATGATTTACATTAGCATGCAAGTGACTTCAAAAACTAAGTAGCACATTGACAATTTCCATGTGGTCATGCATTATAGTTTATGCAATTAACTGAACAGTAAAAACGAAAGAGAGTGGGTATGGAAGAATTACACCTGTAATTGGAGATCTCCTTGATTCGATGAGACAGCTTGCAATTTGATGTAGATATATTTTGATGAACGTTGCGGCAGTCTCAGGACTTGAAAGCGAACCCACCTTAAACTTTTTTAACCTGTACAATCAACTAACAAGCACTATACCTCGAGAGGCACATCAGCGTGAAAATTTCAAGACTTGTTTAAGGAATCTAAACTAGAAAAAACTTGAAAACACTAACCTACCTACCAGTCACCACACTACTACTGAGGATACGGTAAGAGGATGTTGTAGAGTCCTGGCTCTAGCCCTAAGGCTAAGCCTCTATCCGCATCATCCAAATAAATAAAGTCAACCTCAGTAGTGCCATGAGTTTCATCCGTCCATTCATCATTGTCAGATATTTCCGTTTCGTTTTCCCATCCACATAAACTCATCAAAAATGTAACCATGCGAGGATAGTCATCTTGTGGAAAAGGAAAGCATTGGGCTATCGGGGATATGTCCTCTACGGAGTAGGGGTCAGTCATGGTCAATAGGCGAATTAGCCATTCTAATTCCTCAACATTTTCCTCTCTAGCTAGTACATCTATATGATCCCATTCAGTTTCAATTACAGGATAGCACATGTGGAATATTTGAGAAAGGTACAGATGATACCTCTCACCAAAGGTAGGAGTGGATGAAGTGTATGATGATCGTGCATCTGCCATATCTGCAAACACAGATATAGCATCAATAGGTTTTTGAGACAGGTCAATCTAGTTCTTGATTGGATATTGCTCCTCTTTTTGTGCTCTTGCTCTTTTTACTATTTTTTGTTTTTCTTTTCTTTGTTTTTTTTTAAAAAAAATGTATGAAGCTATATATATACATCCCCTTGAATTTGGCAATTACATGGTCAGGGGAGAAGGTTAAGGAGGAAGCATTAGAATGTCGAGCGTGCGTACATACTCCCCCTTTCCTTGGGTAGATCATATTATTTGCAATGATGTTGCAGCCTCTTGGAACCAATTTGTCCAGCGGGTCATAGGTTGTGATGTGGGCAGATAGCTTTTTATGACCCTTGTGGCCACATCCAATTGTAGAGATGGTAGTGTACGCTCCCATTGACGAATGGAGGAAATGGTTTCCGACGATACTATTACAAGGGGAGACGTAGACTCATCGGTTTTTTGTTGGGTGTTGACAAGAGTAGGTGTAGAGCATGTAGAAACTTCTATATGAGTGTGTGTTTGGCATGAGGAGCTAGAAGCTTCATGTGGCTCCCCCCTTCCTGAGCTAGGTGGTAATGATCGATATCGTTTGGGAATCCAAACTAACTCTGGAAGAAGTGGTGCAGAGCACTCTATTACCTTTCCCTTACCACGGTCTTGAATTGTCATCATTGGGGTGGCAACAATTGGTTTGCAAGGTTTTACAGGTGATGTAGAGGGATTCAGCTTATGTTTAGGGACCCAAATCTGGTCATTCCCCTCGTAGTACCCTTGGGCTACTAATAATTTTTTAGGGATCCATCGCGATGTTACATTGCCCTTTCTCGGGTGGTTAGCTGCTTTCCTTTTACGAGGCTTCTTGGTGGCTGAACGAGATTGAGCAGGGGAAGTAGCTATTAACGAAGCTTTTGGGACCCATTTGTATGTATTTTTTGGCATAGGAAGCGGAGCCTTAGAGACCACCTTGCCTGTTTCCACTTTTGGCGTTGAAGCGTTAGAGGGGTAGCCAACAATCGAAGATGGTTTTGCCACTGGACTTTGTGATTTTTCGTTATCTAATATTTGAGTGGATGACTTAGGTGCGGGATTTTGAGCGGTCAGACCTAGTGTTGGTTCTTGCATTGTGACTTGTCTGGTTGCCCAATCGATATTGCACTTGGTGGCCATCATCCATTTGCGCCCTAAGATTACAGTCCCTTCCATGGTACCAGCAGCAGGCATAACCAAAAAGCTTTGAATTATGGTTCCCTTGTCATAAGCAACCGGAGTGTGCAGAATTCCTGAGACAGGGGTTTTCTTCTTGTTGATTCCTTGAACTTGGATAGAACTCTTGGATAAAGGTGGTTTTCCCAATTGACACCACACGCCATATGATAGCAAATTGTGTTGAGCTCCTGTATCCAATAATGCATTATACAGCACCTCCCCGTAAGGACTCTGTAACTCAATTGGGTATCTTAGGGGTGGGTCAGATTCGAGTGCATCCTCCTCTGCTTCCTCGAAAAATACTTGCGTAATTCCCAAGTTGGCTTCTCGTTGTCTCCTAGCACGCTCTTGACGTTCTTTAGCTTCGACTCTTGCCTGTATCTTTTTAAGCTCAGCCTGTTCTTTAGCTGCCTTCTTTTGATGGATTGCGTGTAACTCCTCCTGGCTCAGGGGGTCATAGTATCTTTTGAATTTACTCCCATTAAGGAATCCAATGGTTTCAACTCCGTCGAGAGTCTCCACTCTGATGGTACCTTGCGGGGTAATTTCACATACTCTATATGGTCCTTTACCAGCATATTTGAGCTTCTTCTTTTCGTTTCGCACTCCATACATCAGGACTTTATCCCCAACCTTGATGTCCTTGTCCTTTAGATGGCGATCAAACCATTTTTTCCTTCTATCCTTCTCCACAAGGGCATTGTATACAGCCAATTGTCTTTCTTCATTTAGCCGCTCAAGGATATACAGACGCTCTGCTAAGGGATTACCATCCCAACCCTCTTGAGTAGCAACACGAAGACTAGGAATGACAAATTCCCACGGCATGACTGCTTCTTGGCCATATACCATTTTGAATGGTGTGCAATTAATAGCCACTTTGTACGCAGTACGATAGGCCCATAAAGCTGTCGTAAGCTTTAGATCCCAATCCGTGCGATGAGCTTCAACTGTCTTTGTCAAAACAGAGATTAATGTCTTGTTCGTACTCTCGGCTTGGCCATTCGCTTGCGGATAGTAAGGAGTAGATTTATGATGGGATATCATGAAATTTGTTGTGAGCTCCTTAATCACTTCATTTATAAAATGCGTACCATTGTCGCTCACAAGTTCAAAAGGACAACCGAATCGTGTGATTATATTTTCAAAGAGGAACTTGGCTGTTATCCTTGCATCTGCCTTACGTGTCGCTTTCGCTTCAGCCCATTTGGTCATATAGTCAGTGGCCACAATAATATAGCGAGACTGTGTGTTTCGGGCCGCTGGGCTAATCGGACCTACAAAGTCTAAACCCCACTTTTCAAATGGTTGGTTTACTTTGATTGGATGTAGGGGCATCTGATCTTTCCTTTGGGGTTTCTTGTATCGTTGGCATTCATTGCAACCCTTCACAAAGAGTGATGCATCTTGGAACATAGTAGGCCACCAATACCCTGATTGTAAGATCTTTCGCGCAGTTAAGTCTCCTGAGAAGTGACCACCGGCTACACCCATATGTGCCTCTTGCAAAATGTATAGATACTCATCCTCTCGGGCACAACACCTAAGAACGTCATCCTTTCCTCTTTTATAAAGAGTCCCGGCTATCAGGCAATAGGGTTCGCATTCTTTGATTAGCTTTCGAGCTAGATCTTTACGAAGCTCCTTGGGTGGAAAGCCATTAACCAAAAAGTTAACAATCTTCTCACTCCATTCAGGCATTGTCTCCACCATGAACAGGGAAGTGTCAGGTAAGTCATCATCAACCCCCGTAGGAGCCTCACCATTAGGTATGCGAGACAAATGATCAGCCATAACATGTTTTTTGCCAGGTCTGACAACAACCGTGAAATCAAACTCAAGAAGAATCAATAGCCATCGTGTGATTCTTCCCGTGGAGCATGGTTTGTTCACCAGATACAACAATGCTTGATGATCCACATAGAAAACAAACTTGGTGGCAAGGAGGTAATAACGAAATTTCCTTACTGCATATATCATTGCCAACCCTTCTCGCTCCGTAGTGGTGTAGTTCATCTCAGCATCGTTCAACTGGCGACTGGCAAAGCTAATGGGGTAGTCTAGCTTGTGTTCTCCAGGTTGAGTTAACACAATAGCAAAGTTTGATGCATCAATATGTACATGGAAGAGTAAATCCCAGTTAGGCATTCTCAAGATTGGAGCACTCGCCAAGGCCTTCTTTAATAGCTCATAGGCACGGTCACATTCTTCGGTCCAAATAAACTCGATGAGAAGCTTATACAATGGTCGAGCTATCTCGGCGAAGAAGAGAATAAACCTTCGGTAATAACCAACGTGGCCCATAAAGCGTTGGACTCCCTTGTAGTTGGTGGGTGGTGGAAGTTCCAGAATGACCTTGATTTTACTCTCGTCCGTGGAAATCCCATTTTTGGACACTATATGCCCTAAGATAACTCCGTGTTTAACCCAGAATTGGCATTTGAAAGGATTCAATGAGATGCGATATAATCTACACCTTTCAAATATTTTTCGTAAACACATCAAGTGCTCGTCCCAACAGGAATGAACACAAAGATCATCTAAGAAAGCTTCACAGAAGTCCCTTAGATATTCCTTAAAGGCCGTGTTTATCAATCGTTGGAATGTTGCAGGTGCATTGGTCAAGCCAAAAGCCATGACGCGAAAGGCAAACACTCCAAACTCCGTGATAAATGCTGTTTTAGCTTGGTCCTCGACTGCAATTGTGATCTGATTGTAACCTGAGTACCCATCTAAAAAGCTATATGCCTCCTTGCCTGCCACTCTTTCAAGCACATGTTCAGAATATGGCAAGGGGTAATGATCCCTTCTGGTGGCTGCATTAACCTTTTTGAGATCAACGCACACTCTGAGTTTCCCATTCTTCTTTGGCACGATGACTATCGGAGAAACCCATTCTGAGTGCTCAATTGGGTATATGAATCCACATTTTACCAGCTTTTCAATTTCCTCTTGTACAATCTTTGCATACTTAGGATTCATTGGGTAGGGACGTTGCTGGACTGGTTTAGCAGTGCTAATCATTGGAATCGTGTGTTGCACCACCGAGGGTGGAACACCCTTCATATCATGATATGTCCAAGCAAATATGTCCTTGAATTCTTTAAGAAGCTTCGTAAGTGCAGCTTCTTCTGCCTTGGTGAGGTCTTGAGCAATAAAAACTGGTTGAGACTCCTCACCCGGATCTGCTAAGTCTATCTCCTTAACTACCGCAGGGCCATCGTAGACACCGCTACTCCCATTGGTAGGCATTCGTTGGGCTTTTGTGTAGACTACTTTACGTTCCCCTGTGGTGAATGATTTGAAATGCTCGGGTGCGGGGTGTAAGTCTACTGGTTCTTGTTGTGCCAGGCTTTTTTCTTTCAATTCCGCTTCCTTTTGCTGCTGAGCCAACTCTTGGTTTTGCCGCCTCCTTGCAGTACGACTTAGTTTTGGCTTCTCATCAATTTCTAATTGGGCGACGTCATGAGGTTGCGAAATACACCACATGACACTTTGGAGATATTGTCCCCAATCATCTGCTATCTTCCGATGAGCATCAATGGCTCCTACATAACTAAGCCATTCTGCAGTGGATCTTTCCTTGTTTATTGCAGTGCGTACATTGGCTCGATAGCGTTGACGCTTATGTCTCGTTTTCTTCTTACCAAGTTTTTATTTTTGTTTTTATCAGATTCGGACTCACTTGGTTGATCTTCACTTTCGGATGAACTGCAGGAGGTCACCGTCCTAGGCCTTGAGCACATTGCTTCCACATTTGGGTGAATATTTGATTCATCCCTCCCATCAAGCTCAGGGTCAGTTTCTTCTTGAGATTCATACTCAGAGTTGCATTGGTCAGAGTCTTCGCTACTTTCAGTGTCGGTGGAGTTTGCCACGTTCTCGCCATCAGGAGTCAAGTGCATAACACCTATCATGTTTATTGGCACTAACGGTGGCATATCTTGCCCCTCAGCAGGTGTTACCCAACTTGTGCCTCTATTTCCCCATGTGTCTATGGTTGCCGCTAGGTGTACCCAATCTACGTTATCCGACTCAGTCATACCCGGTAGGACATCCATATAAGGAGAATCTTTCCCATCATCAGTCTCTTTTTTGCATGTATAGCAATACCTTAATGGGGCGGAGTGAATAGTGGTACCGATAGATTATCAATGATAACCTTACTTCCTAAAGGATGTGCATGACCATTCTCAAGATCAACTCGAATGACAGAGTCCTGGAATTGTAGGTAGACATGGTTTTTCGACCAGTCATGCACCATTTGTGCTTCCCTCATGAAAGGACGTCCTAAGATCATTTGATATGACATAGGATGCTTGGAGAAATCCATTACAATGAAGGTATGTCTTACCTTGTATCCCAGAACCTTGATCTTAAGGTCCCTTAACATTCCAATAGGTTTAGCAATAGTTCCGTTTGCCATCTTGACCACTATGTTTGTGACCTCGAGGTGAGGTCTCCCCATAGATTCCCAATAGTTTTTAGTCACAATGCTCACGCCAGCACCACCATCAAGGATTCCCTTTAGAGTTAATCCCTTGGTAGTAATGGGGAGGGTTGCATTAGATTCGTCACCTTCAAAGTACTATCCCAACTTGTTAACAGGTATTTCAACGACCGTGTCTTCATCTAGGTTGGGTTGTAGATCCCAATGCTCCCCTTCATCTTGAAGCGTGTTGGGTCTATCCATATTTGCAAATTGTGGTAGCCCCACCTTTAGTTCTCCATTGAGAAATGCCCGAAGAGCTAAGAATAGCTCAGGATCTCCGTATAATTTGGATATGATCGTGGTTCTGATTTCAGAGGACATGAAATCCATTAGCTTGGACACATTCAACGGTACTTTTCGCGAGACATTGCCCCTTGACTAGGGACTGGTGAAGATGGAATCACTTCCTCTTCGATGGGGTCAGGCATTCCCTCACTAAACATTCTTTCAAGCAAAAAGGGTGTTTGCCCACTTCCTGATGTCCTACCCTCACTTTCTTCCCGAATGATACTAGGTATCGCTAACGGTTTATGGTTCCTGTGAGGCTGAACTTGTGTAGGAAACACTGTGTCTGGAATTTTGATTTTTCTCGGGTTTGGCTCCAGCTCTCTTTGTGTTTCTTCCACCAAACCCCTTAAGTGTTGCACTTGTTCAATCTCCTCAACTGGGTTTGGGTAAGTCCCAATCTTTTTCTTAAGGGTTTTTGGCCCACGTGGCTTGTCTTGGGGAGTCTCAGTCAGTTTGGGTGGTCGAGAGGGCATTAACTGACTTGGTTGTGGGGCTGAGGAAGTTTCCTTCTGTTTCCCCTTATTTATGTACTCACTTGATTCTCCTTCCTTGAGCTCCCGAGTGGGTTCCTCCCTTAAGGTAGTGGCTTTGGTCCCCATGGTTTCTATTGAATCAGAATCGTCTTCAGGATCATTCATATACACGGGGTCGTCTCCTGTCCCTATGTTGGTCTTCGAACTGGGCTTGGAGCTCGTGGCATTAAGCGATCTCTTTCGCCGTGTTTTCTTTTTCTTTGCCTGAGCGATTGATGCAGTATCCCTCTCTTCAAGAATGTAGTTTTGATTTTGAAGCATTGACCGTGTAACTACATTCACAGGTACAACGGGTGTGGTTCCTCGTGCTTGGTTGGTGACCTCAACCAAATTCAATGGCGTAATCTTGGGTGCATTAGGATTATGTGGACATTGAGCGATCAAATGATCTATGCCACAACGATTACATGTAAGTACCGGCATTCCCGATGTGCTCCCTTGATTTGGTTGCATTTGAGTAGCGATCTTCTGTAGCCTATTAGGGCACTCCGCTACACGATGCGGTCCACCACACTCGTAGCATTGAAGAGGTGGTCTCCTTGCCATGGTATTAAGGTTTTGCCCTCTTGTGGCGAGAGCAGCCGCTTGATATACAGGCTTAACTTGCCCGAAATGATCCTCCATGTAGTACTGGGGAATCATTTCAAACGTATCAACCCCGTATGGAGCAGTGGGGTCTATCTCCTCTTCATAATCCCCACATGCACTATGTGACTCACAACCCATCTGGTTTACAGGGGTAATCCTTGGATGTGGAGGTTGTGGTCCTAGCACTGGCGGTGGTAACGGCACAGACTGGACTACATTCGGATTCCTTGGAACTATGTGCTGTGACGGTTGCTCGACAGGTTGTGCAGGCATTAGCGCGGGTACTTAAGGTGTGTTTGACCAGGCTAGTGGTGCCTGATTTGCCAACATTCGCTTAAGTACTAGGCAATCTTTAGATTGATGGCCATACTTACCACATGCATTGCAATTCCCATTGAATTTGACTCTGAATGTGGGACATTCACTCGTGCTATGTGGTCCTAAGCACACCGAACACCATTGTTGCTCTCTCCTTAGGTACATATGGCTATTCTGAGGAGCTCGATTACCCCTAAAGTATTCTTGGAGAGCCCTAGTGAGGTCGGTCACAGACATTTCAGATATCTTGGGCTCCTTGGCAATAGGTTTCACCGTCATTGGCTCGTGCCCAGATACTTGCGAACTAACGGATTTTGTTTCCGAAGACACCTTTTTACCTGCAATCATCAAGTTGTCTTCTAACTGGATTGCATTGGCAGTGACTGCTTCCCACGTTGTAAGACCTCTAATGACTAGGCCATTGTAAATGTCCTCGTGGCGTAATCCTCGGATGAATCTATCGAGGAGTTGGTTGTTATTGAAGCGCTCATCGGGAGTGCAGCGAGAATTTAGATGCTTCAATCAACTTATAAAGTCTCTCACTGACTCCCCTTCCTCGCGTTCAGCTTTTTGAAGTTGAGATGCTACCCCCCAAAGCACACCCTCGCGTATGTATTCTTTCAAGAACAATCTCTTGAGAGTGGGGTAGTGAGTGCGCTCTTCAACCCTTAAGGTTCGATACCAATCTCCGGCCTTCCCACTCAAGGTTAAGCCTAAAGCTTTACACTTATGCAGCTCATTGTGCTCTTCCAAATAATCACACACGTGTTCAAAGACTTCAATGTGCTTCCTAACATCCTCGTTACCACTGAAGTTTTGAGTGAGCTTAGCCACTTGTACCGCCTTGCTTCTAGGTTCTCTCTCAGGCATGCCCCGCATGTTTTCCGCAATGGATCATCCGATCGTCTAAGCAAACGCTACGAGATCACCTAAGTGAGCAGGTATAGCTGGTGGAGGCACTTCTGGGATAGCCTGGCTGATAGGAGTTGGCGTTGGTCTGAGTATGTTGGCAAATGACGTAGGATATGATATGTGACTAGGCCTAGCTCCCCTTGGATAATGGTTATGATAAGGTGGTCGTGGAGCATACGCCATTGGCATACTAAGAGGCGTAGGAGCTACATGAGCATGAGTAGCGATAGGTACATATGGTTGATAGGCACTGGCACGCACTGTTGTAGGTACTGTTCCACTAGGTAGTAGCAGTGTCGTACTAACTACAGCGGTAATAGGTGCATTTTCCGCTATGCTCATCATTGGGGTAGGCATTGTGGATTCCCTAATGGAAAGTTGAGCCAAGGTTGGAAAGCTAAAGTTACTGCTCGTGGGCTCAACCTGCATTGAGACTCTAGGCGAAACAACATATGAAGGGTCTATGGGACTCACCGCCGAGGGAGTCTCCAATTGTGATAGGGTTGGTTGTTTGGCCTTGCCCGTATCCAAAAACCTCATAGGGCCAGTGGAAACTAGGTTCACTCCCCTATTTTGCCTCTCAATTTGGATAATTCTATGAATAACCTCACATATCATGTGTTGTTGCTCCTCTAGATTAGTGGCGCTAGATGTAGATCGTAGGACTTCTAACCAACCCACATGGTATGTGTAACCCGTGTATAGGTCCGTTAGAGTCTCTGTGTGTAGATCATATTCCCAATTTTCATTGAGAAATATCCCATCCAGACTTGGTGTGCCAAACGGTTCTCTTGAAGTGGACGCAATGTCACTTCTTAAGGGTTGGCTTCTAGGGACCTCTACTTTAGGAAGAGCATCGGAATGTGGTAGCTCAGTAGGGCCCTCATTAAACGAAGTGGGTAGAATATCCACATGGACACTCTTTGGGAGGGTAGGGTCCACATAAGATGTGAATGGCGAATCTACTATCCCTCCTTCCTCATTTACTTCGCTTGTCGCATGCTCAGAGCGTGTAGCTCTACTAAAGGTCTCTATTAGACGACTAAACATGCTAGATCCGGGTTGTGGGGCCCACACTGGCATGTTTTGGCTTGTCTCCTCAGGATTCTTGGTAGGGTGTCCTTCCATGGCTTCTGAGTCAGAGGACGAGTCACTATCCACTATTCGTGGTTCTTGGGTTGCACTCCCTTGGGTTCCAGCCAAAGGCCAAGATGCCAACGTGGAGGGATGGTGTGAGCCTGCGTAAACTGAAACGCTTTCTAGTGGTTCAGGCTCTAGCACCCGACCAGAACGTAGATGCATGTGACGTGGGTACCCTATGTGCGTTGGTAACTACCCTTGAAACTCACACAAGTGGTTTCTTAGGTGTTTCGCACCCCGTTTTTATTTGTTTTTAGATTGTTTTTAACCCGTTTTTGACCCCCTTACTTATGGTCGAACCTGGACTAGGGTGTGTGATAGCTCGAAACGAGCGTATCGTTTAAAGGGTCCTAGTGTGCTTTACAGCACCGTGTTCGCCTATCCAGAGCTCTCGTGGTCCTCAAAACAGTCCGTTTCCTTTGGGGGGAAGGGGCAAAAGCCTATTTGCTTGTGGAGGAAAGGGTGAGGGCTTTATCCCACATGCTCACTTTACTCCTTGGGGAGTGGGCTACATATAGGGCAGGACTTCCCATAAGCTCTCATTTGAAAGAAAGCTATGGAGGCTCACTCTCCTATATATATATATCAAAAGACCGAGACCGAGATCGGGGTCGTGGGTCAATTGGGGTTCTTTCTTTTCAAAAAAAAAATTTATATTTTTTTATATTTTTATTTTCTGTTTTTTTTTTAGATAAGTTTTCTGGGGTTTCTTTAGGGTTCAGCCTTGGCCACGGCGCAATTCGCACACAGCACAGATCTGGGGATTCAGAAATCCTCCCCACACCACGCAGATAACCAGATAACAGAACGCACGCCCACACGCGGAGCGAAAATATAACAAAAGAAACAGAAATGCAGAAGACAAATTGCAGAAACAGATTGCAAAACACAGAAACACCTCAACAACAAACACACAGTCGCTTCCTACAGTGTAGATTAAACTTCACGCAGCAGCCGAGCTGCAAACTGGAGCTTGGTGCAGGGCAACTCCCCGGCAGCGGCACCAAAAATGTGCGCTTTTGCCGCACAGTTCGTAGCTGGGGACTTGCCGAACACCGTATGCGAGCCACGAATGGCTGCAAGCATATAACCAGGGAAGCAAGCTCAAAACAGAATGCAAAAAGGTGTGTCACTCACCGCTTAACTGCCGCCTTGAAGGATTCCCGTGTCGCAGCCGTGAAGGAGGAGCCGCCGTCGCCGCTCTACTGCCTCTCCGCCGCCGTGCCGCTACACAGTGCTCGATCACTCTCTCTCTCTCTCTCTCTCTCCCTCACACACACGCAGGAGAAGGAAACCAAAGAGATAAGGCAAGAGCACTCTTGTATTCACAACACATGAGAATGAGGATTTTAGGGTTACATTTGACTCTTCTAGGTGACTTGGCCGTTCACACTTGGGCGCCCATACATGGCCGGCCGACCCTAACCCTTATCCTACTGATATTCAAGGTGCGCCTCTCATCGGCGACGATCACCCAATCCCTTCATCCTTAACATATGGTGCCGACAAGCCCGGCCCATGACTCAGAATATTTAAATTAATGACGTAAAACATAGTACGTCTCAATGTCCGTCATAGGTTAACATGGTGGAATCGTACCATGATCATAGCCCAACACCAAACCTAGGTCAGCTCACCAAGGCCCAGGGATCTCTTACCAAAGAGAACAAGCCCACCTGTAACATTTTAGCCAACACGTGGCACAAATGCACAACCACTACCCGCCTCACAAAGTGTATCCTAGATACCGTGTGGATCCCTATGAAGCACACGGTGGCCCACCATTGAGACAAGGGCCACAGATGGGATACTATCCTTGAGGCCTAGCCCCCCCGAAGATCATGCCCCAGCCTGCACCAGCTCCAGCCACCATGGCAAGACTGCCACCGAAACTGTTGAGGATAGCCATGGAAATAGGGAGGGGGTGGCTTCAGAAATTTCTCCACAAGCACCTACTTAGCCGATGCAAGGGCCAAGATAGGAGAGGAATAAACCATCCCATATCTCCAAACTTATCACTAAGTTTGATGGGATTGGAGACCCCATACCTCATTTGGAGATGTTCAACTAGATTTGTGAGGCATTTGGCCATGTGGACGATCAAGTCAAGGTGACTCACCCTATATGGAAAAGCACGACAGTGGTTTCGATCACTGAAGGTGGAAGACAAGGATACCTTTGACATCTTAAACGAGGCTTTCAAAGTGGGATATTCAGGTCAAGAAACTTGATGGTGTCCAATCGAACAGTTACACAATGTGAAATAGAAAGATGGAGAATCTATCCAAGACTATATCAACCGGGTGAGATATCTCTAATCTCGTTATAACGATAGAGACATGTTCTCTGACGAAAGATTAATCACGCGATTCCTAAAGGGCCTTGAAGATGTAGCCTTGCATAACTCCCTGAATCTGCTGAGATCCTTCAGGTTTTGCAGTGGACAAAGCTTGCTGATCATCTTAACTTTGGACGTAGCATTATATGGGTTGTATAATGGATTTAGTATGAATAAAACGGAATTTAATTACAATAGATGTTAAGTTGTCCGTAGAAGGCTTCAAAGAAAGAAAACATGCACAAGGGGAAAAAAAACATAGCCTATAACCTAAAATACTCTTCTTCAAGCTAAAAAGACATCAAAATCTTGCACAAAAAGCATATAAATAGAACCTTTTTTTTTAAGGGAAGAATTTGGGAAAGATTCTTTAAATAAATTGGTTAAATAGATTTAAAAAATGCTTGGCTCCTCCAAAATAGCCCCTCTAAATTGTTACTTTGATTCTTGGCTCCTCCAAAATAGCCCCTCTAAATTGTTACTTTGATGCTTGACATTGCTTATCAAATAAAATTTTTCGATTATAAACTTTAGGTTGGAAGGTTGTAAAGAGGGGAACTTGAGGGTGGAAAACTTGAGTACAAGGGAATAAGAGAAAAAAATATAGACTAAGCTTTGAGCTCTAAAAGCATTTCATGTTTATAAGGTAGCTAGTAGAAGTGACTTGAAATGAACATTCAAACTAAAATTTAGAGATCTGATCAACTTACATGTAAGTTAAATATATATAATTGGTTGTTAAATCTACAAGAGCTTATAGATAAAAATAAGAAATCTTACATCCAATGACTCTTTGTTTGGGACATCATAGCATAGTGGAGGCTACACTCTAACCCACACACTTTGTCAATCCGTGAATGCAACCCGGTTAGCGCATAGAGGCTATCCCGAATGGGAGAAGATGAGTTAACCACACACTAATGACTTCTAGTCCTACTCAATCCTTCTTCAACACTCAAGCAATCAATCATTGATCCCTTCTCAATCTAACATAATCAACGCATCAAGATTAGGCTACACTTAAGCACAAAAATGTAACTTATGCAAAGAATCTAACATGCAAAGAGCTATCACACAAGCCTCAACTACACATTATTTCATGCACAAGCTTCATCACATGCACTCTACAATTCACAAATCAAAACATCATTAAGAAATCTAGATTAGCAAGTGTGTAGACCATAACCTCATATCATTGAAAATGTAGAGAATAGAGAGTACAAGATTGAAGCATGAATGGAGATGGAGAGCTTTGGGAGAGCACATGAGAAGGAGCTATGGAGCAAGCTCTCTCTATGAGCCTCTCAACCAAATGACCAAAGAGTCCTCTCTAGCTCTCAAATGGGCCACCTTTTATACAAAAATTCTAGAACTCCCAAAAGTTCCCATGTGGGATTATTGTCAAGCCCTCTCCCACATTCATCTACAACTTGGAACTCTTTTCAAGAGCCCTAAGTGTCTTTTTTGTTGCATCCTTGTATTGATCTTCATTCGTCATGCAACACTCCCCCCTTCCTATTTTGCGCACGTCCTCGAGCGCGGTAGTAGCAAGAGCTGCAACAAAAAAAAAACAATGGATACAAGTAAAGTCTTTTATTGAAAAAGAAAAGAAAAGAAAAGAAAAACCAGCAATGATAATTTCACACGTGAGCATACAAGTGCAAGGCTGATTAAATTTTTAATGAGTACTAAAATTAGGTGAGTAAAGACTAGTCAAAGTGAGACTTAAGTGGTAGATAGTGCTATGCAAAGGCAAGTGTGCTTTGTACTCCGCCGGTTATGACCGCAGTCTCAATGTCCTACAAGTATGTAAGTTATTTCTAAGTGGCAAACCTACTTCTAAATATGAGCAAAGGTGATTGGAACTCTCTTTTTTTTTTCTTTTTTTTTTTTGATGTGTGTGTAGAAGGTGATAAAGATTAAGGTTCCATCCCAAAGAGACCCAAGCAATGGCCAAGAGACCTCCGCCAAGAGAATCTAAAGACCGCTAAGTATCTCAAAGGCGATAGACCCTTTTTCTTTCTTTTATGACCTAAGGAGTACCCCATGAAGATGAGGGCATCGGTCTCGAGGGCCCATAGTGTACCCCAGAGTCCTACCAACATCTATCAAGGTGATAGATTCCTCAAAGGTTTTTTTCTGAGGCTTTTAGACAGCAGTGTTCACCCCATGGAAACCAAGGCATCGGCCCCAAGGTGCTAAGACAACCCCAGGTCCTACCAAGCATTCCACATGGCTGTAGACACGTCATGTCTCAATTCACTTTGTATATATATTTTTTTAGGGTATAATTTTTTATGAATTTTTATTACTCTTAGCACCTAGCTCATATCTAAGAGGTAGCTACCACTAGGGATAACTAATATACCTTGAAAGCATAAGAACTTGGCATATTCCATAGGTATATATCCTACACTGTCTTTAGATAGAAATATCTTTTACTAAGTCTTCTAAGAGTCTAGAATTCACTCACCATATTTTAACAACTAATCAAAAACTTAAACCAGCCAACATTGTGTGAACATGCAAACCATATATTCAAAAGATAAGAGCACATAAAGAAATAAAGATTAAGATTTGAATACACCTGTTGTAGTGCCCTGTTGATGTTGTTCGTTTGCATTGATGCATTGCTGATTTTGCGCAGATTGCTCCTCCTTGATCTTTGTAGGCGTAGCATGTCTCCCCCTTCCTAATTTGTGTGCACGATAGGTGGACTATTGGGGCGTGTTTGATGCTCTTTTTTTTAGCGGAGATCTCTGCAAAATTTTTATTAACAAACAAGAAAAGAAAAGAAAAGAATAAAATTTGCCATTGGTGCCAAACACCGAATATAGCCGAGGGGAAAAACCCAATGGGAGAAAAGTGCCCTGGCTTGTCGATCTTATTATGGAGTCACTGAGCTTACCCATACGCTAGTAGTGGAGATCATCTCAAAAAGAACATAATCCTCTAAAGGCATAAGGAACCACTCTATGCAAACATTGATCTACCAAAGAGCTTCAATTGTAGTGTTAATGCCTTATCTTTGGTTTTAGGTATGTCCTTCTTGGGTGGGAATTTTATCAATTGTCTTGGAATTTGAGCAAGATAAGAGGATTTAGGCATTGAAATGCTAGAATCTATGCTCAAATGAGACTCATGTGAAGTTGGATGTGTCTTAGGTATACCAGTTGATGATGGAATTGTGTAATCTGGAGAATTTGAGACAACCGGTGATTCATTACATGTTTTAGGAAGATCAACACAAGTAGATTTGTAGGTGCTATCACAGCCACCTATCCTATCCTGAAGAGTTTGTGTTGATTTCTTTTGCACCCACTGATATGGAAACCTAAGGGTGGCTTTTGGAATCTTTCTGATACACTCTTTTACCCCTAGCAAACCATGGCATTTTGGAAGCCAAATTACTGTTGCACCCTCATAATAGCCTTGTGCTTTGAGAACATGTTTTGGGACCCAACAAGTAACAATCTGAGGTTTAGGCTTGGAAATGATGTGCTTCTTAAGAGGCTTAGCAACTGGACTAGATGGTACAAGTTTGTACGCATCTTTGGGTAGCCACATTGATAATTCCTTCTTGCCCGGCCTTCTTTGAGCAGCAACTAGAGTAGTTGGAACATGCCAGCCATGGCCCTCACTTGAGTACTCATCAATTATCCACCTCATTTGTTTTGGAGCTTCAAGAGCAGATTTTGAGAGTGGGTTGTGTAAGGTAGAAACATTACCCTTTTGACACGATAAAGCTCGTGGAGTAGCAGAGACTTCCTCTACAGGCAATGCTGTTGTGGATGCATTCCTAGTACAAATCATCTAGAAGGGCACGTGGTTGTACCATTCGTATAGGAATAATATCATATCCATCTGAGTCACAAAATTGAATTGGCTTCGGTAAAGCACATGTCGATAATGTTGCAAGGACATGATTCCATTCTAGTGGATCAATTAAATGCTCAGGGAAGGGTTGTGGAATGTATGCCTCATCTGATACACTTCGATTACCCTTAAGTCTCTCAGTGTTGAAATCCCTACATGAGGCTCCACACATCCACAGATCTTCTCGCCCGTCTGACAATGTAACTCTTGAGCTCTCAGATGAAGCAGAATCAAACTCATCTATTGGGGACCTTGTTACATCACGATATGAGTGATTCCTTAGGTTGACCCTTGTGATGACAGAATCATGTCGGAGGTACAAGTAATTGTATCCCCAATCTTGAATCATTTTAAATTGTCTCATGAATGGTCTACCCAATATCACTTCATAGTTTGGATGTTTTCCAAAATCCACTACTGCAAAGGTGTGCTCATATTCAATCCCACATGTGGTGACCAATATGTTTTCAAGCAGCCCAAGGGGATTTTCTAAGCTTCCATCTACTAGCTGCAAGCGCATCCTGGTACTCCTAATAGCCGGTTTGCCCCACTTTTCCCAAATGGACCTTGTCACAATGCCCACTCCTGCGCCACTATCAAGTATTGCAGTTGAAGATACTTCTCGCACTTCTAATGGGAGGGTAGCATTTCCCTGATCGTCCTCACAAAATTTTCCTACTTTGTTGATAGGAACTGGCATAACATGTTTTGTCTCAGGGTGTATAGTATACTCATGGTGACCCTTTTGTAGCAATATCTGCTCTGACAAACATGTGGCAATATCATTCCACAACTCAGGTCGAATTTTTATCAAATCAAGCAATGGTAAGGTACAAGCCACTGGTGCTGACAAAATAGCTTGCACCATACTCATTGTCAACCTTTTATGCATGGAGGGTATCCTCAAGGTTTGAGAACAGTTCTCATATTCTCCCAGATATGATGGTAAGGTTTTCATTGTATGCTTACTTCTGGGAGAAACAATTGTTTGAACTTCCTCCTGGGTGCTTGGAAGTCCAAAGTTGTTTTCCGTGCCTCTGGTAAAATCCACCTCAGAGAATGGAGGTGAACTAATAGAAGACATGTTCTCATTAACTTTCTCATGAACTGTGGCCCACATCTCATTTGCCATGTCCTCATTAGCATCAATAACTTCATCATTGCATGGGAAGACAAGGCTAGGTGGTGGCAGATTACCTCCTTTCAATTGGGTGTCAATTGGTGCAGACCTTTCGCTAGGAGCTTGTGAAATGAGCTCACTTTTCATTTCCCGACTTGATGACACTTCTGGTATGGTTTCTAATATTGGCTTAAGAGAGGTTGGGCCCCGAGGAATAGGTGGTGGTGGTCCCTCAAGTATTGACTGAGCTTCCCTAATGAGTTGCTGATGTACAGCTAGATTGATCTTCTCCTCACGAGGGTTTGGGTATTCTTGAAGCTTCTTGGGTAGCTCAGATAAAGCTGCAATGCAACTTCTATGAGCATCAATGATGGCCTCTAGAGTCTCATTCACTTTATCCACAAAAACAGAACCCCCAGAACTATCCTCAGTCGTACTAGCCTCATCTTGTTTAGCACTAGACTCAGGTTGAGGTTGATGTTCCTCATGCACTTCTTGGGATGTAAAAGTTTGATCCCTCATGTTTTGTTTAGAGGCTTCTTGAGAACTAGTGGATGCACTTTTAGTTCGCTTGTTTCGGTTCTTTTTCCTCCTAGTGGTCTTTTTTCTATTGGACTGTAGGGTCTTGTCCACTAGATTTGTCTTTGCATCCCTAGTTCGAGGTGTCTCATCAGTCTGTATTTCAGCATTTCGTGTCTGTGATCGAGTCATGACTCTAAGTGGCACGATATCCTCATTCTCAGATGAAGGTGGTGACGGAACTGCGCCTACAAGGTTGAGTGAGACCTTTGGTTGAGAGGTGCCTTCCTCATGTGGTTTCAGCAGACAATCTTTTGGGAAGTGTTCTACACAACACCCTAGACAATATCTTTCAATTGGTGAAAACTGTTGTACTATTGTATTGGATCGAGATGCTTGCCTTGAGCGATGTGGACAATCACGAGCCCAATGGGGTTCTCCGCACTCATAACAGGGGCCCATTGGTTTGGCCTCTACTTTCCTTGGCTGCCATTGACCTAAGGGGCCTGGAGTCCTAGGTTGGTAGCCGCCTAGCAACATTAAAGAGTTTTGTTCCCCTGGTTGAGTCTCCAGTGCTTGGTTTGGGTATGCGGGGCTTTCAAAGATATTTTCTTTGGATGAATATGATACGTATTCCTCTTCCACATAGCCTGGGTTTACCAAGTCTCTACACATATTTCAATTGTCGTAGTCAACAACCCTCACAGGAGCAGTCCCTGGAGCAGGAGGTTGAGCACCAAGAACAAGTCGTGCTTGCTCTTGTGCCATCGGTGGCTTACGTTCAAAATTAGTATACTGTTGATACATTTGTGGAGCCACTCCACCCCTTGGCTGCTCACGTTCCTGTCTCATTCTCGCAATGCGAGTACATTCCTGTGTGGTATGGGTAAAGTTCCAAGCACAGGCTTGGCACCATTTTTTTGTGGGTTGGTTTGTGACTAGAGGAGAAAAGGTATTACATTCCTCTGTTTTATGGTTACCGCCACATGCTCCACAAAGATGAGGACCTGTAGGAAGTACACTCATTCTCTGCTGCTGTTGTTGTGGCTGCAAGGGTGGACGATAGGTCTGTCCCAATCTCCTTAGTACTAGGTTAGCTATCTGGTCTGGATTTACTAGCGCACTAGACCCTGAACTTTGGTCATCACCCCACTGATCTCTATGTTTCACCTCTGGGCCAGAACCATCTTGGAATTTGAAGTTATCCATAGCATCATGGCAACACTCATTGAAATTTGTATGCTTCTTCGCATAGAGATGTGTATGCAGTGTTGAATTTTTGAGTCCTTTTAAGAAGAGAGAAATTAATCGACTTTGGGCGGGCTTCTCATCTTCTGGGCAACGATTAATGTACTGCTTCATTCTATTTACACAGTCTCTAACACTCTCATTCTCGCCTTGCTTGAAAGAGTAGATGTGTGCTACCGTGTCATGTTGAATTCCCATCAAGGAAAAAGCAGCAATGAATCTCTCTTCCAAAACTCGTAAAGAAGATTTGTCTGAAGCCTCTAATGCCTGAAACCAAGCCAGGGCTTTTCCCTCAAGAGTGAGTCCAAATCCTTCAATTTGAGTATGCTTATCAGCCACTTGCTCAGCTCGAACTACTTGCCTAAATGCTGCTACATGGTCATATGGATCTCCCGACCCTTCATACTTCTTTACCAGTTTCTGAAGAGTTGATGGCCTTACTTGTCTTGAATACTCATCATAGGGCCTACGGCCTCTCACTCTCAGTGGGAATTGTTCCTCTCTTTGGAAAGATGGTCCACATGTTTCCAAAATTGGTGTGGGTACCCTATTACCAACCTCACCAAACCCCTCCAAAGATCTTGTCACCCGCATTTCAGGAGGTGCATTAATGGGAGGCCGAGTTGGCTCCCCTCTCCTCCGATTGTCATAGTGAGAAAGATGTTGTTGTGGTGTGACTGGTGGTCGCACATTTGGTGTAGGACGATATCTTGGTGCTAGAGTCGGGCTACTAGTTGTGGCCCACTTGGATGTTGAGGGTCCCTCTCTAGTGAACTCTCGTAGGGGAGGAGCAACAGTTTCTCCAAGAAAGGCTGTCTCTCCTGGTTTGGCTGTATTTGTTGAGAACACTTCCATGAATAATGGTTGTCCTTTCCACGTGAGTTCCCGAATCTCTTTCCAATCTAAGGTTCGGTATTCATTGGTCCATTTATCAATTATTCTGTTCATGTGTCCTGCAAGCTTCTCAACTACCACCACATGAGCTAGAGGAAGATCCAGTTCTGGCAATTTAGTTGTGGCATAATATCCCTCTAACGAGTCCTTATAGACCACTTGAAGTGGGTCATCCTGTAAGACCTTTGTCACTGGAATTTGTCGTACAAACTCCCATTGGCTTTCAGCCCCCTGATCCATTTTACTCTTGCCTTTCCTATCCCTTTCCAAATTTAGATCTACAAGAAGTAAATCATCTATGGATGGCTTTGAGGACTGGGCATTGGAGGGTCCAGGCATGTCCGGCTCAATGAACCAGTCATCTCTAGACTCCCTTGCTCTGGAAAGTTCTGATAAGTCTAAGAACTCGGTAGAGAGCTCCCCTAATTTGTCTACCCTTTCTGGATGGTAGGTGACTTCGTAGCGAACACCATCTCCACCCATGTACATGTTACCCTGGTCATTGACTAGAGGTGCTCTATCAAGTTCTGAGAAAATGTCTGCGATCTTAACAAGATATCGTTGTTGTGGGTCCCTAAAGATCTCAGCTCCTTGAGCATTTGTGTAGACATATTGGAGTCTCACATTGAGTGTTAACCCCATGGTGTCGGCTTCAAATGGATTAAAGGATCTTGCGGGTGTCCTATTTAGGGCTACGGACTGACTATTTGACGGCCCTAGATTGTCCATGGACAATGAACTAGTTGTTCTGGAGGAAAGGGTATCGGATTGGGATTCAGAAAGGGTTTCAGCAATATCTGCCAAATTTCCTACCGATTGGGTCCCACTTTCTTGCGTAGGTACTCTAGAAGGTGCCCTAGGTCCTATGGCAGAATCTATAAGACGTCCCGACCGCAAGTGCATAAGGTCAAATTTTTTTGATTTTTTATTTGTTTTTGTTTTGTTTTGTTTTGTTTTGTTTTATTTTTGTTTTTATTTTTTTTTGTTTATATATATATATATATATATATATATATATATATATATATATATTTTAAGCTACCTAATCACTAAATGCAACTAAAATGAGTATGTGTGGCGTAACTATCTATCCTATTTTTTTATTATTATTTTTTATTTTTTTTAAATGATTTTTTTTAATGATTGTATGATTTTTATGTTTTTTACTTTTTTTTAAACACAAAAATTATGAATCCCACTAAAAAAATACTAATTATGCACAAAGTTACAAAGATTAAAAAATGCAGGTCACACTAATTATGCAAAAAATGAAGAATTACAAATTATGCAAAAAAGTAGACTCCTAAAAAACACTTAATTTATATTTTTTTTTTAAATTTTCTTTTGTTTTCTTTTGTTTTCTTCTCCTTTTGTTGTTGTTTTTTTTTGTTTGTTTGTTTGTTTTTGTTTTTGTTTTTTTTCTTTAAAAACTAATAAATTTCGTGCCTAATTATAAAAAATATAAATCTACTAATTATGCACGCAATTAAAAAATTCTAAAAAAAATACAAGTAAAAAGCTACTTTAATTATGCAGGACTTTACAGAAATTTGAACAATGGATTCAAATACAAAAATAAAAATTGTTTTTCTTCTCTCTTTTTTTTTTCTTTTCTCTTTTTTTTTAAAATTTAATTGTTTTTCTTTCTTAATCTCTTTTTCTCCTTTTTTTTAAAAAAATATTATTTTTTTGTTTTTTTATATTTATTATTATTATTTTTTATTTAAAAAATGCAAAAAACCTGAAAAAATAACTAAAATAACTAAAATAAAAAAATAAGAAACTACTAACCTTATCCTCCGCCGCTCGCCGCTCACCGCTCGGATTTCTCGCCGATTCTTCAGACGCCCTCCACGCTCGTCTTCAATGCTGCGCTCTTACACTCCAACTGATGCGTCGGTTTTGCAGACGACGCCTTTCCTCTTCACAACTGGCCGCCCGCACACTGTCGACAGCCTACACACCGTCCACTTCGCTTTTCACCGGCGCTCTTTCTACCAGCCTTCTGCACTTGCACCGCTCGATGCAGCGCTCAATGCAGCCATCTCTTTCCACTCCAACTTCGCTGCTGCGCCTCCACCTCTTGCAGCTACTGGCGCTTCAGCCGCCTCCCAACGCTTCTAGCTGCTCTTTCTCAGCTTTCAGCCTTCCACCGCCTCCATTTAGACGTTCCCTCCACAGCAGCGCTCGACGCCGACTCTTCCACGTTACTCTCGATGCCAACTCTTCCACGTTAATCTCGATGCAGCGCTCGATGCCGACGGCCCCCTCCACGATGCAGCGCTCACGTCACTGTAAATATATATATATATATATATAGATTTATATTTTTTTCTTAAGGCCGCCTTCTACGCTTCTTGATCTCAGGCACCCCAGCTCTCCGCCGGCCAACGCTTCCTTCGCACCAGCCGCCGTCTTCTCCTCTGCAGAGGCGCCGTCTACTCCTTTCTACGCCGTCTTGATGCAGCCAACGTTGGCGTTTCTACCTTGTCATTATAAAAGTATATATTTATATATATATATATATATATTTTTTAAAAGCCGCCTAGCAACAGGCTTTCAGCTGACTGCCTCCACAACTGCAAGTATATATATATATATATATATATATATATATATATATATATATCTTTGCTGCGCTTGATGGAGATGCCTCCCCACACAATAACAACACAACAAAACAATAAAAGAAAGGCCGCCTCCAACACTTCCTATCTACCACTCGCCAACCCCGTCAAAGATGCAAAAACAGAAAGTGCATAAATCTGATTAATGGCGGGATTTCTCTACCGCATTGGGATTTTAATTAATTTTATTTTTTTTGCTTCTAATAAAAAACTAAAAACACACAAGGCACCCTTGAGATCACACACTCAATGCCCTTGCAAACTCTACTCTAATCTACCCTAATCCACGATTTTGCAATCAATGGAGCACTTAGTAAGAAGTAATGGTTAACACCCTTCACTAACTTAGGTGTGCGTTCCCCGGCAGCGGCGCCATTGTTTGGGACATCATAGCATAGCGGAGGCTACACTCCAACCCACACACTTTGTCAATCCGTGAATGCAACCCGGTTAGCGCATAGAGGCTATCCCGAATGGGAGAAGATGAGTTAACCACACACTAATGACTTCTAGTCCTACTCAATCCTTCTTCATCACTCAAGCAATCAATCTTACATAATCAAAGCATCAAGATTAGGCTACACTTAAGCACACAAATGCAACTTATGCAAAGAACCTAACATGCAAAGAGCTATCACACAAGCCTCAACTACACATCATTTCATGCACAAGCTTCATCACATGCACTCTACAAATCAGATTTTAGCATCAAAACATCATTAAGAAATCTAGATTAGCAAGTGAGTAGACCATAACCTCATATCATTGAAAATGTAAAGAATAGAGAGTACAAGATTGAAGCATGAATGGAGATGGAGAGCCTTGGGAGAGCACATGAGAAGGAGCTATGGAGCAAGCTCTCTCTATGAGCCTCTCAACCAAATGACCAAAGAGTCCTCTCTAGCTCTCAAATGGGCCACCTTTTATACAAAAATTCTAGAACTCCCAAAAGTTCCGATGTGGGATTATTGTCAAGCCCTCTCCCACATTCATCTACAACTTGGAACTCTTTTCAAGAGCCCTAAGTGTCTTTTTTGTTGCATCCTTGTATTGATCTTCATTCGTCATGCAACACTCTTCATGTGGCATCCATCACAATGCACACATCAATGGGGCTTGCAAGTCTTTGTGTAGCATTGAGCATAGGGTTGAAGTTGAGCAATAGATGGCTTTTAGGATTTTTTAAGGCTTGTTTTAACTTTGATATGTGTGTTTTAACATGTTAAGCAACCACAATTATGAGCATATATAGGCAAACACAAGTACTAGTATGACCTTGTGTTTCAATAACATAGGCATCCACAAGTTAGACCATCGTGTCATAGTAGTAATAGCAATGCTGACCAAGAGCATGCAAGTATGGCAATTGATAGATTAAGTAGTGATACAAATTTCAAAGAAAGTGAAGCCTATGTGCATGTGCAAGCTTTAGGGCATTAAAAGCAAGCAAAAATATAACAAAAAAGATAGGATTTTGATGTGCTACATCAAAATTCAGCTTTTGGTTTGCATCTTGGATGCATAAAAATGCATCTCTACATGCATTTTATATAAAATCAAAAAATTTATTAGTTTAACCACTTTCTCATAATTGAAAAGCCAAAAAGCTAAATAGTTTCAAGCTATAAAAAATGTTGTAAAGAGGGTTGTAGGAATGCGCGCACACACACAGTGGAGACGCGCAACGAAGCACGTAATAAGATGCTAGATAGATAGATAATGAATGTGTGTTGTACAAAGATGATAAGTATACCCCAAGATGTGTGTATACTAGCATGGGGGGAAAGTACCCCAGTTGGTCCTAGTGTGTTCACACACATCACTACCAAATATGGCTACAAATATGTTAGAAATAGAGTTACAAGAATGCGCACGCGCGCACACACACACACACACGCGCGCGTGCGTGCATGCACAGAGTGGAGAAACTCAAGGGAGACAATGAGATAATAGATAGATAGATAGATAGATAATGAATGTGTGTTATACAAACATGATAAGTATACCCCAAGATGAGTGTATACTAGCACGGGGGAAGAAACCTCCTACAAGGAAAAAAGTGCCCCGGCTGGGCCTAGTGTATTCACACACATCACTATCAAAAAATGGCTACAAATCTCCCCAGGGAGTGATGATGTGAACAATGGGTGAATGAGCTGGCACTAAAAGTACAAAGATGTGTCATGCTCTTTGGACTATGACACAGAGCCTAGACTAATCCCCAAAGGGAAATAAGCTCAAAGCTTTGGAAAAAGCCTCAAAATTCTCTCATGAGAGAGCCTTTGTGAATAAATATGCCATGTTGTCTTGTGTTGGCACATAAGCAAGTTGATTCTCCCTATGGATCATCTCTCCTTAACATAATGATAATGCACCTCAATGTGCTTTGTACGAGCATGAAAAACTAGATTCCTCACAACTACCATAGCGCTTTGACTATCAGTAAAGATGGTAGTGGCTAAGGACTCGCTGATACACCCAAATCAATAGTAAGGTATCTGAGCCAAACACACTCAATCGTAATTATAAACGTTGCCATGTACTCGTAGAAGTGGCCATAATGGGTTGCCTCTTGTTAAGCCATGATATACTCGTAGAAGTGGCCATAGTGGGTTGCTTCTTGTTAAGCCATGATATACATAAATCACTAAGGTGAAAGAAAAAATCACTCGTGGGACAATCATGTGTTGTAACATTTAGCCTAGTTTGAGTCTGTAAATGCATGTAGTTATGATTTACTCCCCTTGGGATAAAACAACCCAAAGTGCTTGGTGCCCTTTAGGTAACGGAACACCCGTTTGATAGACTGCCAATGCTTTGCGCCTTGGCTATGCATAAATCTGCTCAATACTAAGACCCCATACTGAGTGTCAAGCTTGGTGTTACATAAGAAGTTAAGGCATCCAACAACTATGTGATATAAGCCAACATCAAAAGGGTTACCCGCATCTTCAAGACTAAGTCGCAAAACAAGTTCCATAGGTGTAGCAAATAAGTTTACTGTCTCCAAGATTGAACCTCTTCAACAATGCCTCTATGTATTGTGTTTGCAGCATAACAATTCCATCATTACGTTGTCAAAGTTAAAGGCCTAAATAATAGTGTAGTGGGCCAAACTCTGACATTTTAAAAGACCTCTGTAAATCAGCACATAAAGGCTAAAATATGATCATCATCATGGCATGTGAGGAGCCTATCATCAACATATAGCACGATGTCCAAAAATTCATCTTTAGTCCTCTTAATGTAGAGGGTACTATCAATAGGACTATTGTAAAAACCTTGTGCAATCAAGTATGCATGTATCTTCTCATACCATGCTCTTGGAGCTTGCTTAAGACCATATAAAGATTTTTCAATCTACATACTTTTGATTCTTGACCTTTCTGAACAAAACCACGAGGCTGAGATACATACTTCTCATATAAATCTCCATTCAAAAAGTAGTTTTGATATCCAATTGACATACATTCCAACCTTTATGTGATGCTAATGCTGTAAGATTCCTCCCCCAACCCCCTTTTTTTATGTCTAGTATCTTCCCCTGTAATCAATCCCTCTTCAGAAATATAAAGACCTTGTTTCTAACCGTTTTAGCCTAGAGAGAGAAAATTATTCTAGAGAGAGAATATTCAGATTATGAATATTTTTGGATAGAAAAATAACTCATCTTATTAAAATAAGTTCCCCTGAAACAGAAATTCAAAAAGAATTTTTCAATGTGCAATTGGAATTAATTGGAAATGGGTATAAAGGACCTTAGTCTAAGGGTCTAGATTTTCAGAAATTTTTGGATTATGGTCCAATTAAGGTTCCTATGGGCCAATAGCATCAATCCATGTGTAGGGAGGAGATAAATCCAATTTGTAAAAGAAGATACCCAAAAATGAGTAAATGCTCACATAAGATGAAGAGTTGAAAATGTACAAGGTTTATTAGTAAAAAACTATGAGCAATATTAAAAATATGAGATATTTTGGGTATCCAAAAATGAGTAAATGCTCACATAAGATGAAGAGTTGAAAATGTACAAGGTTTATTAGTAAAAAACTATGAGCAATATTAAAAATATGAGATATTTTGGGTATAATGATTCTATTTTGACACATATGTAAGGAAGGGGAGTTCTTTAAAGGAGGTGCATATTTCACATAAGATGAAGAGTTGAAAATGTACAAGGTTTATTAGTAAAAAACTATGAGCAATATTAAAAATATGAGATATTTTGGGTATAATCATTCCATTTTGACACATATGTAAGGAAGGGGAGTTCTTTAAAGGAGGTGCATATTTCACATGCTTGAATGAGTTTTAAACTCAAAAATAATGTGATTTTTTTATCTCTCATCTCTCTTGAACCAAACCAAATCAAAATGGAACCAAACCGAATCAAAAAGTAACCAAACTAGGTCCAAATCTAGTCCAAATTCAACCAAACTGACTTGAAAAATTCTAGAATCAGTTTGTTTGGTTAGGAGCTCAATTTTTCCTATAAATAGAAGCCTTCCCTTGTTGAAAAAAATATAGTGTTTACACATTGTTACTCTACTCCACCTAAGCCAAGAACTGTGAATTCTTTAATAATTCACTAGTTTTTGACACTTCTCTCTTTCTTCAATTCCCATTGGTGGCTCCATCAACATACTAAACCAATTGATTGGGGGGGGCCCTCTACCGTGAACAAAGAATCAAGCAATTTGTAAGGTAAGTGGTGAATTTTGATCTTTTCTATAATTTCTCAATGTTTGTCTCTTCTCAACCCCTCTCAAGCTTGAGAAGCTTAATTGGAATGGTTTTTAAATGCTATTGAAGTTAATTGATGAATGGTAGTGAAGAGTTACATAATTTGATGAATGCTCTTGAAGTTAATTGATTAATGATAGTTAAGAGTTACATAAATTTCCATTTATGTTTAATTCAAATGGTTTTTATGTAATTTCTCTCTCTCACTCAAGAAATGGTCATACTCATGACCCTTTCTCAATCCAAATGAAGTTTTTCATAAAGTTTTTCCTTAATCCAAGATTATTCTATGCTTAAGACCAAATTAATGGCTTTCCCTATGCTTTTAGTTTATGTATTTCATGAATATTGATGATTCAATCCATTATGGATTTATTCTAATTAATTCTTTAATGATAAGCTTTATCCCTTAGAAAAATTGAGATTTATCAGTCATAGCAGCGGAGCTATGGCAAAATTTTTATAAAAATTACGCATAAAATAATTTCATTCAAATCATGAAAAGAGGACTTCCTACCATATTCTAGGAATTATCATCCTAGATTAATTGAAAGAATTTCATAGTAACCATGGAAAAATTAGATTTTTTGTATTATGCATAAAAGATAAATATTTTATTATAAAAGTGTTACTTTTAGCATAATTGAATTTCATGCATAGAGGTATGCATAAGAGATGAATATTTTATTATAAAAGAGTTACTTTTAGCATAATTGAATTTCATGCATAGAGGTATGCATAAGAGATGAATATTTTATTATAAAAGAGTTACTTTTAGCATAATTGAATTTCATGCATAGAGGTATGCATAAAAGATAATTATTTTATTATAAAAGTGTTACTTTTAGCATAATTGAATTTCATGCATAGAGGTATGCATAAAAGATATGGGAAGTGATAAGATGTGATAAGATGCATATGAGATGAGTTAGGATGTGATAAGATGAGTTAAAAAGTGATAGGATGTGTATGGGATGAGGTAAGAAGTGTATGTGATGGGATAAGATGTATATGGGTTGTGATAGGGTGAGAATATGGATGTGAATGTGGATGGATATGTATGGATGTATGCATGTAGATGTGGATGCATGAATGTGGATGTATGGATGTGAATGAGGATGTGGATGTAGATGCATGGATGGGATGTGGATGTATGCATGTAGATGTGAATGTACGCATATAGATGTGGATGTATGGATGTGAATGTGCATGTGGAAGTGGATATATGTATGGATGTGAATATATAATATGTGATGTGAAGGAATCTGAAGTGATGAGATGGAAAATGATGGGATGGGATGAGTACACATATAAATGGAATGTGGAATAAGTAATGTGGATTGATGAGGGATAATGTGGAAAAATGAGAGTTAATATAGAAATTGTATTTGTAAACTGTTTGTAAATGCTGTTTGTAAATGACTGTTTTATGTCAAGAATGCTGGGAAAGCATTTTGACCGTCTTGTGATTAAGGTCGTGGAGACCTAACTGATAAAGTTGCAACTGCTGACGGAGAGTCAATGGAGGACGTCTCGCGTAGCAAGGTCGGCCGAGGTCTTGACCAGCCTTGGTGCGATTAAAATGGTGAGCTTCCGGTATGGTGGATGAGGGGCCAAGGAAGCGGCCTATGAGTGAAGCGCTAGGTCACCTGCGAAGGATCCTAGAGGGTGCTGACCATATGGTGCTCGGGCTCTGGGTCGCCTAGGACACCCACGCGTGCGTCGAGGAAGATATTGGAACAATGAGTAAGAGTTGTTTTCTGAAATGGGTGCGTAAGTGGTGTGACTAGTTTTATTTTGCATGAACTTCCGGCTAGGGGGCCTTGGAACTCTTTTCCTTGGTACTCGGGACAAAACCTAACCAAATTCTTAATTGGATTCCATCACTACAGTGGTTGGGCGGTTGGCTAACCCATGGGACTGGATGGGGTTAGGTTGGACTGATGGATCCGTAAATCGAGACTCAAATCAGACAACTCCCAAGTATCATTTTTGAGTAAAGTATTATATTCAGATTGGATAGTACTCATCCATTCTTTTGATTCCTTTGCTTAGCCATTTTGGCATACTTTTTGACTCCTCAATTTCTCTTCTTTCCTAGTCAATTGCATCATCCACATTTGCCTCATCGATAGGCTAATCTATGGGCTAAAAAACATGCTGATTTTAACCTATGTGGGCTGATTTTTAGCATTCCTTTGAGTACCCAAATGCTTTACATCAATGTGCCCTATATCAAACATACATTTTGTTGTTTTTACATGAAAATAAGGGCTGAATGGAAGGAGAGTATGGAATATGTCTTGCAAACATACATTTTGTTGTTTTTACATCAATGTGCCCTATATCAAACAATGGAAGGAGAGTATGGAATATGTCTTGCAAACATACATTTTGTTGTTTTTACATGAAAATAAGGGCTGAATTGCATCTTCCACAAATACAACATCTTTACTCACAAGAATCTGCTTGGTAGTAGGATGATAGAGATGTTAACCTTTACTTTCTGAGCTATACCCCACAAAAATATATTTAACAACCTTATCGTCAAGCTTGCTACAAATTTGCTTGGGTACAAGTACGTAAGTAAGATAACCAAAAATATGTAAGTGAGCCATAGATGGATTTCTACTATTCCAAGTTTCAAAAGGAGTAATTGTATGCAAAGCCTTTGTAGGACACCTGTTCAAAACATATGTTACACACATGACTGCTTCTAGCTAGGAACCATGAGGTAACTCCTACCTTTTGACCATATAACATGCCATCTCCATGGCACAAAATAGGTTTATAATCTTAAAAGTAAGCTGACGGTAGTGTTGACGAGCGATACAAAGCAAGGCTTGTTGCAAAGGGTTATGGACAGAAAAAAGGCATTGACTATGGTAAGACCTTTGCACCCACATATTGTATGACTACCATGCAGAGTATCATTGCATTTGTAAGATCCCTGTTCCCACCGAGCAACGGATTCAGGATACTGGCAGCGGAAGTAGCACTTCTCGCGCGGGATAGGGGTCCCACATTCGGGGCCTCACCCACGGATATCCGGATAAGAGACTAATCCGTCGGTTGTTCCAAAACCGATCCCGGAAAAACTTCCTTTACCGGAAAGCACGGGTGATTCCACCAGGAAAACTTTTACTCTAACGCAGTCAAACCCTTACTGATCAAACAGATCCGACTGCATCTATAAAGATACTTGGTCAGATCAAGGAAGAAACTTGCACTTGGATCATTGGGATCAACGCTTTTTTCCCCATCAAGAGGCATAGCCGTTGATTCCTATCCATAGAACAATTACTATCCGGGATTTGCTTTATCTATCGTAGTAACAGAATTTGAGTCGATGATGCCATCTACAAATGGAGGTCATATAGGCCACTGGCATCATACAATTTGATGACTCACATGTGGCATTCCCCATGGAGTTCACCCCCAAAGAAGCCACGGCGGAGGCCAAGGCATTCTTCTGCTCCCATGGCCCTTTGACTACTCCTCAGATGAGGACGACAATGACAACAACAACGATAACAACAGCGGAGGAGGAGCCCCAGGTGCCCAACCCCCTCAACACCCACCACCCTCATCTTCCCCACATCAACCTCCTCCTCCCATCTCCTCTCACCCAAGCATAAGTACACACCCACCCCTGCCCCCACTCAGCACCACAACAATAACTCTCTTCCCCTCACAATCATCTACACCCCCCCATTTCCACACTCCACCTCCCTCACCAACTCCTCCCTCACCAACTCCTCCCTCACCTACCACTTTAACCCTCAACTTAGGCATGCCCAAAGCCATCACCGATTTACCCTCAACATCAACATCGGTCAGAGGCCTCCCCCATCACTTACCGCAACCCTCACCACCGTCACCTCGACATCACCCACCCCTCCACCCTCATCAACCCCACCACCCAAAATACCCTCCCCCCACCCTTGGAAGAAGGAGAAATCCCACCGCCACCACCATGCGAGCAAGAGGAGATCGACCCTCCGCTCAACCCCCTTAATTGGCACGATCCACTCAATCGCACGAAGCTCGAGCAGGCCATCGGAATCCTGCTCAGTCGACAACTGATCCAGGCCGCACCTATCACCAAAGTCATGGATCGCATGGGCCTCCATGTCCTATGACCCTACCTCGATGCCAAGCATCGTCGCTAGAAGCGCAAACACCCTCCTTGACAACGTGGCAGCTACCACAGGCCACCCGTCTCGTCGCTGCTCGTCCCATCACGTTTGATCTCATGGGTGAGCAGTTGGCTTGGCAACGAGCATTCCTTCTCAAACCCTACATATGGGACCAATACTGTAAGGCGCCAAGCCAACTCAAGATCAACCCCGAGTATCTGCCGATCCGTCGCCCACTAGCCCTAGAATCTTTTCCATGAGGAGCAGGCCAAGAACCCAAAACTCCTCTACAATTTCCCATGGTTCACTCCTCCGATACCACAGAACTCGTGCATCAAAGCCAGCATGCTCAAGCACCTACATTTCATCGGCGGCAGATACGATCAAGTACTAGATCTCGTTCTAGTCTCCACAATCAAATTCTTCAACCTGATCATCACACTGGAGACCTTCCTAGATTGGAACCATTACCATGAAGGCACTTAAGGCTTGGCCTTCGACATCAACAAGGGGCCAACACTGAAGCAACTATTTAGCTACTACGAGTGTATCTAGTGGATGCCTACATGTGGCGCCTCTAAACCTTCGAGGATATGATGGAGACAACCTTCTGGATGAGCTACCGCATCTTCCATCGAGCCCCCCCACATCCTATTTTGGGACGTGACTGTTCGAACCTACTCGATCTACTACCGTTATATCCATTGCCAGCTCCGAGGATGGACCTGAATTAGGGAGGGGGGTATGTTAACCACTCTGGTTAACATCATTTTTCAATTGTGGTCACGATTCTTGTAACTTATCCTTTTGTAACCGCAAAAAGTGCTTTACTGATAAAAGAGATATGGGATGACCAAGCTTACAGCTTGTGTAATGCCAATCGTAAAATGAATGAGCTAGATGTACATAGAGCTAGAAAGCCAATTTTGGGTCCCAATTGTAAATGGGTGGCCGGCCATTGTAAAAAGCGAGCTCATGTATATAAGGCATTTTATGGAATATGAAAGGAGACAATCCCATTTGTCTCAGTTGAGTCTTGCTCTCTCTCACACACACACATTTGTCTCAGTTGAGTCTTGCTCTCTCTCACACACACACATTTTATGGAATATGAAAGGAGACAATCCCATTTGTCTCAGTTGAGTCTTGCTCTCTCTCACACACACACTCTTGAGCTCATGGTTGTATGCTTGTGTTGTATATGCTTGCTTGCTTTATTGTTGTGTATGCATGGAAGGGATGGTGTTAATCTAGCTTCTCTTCTCCTCTCCCTTCTCTTGTCTTTCTATCAAGATCCCTCTTGCATGCATTTTGGCATTGAGTGAAGGTAGAGCTTTCCATAGCTCCCTTCTTCTTTTCTCTTTACCTAGCTTTTTAATCTCCACTTGGGTGACACAGGTGGTGGAGGAGTGAGCCCCTAGCAGCCTCACATATAGGGGAGTTAACCCTCATTAGGGTTGGCTAAGTGCTATTCTCCGAATCGACCCTTGCATGGCTCCTTTCTCTTCTTCTCTCCCTCTCTTGTGCAAGGCAGTATGTTTAGGTTAACAATCCTTTTCATGTGGCCATAGCAATTGTAGTCAAGATTGATTCACCTAGCTTCTATTTCCAAATGGTTCACCTACAAAAAAACAAAAAACAAAAAGTCAACACCAAAATTTATTCTCAATGATACTTTTCTTAACTGTAGGCTATAAGTAGACTCTACTACCAAATCATCCTAGTAAAATTCAAAACAAAAAAGCACTAAGGTGCTTCCAACAATGGTGCCAAATATGTTAGACAATGCAAGAATAAGGTTTATTTAGGAATCTAATGTTGGAATAACTAAGGTGCTTCCAACGATGGTGCCAAAGATGTTACACCACCTTGCAAAAACAAGGTTTACTTAGGAATCTTACCACATCACCATGATATAAAAAAAACTTTATACTTGTGAAAGATACTTGCATGCCTTGAGATTTATCATACTACCATAGTTGAGAATATAATAAGTGAGGTATAATTTAGGCTATCCATGTTTATCACGTTTATGTGGAGAACCTAGAAGTGCAAAGACTATAATAATTGAGAAAACTAGCTGATTGGCCAAGAGATCACATCTATGCTAGGTTGGTTGTTGATTGTAGAAAATTGGGCCTATGACAAAAGTTATACTTGTAATATCAATTTCAACATATTTTAATATATAAATCAGGAGCATTTGAAATCACATCCACATTCACGAAGTTTTTGAACACAGTTGACTAATACACCTAAGTTGCCTCATACAACATGGCATCTTACAAGTGTACTTCAAAGAATAGATAATACATCTTATTGATGTGTTTAATTGGTTGTGTGTGCTGCCATTGCACACAGCTGATTAAACACATTAATCCTAAAAAATGATACTATATCATTCTAGCGCACACAACTGATTAAACACATTAATCATAGAAAATGATATAAATAAAAAGCGCATCCAAAATAAAATATCCCTAAAATAGAATAATGGGTGTCCTTAGAGAGGTTATGACTAACATTCCCTCTTGCTCGTGTTACAATTGACCTCAATTACGTGGATGGTATGAGTGGATGAGATTTTGGTAAGAACGGAAGAAATTTTTGGCATCCATTTGGCATCTTCAATAGGATGATTCTTGAAAGTCATAAGATACTTAACATAAGTGTTACATGTGCGTGTAGTCGTGGTCTCATGGTCAATGATAGACTCAAGGCAAGATGTTCTTCTTCATCTATTAATTCAGGAGGTTCTTCTATTATAAGATGAGAAGGTAGAGGTCCTTTAAAATGTCTGAACAAACTAATGTGAAAATAGTTATGGATATTCCAATTGGAGGTAGCTCCAACTTAAATGCATTATCATTTATCTTGGCAATATCTTGAAAGGTCTATAAAATTTAGGAGCTAACTTTACTATAGGATTGGTCTTTTACAAACTTAAGTATTCTTTCTTTATAATAGGTTTAGGCATACCTAGATGATCATAAATATTCTCATATTTGGAATTACCCTCTTGCTCGAGAGAGAAGTCGTCATCCTCATGATTAACTCGTGCTGAAAAAGTTAAGAATCCTATGTGGTGGAGAACCTTGATGCTCAAATGCCCTTGAACCCTTGATTTAATCTTCAAAAATAACCCTTGATAAATCCTTGAAGTTTTCCTCTTACTTGTAGCCCTTGATGCCTCAATTTGTAAGGTTTTACTATGAGGCCTTGTTGAAAGCTAGGCTTAAGGCTTAAACTAAAACCTTAAGGCTTAAGGTTTTACTATGAGGCCTTGTTAAAAGCTAGACTTAAGACTTTAGTTTAAGCCTTATAAAATTGAAAAGGCTTTTAAGCGTAAAGCTTTAAAGCTCTTTAAGGGTTTTAAAGTAGCTTTAGAGTGCCATGCGTTAAAGCTTTTATAAGTTTAAAATATATAGCTGTTTAAGTTTTTGAAATATTAGAGCTTTTATAGGTTTAAAATATAAAGCTTTTATAGGTTTAAGATATTTTTTTAAAAGCTTTTAATACTTATAAGCTCTAAAGCTTTATAGATTTTAAAGCTTTTGAGTTGTAAGCTTTATAGTTTTTAAGTTTTGTAAATAACAAAGCTTTTAAAGCTTTGTAATAGAAGAGCTTTAAAAGGTTAAAGCATGAAAGCTATGAAATATAGTTTTTTTAAAGCTTTTAATGCTTAGTTTTTTTAAGCTTTTAATGCTTAGTTTTTTTAAGCTTTTAATGCTTATAAGCTTTAAACTCAGGGGGTTCACCTAAAAATATATAAGTATAGCACGTGAGTACAAATGAAGGGGTTTTTTAATTCAAAAATTTAAGGTAAATTTACATAAATACATTTATAGAAGGGGTTTTTTAAATCAATTTTGAAAAAAAAAACCTATAAGTCTAAAAAAAAGGGGTCATTTTATTCATGAGAAATTCACATGTAAGGAGTTTTTTAAATACCCTTGAATGCACGTGATACATAGGGTTTCTTAGTAGTGCACCCCTTAAGCTTTTAAATATAAGGCTTTTGAACAAAGACCTTAGAGCTTTTTAAAATATTTAATAAGTAAATCTTATGATATAAAAAGCATGTAATCTTTATAATATAAAGCTTATAAGTTTTTTGTGAAGCTTTATTTTATTAGCAAAGAATTTAAAGCTTTGAAGTAAAGCTTGTAAAACCAGTCAATCAACGAAGAAAGATAAAAGGCGGCCCACAAAGAGAGAGAAATGCCGACGACAATTCGCACAAGGAGAGAGAAAAAAGGGGGGCTGGTGACGGTGTAAACGCGAAAAGATTTAGAGAGAATTTATGGATGGTTTAGCACAAATGGAAGAGAGAGAAAAAGAAATGTTAGTCAGTTATTTAGCGCAAACAGTGAAATAGAAAGAGAGGGAAAAGAAAGGGAAGCCAACACGGACACAACGTGAAAGGAAAAGTTTGAAATTTTTATTTTTTGAAAAATTTTTGTGGAGGAGAAGCACCTCACACTGTTGAATTTCCAAAAACCTGAATTTTGAAGCTCTTGCAAATCCGAGATTAGAACTATGGTGCTCAAAACCTGCTGATCACATCCATAGGCCTTGATCTTGAAGAGGTTAAGAGAGATAAAATGTAGTTTTGGGCTTGCGTAGTTTTAAAAAAGCAATTTTGAGAAAGGTGGTGAAGAAGATGCTTTAACCAATGGTTAAAGGCCCTTTTTCTATTACCCACCAATGGTCCCTAAAAAGATGTAAATCAACCTTTCCACTTCACCATTAATTTGTGGCTACCTCAACCCTTTTGCCTTCCCTTGCAAGTATTCCTTGTTTTGTTGAAGCTTTAATATTTGTCAAAAATCAAAACCTTGGCCTTGTTTGCTCCAAACATGTGCGTAAAAAATTGCTTTTGAATTTTTCTCAAAAATCCGTCGCCTTGAGTGGTCCCCCAAAGCTTTGATACCACTGTCAGGATCTTTGATACCACTGTCAGGATCTTTATGACACTTGGAGAAGAATTATACTTCTTAAGCACAAAAATTAGAGCAAAACAAAGACTTGGCACAAATTAAAAGCATAAACCTTAATAAATAAAATAAAATAAACAAGAGAACTTGAAAATAGAAAGAGATCACCGTCGGCATAAGATTGGGTTGAATCTTCCTTGGATGAGTCTGGCCCTTGTACCACTCACCCATATTTAAGAGCTTGCTTTTCAAAAAGATAACTCTACAAACAAAGCATAAGTGGAGCATAAGTGCTTTTACATTTTTGAGCGTAAAAGCTCTTACAAAAGTATAGCAAGCTATAAATATTAAGTCTTAGGCCTACCAAAAGTATAAAATACTAATTGGTATGTACAAAGGTTTGAGACCTTAGCCTCACAAAAATATTAATGGCAAAATATAAAACCATAATAGGTGTTCACCTGTCTTCCAAAATATCTCATAGTGATCCAACACATGTTATACCCACCACGATTAACACATAATCTACCACTCAATCATCGCCTACATCCAAAATAATATTAGTTCAGCACATACAGCTGATTAAACACATTAATCCTGACTATATCATACCAGTGCGCACTATCATACCAGTGAACACAATTAATTAAACACATTAATCTTGGAAAATAATATAAATAAAAGGCGTATTCAAAATAAAATAACGAGCATCCCCATAGAGGTCATGACTAAGACTTTCTCTACATTTACATCAAAATTATCCCCTTCAATGAGCAAATCATCACATCCCTCGTAGATAGGTTCTTTAACAGTTAAACTCTCAATGGATGACATGTTATTAGTAGATCATCAATAGAGGTTCATGGAGGATATGTGACCACTTTTGGATATGGGGCTTGTTGGCACTTCTCCATGCTCTCTCCATGGAAAATGGATACATACATCATAGTAACAGGATAATTTCCTTGCCTCTATTTGTTTCAAATCATGCTTAGCAGAAAAACTACACACACTATGCAAGGATTAAGACCCTTCCTTTGTTACACATCCCCATGTGATGAACATATCTACGTCTACAACCTGGCTCTCCCAAAATATTTGTTTGACAACTCTCTCGTTGGATGGGATAGCTACTATTTGCTCCATTGCTCAATGTTCCTTGAAGAAGCACACAACATCTATTACATTCCTTAACATGGCATCATCTGTTATCTTTAGGTATTCACGTGTTATGGTCCTTTCCATTGCTCAATGTTCCTTGAAGAAGCACACAACATCTATTACATTCCTTAACATGGCATCATCTGTTATCTTTAGGTATTCACGTGTTATGGTCCTTTCCATTATTGCACATCCCCATGGGATGGACTTGTCTATGTATGCAACCTTGCCCTCCCAAAATATTTATTTAACATCTCTCTCCTTATACAAGTGGCTGCTATTTGCTCTATTGCTCAATGTTTCTTAAAAGAAGCACACAACATCTACTGCATTCCTTAACATGGCACCATATGTCTTTAGTTATTCATGTGTTAGAGCCCTTTTAACCATTATGCCTTTTCCATCACGCTCTCCATTACCGCGGCTTGATAAAAAAAATTCCGCATTTGTCAGCCTAAAGTACCTACCTGTAAAGTGTCCTAGCTACCTTTGAACTGTGAAGTTGCCCCATCTAACCACACTAAATGCCTATTGAAGTGGATGTTTTGACCTTGCAAGTGAAGCAAAAAGCAATACTACACAAACAAGGTGTCATGTGTCTTGTTATCTGAAATGTAAAAATGCGTCTTATTGATTATAAAATTATCCATTATGTTTTGATAGTATGTAATATGAACAAGGATATTGCATTGATCAATATGCAAGTGCATAATTTGTATTTCATTTTGCCCCTTAACTGAGTTATTTTTTGCAAAGTCAATAGTAGACACCACCACATCTTTTACAAAGTTTCTCAAGCACCCTCTTAACTACTCTACTTGTTGCCACTTGAACCTGAAATTGTGTAAGATGAATTCACTTCTATAGTCCTTCATCATCTAAATAACAGGGTTGACAGGAGGCTCCTTGTAAGATCAGATCTTAAATTTTTTACTCTTTCCCTAATCATCTACACCTACTACAATATTCTCAAATGGAATCTCTACACTTTCTTAAATTTTTTACTCTTTCCCTAATCATCTACACCTACTACAATATTCTCAAATGGCATCTCTACACTTTCTTACATGCAAACTTCAACTTGACCATGGTTTTTGCATTCCCCAAGTACTTTAACTCATGGAAAGTGCTTTCTACAATCTTGCACAAAAACTTGATTCCCACAAGTGTGACCCCAATGTATGCATTATCGTCGTGAGTTACACATACACATGACCCTTCACTCGAAGAGCAAAATTCACAAGTATAACTGCATGTTGGTCCATGAAACCCAAAAGCATATGCATGAATATAGTTCACTATCTCCTTTTTTTATATCATTTAAATGTGAGAGATGTAGCAACATGTATTTTTATCCTTCAACTTGTGCACAAAGTATGGTTTCAGCTTCTCAAAAGAATGTTGTCCAATGCAAGTATCTGGAAATAAGACTTTAAGCCTTAGAAAAAACTCAATCTTTGCAAAAGAATAGGAATCATGTGAGGCACTAAATATATCACAAATAGCAAGCTAGCCAAAGGAAAATAGTGCTGTTATTGCAAAGAACCAGCAAGCTAATCTTAGCAAATGACTTTAGTTAAAGAAAAACCAGCAAGCTGGCCAAAGAATAACATATGCCTCACCATGGGCATCTACCACTCGTCGGATTTGTTTCCATGCATGACCATCCTACATGTACTCTCCCCGGCTTGGTGATGTAAGGATTCAGTCACCTTTAGGAAGGGGGTATGTCAACGGCTCGACCGTTCGGTTATATGGACCATCCTACATGTACTCTCCCCAACTTGGTGATGCAAGGACGTAGTCACCTTTAGGAAGGGGGACCAATTTTAAAGTTTGGTTAGCCTACTGTGAACACTAGTCAATTGTATATAAGTCAATTTTACATTAAGCAATACACAATAATACACAGTTATTCCCCTTGGCAACAAAATTCTTCTGAGCTCTCATCTTTTCCCTCTTTCTTGCGTGCTTATGATTCTTTACTTCTCTTGCATACATGATGGTTGCTTACATTATTACATCATGGTTGTAAGTTTCTTCTTCGCTTAAGCTTCCTTCCTCTTTTGGTGAGTAGCCACTTGCTTGAAGATCTCTTCTCTCCCTCCATCTAGGGCTTTAGAGCTCTCTTCACCTTCCAATTGGCAACATGAAGCATTTTGGAGTGATAACGGAGTCGCATTCGGTGGCTCTAAGGCAAAGTTCCCATGACACACATGATTGGCAAGGCAAGGTAAGCTCTTCTCGTGAATAGTGATCCCGAGGATCCATATCAGAGTCACTACTATGGATCCTCTTAAACAGTGATCCCGAGGATCCATAGCAGTCACATTGCATTCCATGCGCATTGGATGTATGCATTAAGGTTGTAGCCATACATCCAATGCATGTCCAATTTCATGTTCGCAAGTGCAAACATGAAATTTAGAGAAGTTGAAGGAAAGTCTTTGGATATGGCTGGATTGAAGTCCATATCCTGTAAGTCAAGCTTGTATCATGAGAAAACATGCAAACAAGGCCAAACATATGTAAAAGTCTTAGAAGTAACCGTTGGGTCACTTATTCTTCTGGGGAGATCTAGTGACAGAAGACTTATGAAATCCTTGGGACTCTTAGGGCCTTTACACGATGCATATAGAAACATCCTGAAAGGAAGGAGGCCCTTAAGTTAGCGTGAGTGCTTAGGGACGAGGGTTCGAAAAGCCAAGGCCGTTTCACATCCATGCCAACAGCAGGACTGTTTGGGCTCTCTACGAACGACTTTTGAAGCCAAACTGCTTGCATTTTCTTGCAGTGCGTCTTGTGGTTGGGTGAAGGCGACGACGTTAAAAGTGCACCGCCACAGCCAGATTTGGGCCTTTCCTCCATAGCCGGACTGCGAGAAAGCTCACTCGGCGATCTCCATCATCAGGTGTGTCCTTTCTCTACCGTTTTACCTCTCTGCACAGAGGTCGTCCCTTCTTTGTTCTGAATTGATTCCCATGGCCGTGGATTTCGTACTGGCCATCGAATCCCTTCTCGAGCGGAAGGAGAGGCTTCACAAAGCTTTTTCTGAACTGGAGAGCAAGAAGGCTGTGCTAAGCAAGCTCGGAGCGAACTGGAAAGATGTGGATGTTTACCTTAAGGAGGTGGAGGAGCGCTTGCGCCATACGCTGGAAGAGTTAAGCGCTAAGGAAGGAGCCCTGGACGCCAAGATGAAAGAGGCCAAGGAGGCGCTTGAAAAGAGAGAGGCAGACGTCTCTGCAAGAGAGCAGGCCTCGCTTGCTCTCGTTCAAGAGCAGAAGGATGCCGCTGTTGCTGTCATCCTTGAGCTGAAGCGCAAATGGTCTGAAGAGCGGAAGCAGCTTGGAGCTTCCAAGGAGGAGGAGGACACCTCCGAGAAAGAAGAAAACCCTAACACTGAGGAGGGAGCTACCAACAGGGACAAAAGCCCTAACCCTAAACCTAATATCACCAATGGCTCGGCTTTGCAGGCCATGGATCTAGAGGCCAAGCCCACCACAAGAAATGGTGGCAAACTGGACCCTGATCACACCCTCAGCCTCAGTGGTCTTATTGCTAAAGAAGCTAGTGCCTCCGCTTCTAAAGCTGTGGAGATTAAGCCCCGCTCTCAGCTGAAATCTCTGTGCGAGGCCATGGACTCGGACAAATTGCGGCTGTTTATTGCAGAGCGTAGGAAAGACTTGAATGCCATAAGTGCTGAGCTTCCCTTTGCACTCAAGTCTGCAGAGGACCCTGCACAACTGGTGCTCAAAGCCTTGGAAGGCTACTATCCTTCAGACCAGAATGCCAGCCATGGCACCAAGAAGGATGTGTCCCTACCTGCCAACAAGCGTGCATGTGTCATAATGTTGGAAGCCCTCGCTGATGTGCTAGCAGATCCTGTCCTTGGAGCTGAGCACCCCATAGTCTCAGAAGAATTGAAGAAGTCAGCTAAGCAGATTGCAGACTTGTGGAAGTCTAAGATCAACCTGGAAGTTGACTTAACCTCCAACCTTTCAATTGATGCCCAGAGCTTTTTGCAACTGCTGGCGACTTTCGGTTTGGCTTCTGAATATGACCAGGATGAGCTTTGCAAGCTTGTTTTACCTATTGCTCGGCGCAAGCAGACTCCGTCTCTCTGCCGCTCCCTTGATTTATCCACGAAACTTCCAGGTTCGTTTTCTATGCAGTCGATTCCAGGATCTTGCAGACTGGATGTATTGCTGTGGTTTTGGATTCTCTTGCATCCTTCCTGTCATAGGGGACACATGCTGGCATGTTCTTCGTGCACTGGTCCAATGATCTTTTAGATAGATCTTTTATTATTCGTGGCTGTTTGCTAACAGCATTGTGGTTTAAGTGCCTTTTGAGTGGTACTTTGTGGCGGCTCTGGGAACTTCTTGTGCATGATTGTGGAATCTTTGGAGCTCCTTTTGTGAGCTTCTGCATTGAGATTTGCGACTAATGTTTGTGACGAACTGACAGATGTGATAGAGAGTCTGATAAAAGATGGCAAACAGATGGAAGCTATTTCGTTTGCTGCTGAGTTTGAGCTTTTAGATCGCTTTCAACCTGTGCCATTGCTTAAATCCTACCTGAAAGATGTCAGAAAAGTGGTGCAGAATACTCTCAAGGGTGGTAATAATACCACATCAGCTCAGGTACAGGAAGTACTTTTTGACAGGAATTTCTATTGTATCACGGCTGAAAAATTTGAGCCTGTTGTTTAAAGAAGAATCTATCTTGTTTTACAGAATGACGCCAACCAGAAGGAACTGTCAGCCCTGAAGATTGTCCTAAAAGCAATCAATGATTTTAAGCTCGAAGAGTTATATGCACCTGCCCCTCTGGAGAAAAGAGTTGCGCAACTAGAAAAAGCCAAAGCGGACAGAAAGCGGTCTGCTTCTTCTGGAAAACCACAGCAAACGAAGAGACCTCGAACTCACAATAGTGGTGGTGCCACAGGTGGAACGGTCCATGAAAAATCTTATTACCGTCCGTCTGACAGCAGGGCCCAATATGGTGATGCTGGAGTACCTTACAGTGCAGCAACCCAATCTGGTTATGATCACCTTCCCCTGGGTGGCTACAGCTCTGTCTATGGTGGAGGGACCAGAAGCCCTGTTTCACTACAAAGTTCTTACATGTATCCTTCTGATGGTATTGGATCTCTTGGCTATGGATCCTCTGCATATACTGCCACTCCCTCTGCAGCATATACTACTACTCCCTCTGCATACAGTAACTATGGCTATGGAACGGGCCTACCATCCAGGTATCAATCATATCACTAGAAAGCTTCAGTGACTTATAAGTCAGGGTTATGTCAGTGTAAGTAAAGGGTCAAAGCACACTGGAACATGCTCCTGTCCATCTTTAGTGACCCTTTTTTGTAGATGCAACAGGCAATTTGAGGATCTATGGAAGCTGTATGTTTTGAGTAGTGATTTGAATTTGCTGAATGTTCTCCTCTTTCTAGATGTTATAGTTTGTCTAGCCTTTTATGAAGGCAAGTTTGGCATCTATATTTTGGCAGGCCTGATAATAGTCAAGACTCCTCCGCATGATGTTTGTACTGAGAATGCAGTGTATGTTTGCAAACAGATTGCTGCTATGTCTAGGGCTTTTGTTAGTGCCTTTGTTATAGTCTCAAGGATTGCAAATACTCACAGTTTCTGGTAGTTCCCCATCTTAATTGTACTCAAACCACTCCTTACAGTACTCAGTAACTGCCCAAATTACAAGAAATTGACCCCTATGATGATTGCCTAGTCCCTAGACATGTACAAATCCCACTCCTAATGATATTTTTGATGATGATAAGCTCCCTAATCTCCTTCCCACAGTTTGGATTAGTGAAGCGGGGTCCTCTTTCTATAGGAAGGTCGAAATAAGTGGATGCAATCATCTCAAATTAGAGTTGGAACTTAGTAGTTAACTAACTAGATTTTATGTGCTCAACTTAACTTAGACTAATACATGGTGTGCGAGCCTCCATTCACTAAGATTCGCTTATTCTTGCATGGATTTAAATCTAATTTGGGGGGTCACATTACTACTTAACTAGCCCTAGCTCTAGCTCATGCATACCACTTACCACATTCAATCCCATGATTTATTTCAACCCATGGTTTTTCCAACCTTAATGCTTCAACCTTCCAAATCAATTTAATTAATTCCCCTAAGGTTCAAACCATTCTAATTTATTTACATGGCATTGCACATCCCCTATCACACATAGGTGCAACCAAGTGCTTAATCCTCTTGGGGTTAAATTTATATTTATAATTTCTAACTCATATAATTTATATATTTAAAAATTTAACTTATGGTTTTTGATAAAGTAAATTTAATGTGTGCATGTGTATGAATGTATTGTGAATGCATGCACACCGATTTGAGGGGGGGGGGGTGTGGATTCCTTATTCTAGTAGATATGGTCTGAAGGTCTACTTTGACTTTAATAATTAAGTTTCTATTATTTCTCAGTGTTCTCATGACCATCTAGCCTTAGATCCTTGTGCAAAATTTCATTTTATTCATGTTCAACCCCTACAACATCATATAAAGGATTCTCTCCTAAAAATTCTTTATAAAACTTTATTTGTACAAGTAGAGATAGAGGGTCCTTACATTTTCCCTTTCTGTTCCTCTTCATCATCTTCAACTCTCTCTAGGTAATTTAAGCCTTTTGCATGTATTGGCATGTTTCCCAAGCTTACATATTCCTCTAATACTTGGACCTTTTTCCCTTTGGCCTGGTAGTACTCACTTGAACTTTCATTTCATATCATTATTGAGTACATCTTTTCCAGCACTCACGTTTCTCTGTGCTTGAGGTTGTGTGTGTGTGTGTGTGTGTGTGTGTGTGTGCAGGCTAGCTTCCCTCCTACCCAACATTGGTATCAGAGCTTGGTTAGGGTTAGGGTTAAGGTTCGGGTTTTTCCCTTGTTGCTGCCCTTCAAAGCTTGAGCTTCAACGCCTGTTGCACACATCCTACATTAGGGTTTTGTTGCATTAGGGTTAGGGTTTCCCCTACTGCCCTTTGCATCCGCCTTGCCGCCACCACCCTGTAGCCGCCTTGCCGTCCTCAACTGCCCGCCGCTGTCGACCGTACGCCCTCTGTGTGCGCTACCCTGTGTGCGCCGCCACCGCCGCTCAGATCTGCGCTGCCCTCTGCGTGCGCCGCTGTCGCCGTTGCTCAGATCTGAGTCGCCCATCAAATCTACGTTTGCAGCTATCGTCGTCTCCAGATCTGTCAGTCTCGCTGCCTGCATCGCCGTCGCCTGTCCGCCATCGCTTGTACGGTGTTGATCCACTTCAGATCTGCCCCGTCGACCTGTACTTGCATCGTCGCCACACATTTGGTTGGCATTGGAGCATTTCCCTCAAATTTTTGGGTATTACAGGCACATTTGGTTGGCATTGGAGCATTTCCTCCAAATTTTTGGGTATTACACGCACATTTGGTTGGCATTGGAGCATTTCCCTCGAATTTTTGGGTATTACAGGCACATTTGGTTGGCATTGGAGCATTTCTCCCAAATTTTTGGGTATTACAGACACATTTGGTTGGCATTGGAGCATTTCCCCCAGTTTTTTGGGTATTACAAGCACATTTGGTTGGCATTGGGGCATTTCCCCCAATTCTTGGGCATTGCAGCACTTGGTACAGGTGACAATCGCATTAGCAGATTTACAGGTGCACATCTGGTTCAGATGTGGTCTAATTGGTTGCCTAAAAATTAGGGTTTTTCTACATTGAGCCCATTTTCGGAGCATTCGACCAATTTACATTTGATCTGCCAGGATTTGAGCACTTGCAGCTCTTATTGGTGTCAGCTGATTGTGTTTTTCACGGCACATGTATACATTTGTGGTTTGCTGCAGTATATGTATGCCATTGTGGACACTTTGACAGATTTGCATCATCGTGTAGTACACTTGCAGATTTGGGACATGCATATGTATTTCTCCTAGTGAAGGAGTTCCCTTTCAGTCCATTGGTTATCCTGCTACTTATCTCCCGCATTCTTACGGTTTTGCTAGACATTGCATACTCGTGGTGACTTGTGACAGATTTGCTGTCCTATCATGGCCAACAGTAATAATGACCTCTTTGGAATGATGCTATCTCAAGAGGACAAGCTCAATGGGGACAACTACCCTATGTGGGCTTATATGATGCGTCACGTTTTGGTTGCCAAAAATGTATTTTTGTATGTGGATGGCACTGAGGAGCGTCCTCTTGCACCTGCTTCAGCGGAAGGTGAAGTGATTCTCGCTCATCCTCCTGCAAGTCCACCTCCTCGTCTTCCTCCTACTCAGCAGCAGCGTACTTAGGATGCTAGGGATGCTCAGGCCCATGCATTGATTGCTCTCTCGTGCCGCAGGCATATCATTCTGCACATTCGATCTTGCACCACTGCAAAGGGTGCTTGGGATACCTTGGCGGCATTGTATTCAAGTCGCAATGAGGCTCGTGTAGCTTACATTCGGGGCAAGCTTGAGACTGACTGCATGCTTGAAGGTGACTTTATCGATCAGTACCTTACGCATGTGAAGGACCTACAAGAGCAGCTCATTAACATTGATGAGGTTTTGACAAATAGCTATCTTGTTCAGACAGTTTTGCGTAACTTGCCCGACTCTTATCAGACATTTGGCACCACTTTGCGGTTGTTGGCTGGCAATGCACCTAATGCGGTCACTTTTGACAACCTTGTGACTATGCTCAGTGAAGAGCAATCTCATTCCAACAGGAACAACATGATGTCTTCAGCAATGGTTGCTCCTTTTCGTGGGAATAGATCTGGGCCTAAACCTAGCCCATCGAATCCTCCCAAGACAGAGGACAAGCCTGAAAAGAAAAAGCGCTGTAACTATTGCAGGAAAACAGGGCACACCATAGAGGAATGCAGGAAGCGTATTGAGAGTGAAAAAAAGAAGCAGCTGGCATCTTCTTCCACAGGTGCAGATCAAGCCAATTTGGCTACACGTGTTAGCCTTCTTGACACTTACATCTTCATTGCCTGCAGAGATGTCTTCTGATGCCATTGCTTTTGATGACTATGCTTTATAGTCTGTACTCCATGGTATGCATTGTCTGGTAGATGCATTTCAGGGGGGGATTCTACTTGCCCACATGCAGTTGGTGATGCCTCATGGTCACTTATGCTTGTTGACCCCTATGCTGGTCTATTCTAGACGCTTTCTCTTATGTGATGTCTACTGGAGAGCGGGATTGTTTCTACAGTGTTGACATTGTCACTTTCTCACATGTGATGTTTACTGGGAGTGCCTTTTACACACTTGGCCAGTGTTGGCTTGGTTTTGACACGTCACATGTATATTATTCATTATGCATCTTTACATTTGCCATACATGCCACTGATCATGGCATCGCTGAGAGTTTACCTATCCTCTCATAGCATTGGCTGATGCCCGCCTCGAGCCCCCACTTTTTCTCCCCATTTTCAGCTTTTCCCATTGCTGAATTTTTACTTTTATCAGCCCTACCATTGCTGATTTTTTCCTCATCGGATCCTCCATTGATGAGTATCACTTCTGCAGCTTACATTGACAGGCATGACTTCTGGATCCTGTTGCCTTTACACATGCGTATATCTGCTACCTCTTCTTATGCTTATCACTGGTGTAGTTACAAAGCATTGATGTGGATTACATGCAGTTCAGCTTGGCATTTGGTACTTGCCTTCAGGGGGTATTATGCGATGCCTCTTGATTTGATGCAGTTGATGTCCACATGATCTTTTCCATGCATTTTTGTACTATTGTGCTCTAGCATTAGCACTATGACATTAGGGATTCTCCTTTTCCTGTCATATAGTGCTTGCTTTTTCCATTGGCACTGCAGTTCACTCTTACTGTGGAGCATAGTGCAGGGCAGCATTCATAGCTTTATCACCCTGCTGCTACCCGTTCTCACACCATTCACTTGAGGGGGGTTTGTTGGTCATGTCCACTCCCGGCTAGTTCAGATGTGAACCCAGCTTACTCACGGGCACTTTTTCTTTCTTACTGTGGAGCATAGTGCAGGGCAGCATTCATAGCTTTATCACCCTGCTGCTACCCGTTCTCACACCATTCACTTGAGGGGGTTTTGTTGGTCATGTCCACTCCCGGCTAGTTCAGATGTGAACCCAGCTTACTCACGGGCACTTTTTCCCTGCGCAACTGGACACAGTTTTTTTTCCCGTGTGAACACACTTATGTGTGTTGGGCACTTTGCCCTAGGCCTTTTAGTACTCACTTGTACTTTCATTTTATATCAATATTGAGTACATCTTTTCCAGCACTCACGTTTCTCTGTGCTTGAGGTTGTGTGTGTGTGTGTGCAGGCTAGCTTCCCTCCTACCCACCAACAGGAATGACCCCCCCTACCTAGGCCTTTCCAAGTTGCTGGCCTCCTCGACCATCCTTGCCTGATATGTGTTACCTTCCTCTTCTACATATGTGGTTCGGTCTGTTGTTGGTGTTATGTGCATCTCAGTGTTTGGGGATTATGCCTATTTATTGGGCTTTTATGCTTTTTCTCATGATTTATGGGTCATGGAGCAGTTGGCCACCTCTATAGGGGCGATCGGTCAACTCCATAGGGGCGATCAGCTAGCTCCTAGCATCCCTATATAAAAGGCCTCCTCATCATCACTTGATGTATCCAATCATTGCACATTGTAATGCTCTTTGTTCACGATTGCCATTGTAAAAGCCTCATGCTATAATAAAGGTGATCTTGTCAACAAGTGCTCTCTCCCCCCCCCTATGTTTTGCTTCCGCATTGTGCAACTTTATCATGGCATCAATGGCTTAGGTGCTGACATCCACATCTCGTTCCCTCGTCTACTAAAGTTGGCGTTTTTGTTGGAAGAGGAAGCCTGCGTTTTCTTCATCAACTGGTGGCTGCGGTTTGTTGTTGTGTTTTCCTGGGTTTTAATCTTTGTGGCTACATTTTCATCTTAGGTGCTACATTTTTAGCATAGTGATGTGCTTTGGTGGGTGGCAGCAGTTTTCTCTCCTCTGCCATCTTCTTCATGAGCATTTTTCTGGTGCTGGTGGTGTGTGGGCTACGTTTTCAGCCCTGGACAACAATTGGTGGTCTTCTTTGCATGTGGAGCGCTCCCAACTATAGTGGCAGTAACAGCCTATCTCTTATTTGGTGGTTCTACCTACTTAGAGGGTGTTTTTCGACAAGATTTGTGGGCTTGTTTGCTGTAGTCCTATCCCACTCTACCTCAGTTCTCGGAGGGGGCTAATCAGTCTTTTCCTTCCATGGCATTGGAGTTTGTTGGAGATTTGTGGTGGAGTGTTGAGATCATCGGTGGCACAAAGACTTGCTATTGTCGTGGATATGGCTCCCCCCTGTACGAACAAGAAGGACAAGTTGGACGGAACCAACTATGCCCATTGGAAGCTAAACATGTAGATCAGGTTCATCCATAAAGGTTTGTGGGAGATTGTTTAGGGAAGTGAGAAGAAGCCCGAGTGTCCTTAGAACTCGAGGCGTTGGACCCAGGTTTAGGAGGATAAATTCCTCGAAGGCGCACTCAGTGTTTGTGCAGACCATTATGAAGTAGATCTCACCGGCCGTTCAAACTCTTGCTAGTGCATATCAAGTTTGGTCCATGATAAAACGTTGAGGTGTTATACTGTGTAGTAGAGAGCGATGATGTCCCATGAACAGAAGATAAAAACATTGAGGTGTTGTACGTAGTAGAGAGGGACGTTGTCCCATGAGTTGAGATAAAACTTGATGTGCTCTGTGTAGCAGAGAGGGCTACTGTCTCATGATCTGAGGATAAAACGATGGTATGCTTTACTATAGCTAAGCTAATATGAAACGTTCATGTGCTCGACTGACAGGCGAGGATGATGAAGCACATGTAGTGCAGGCGAGTCATAACCTGATGTGTCTATGAAGTGGTACAAACTGCAAAATGATGAGGCTCTCCTATATATAGTGTGTGGGCTCCTAGTCGGTCCAATGAAAGGACAGTCGGCCAGCAGCAAGACAAAAACATGAATAAAAACTAATATATCCAAAATACTCTAGATAAATCTCGTTTTTAGGGTTGGATGAAATGGCATTTTCACACACCCCCTCTCAGGCCAAAAAGGGGACCATGAGAGAAGATGATCGATGCTAGGGTCCCACACTAAGACACTGGCATAAGGAATGTATCCCCCTCTGGAAGCAAAGTCTGAAAAAGTCAAAGAGAGAGATCGTGATGGCAAAGGTAGTGAAGGTGAGTTAATGTAGATGGGTTGATCATCTCCCAAAGTAAGATCTTGAACGGGGCTTTCCTGTGAGTAAGAAGTCCCATTCCTTGTGTGATCTAGATCAAAGATAGATGATGCAGACTTTGGTGACAAGGGTGTTGTGGTACCTGAATGGCGATGAAGGGCAAAGAGGGCTGTTGTCCCAAGTGGTGCAAGCTCTAGTGACAAGGGTGCTGCAATCCCTAAGGGGTGGTGAGGAGCAAAGAGGGTTGCCATCCCGAGTGGTGGAAGTGGTGCAAGCTCTGGTGACAAGGGTGTTACAATACCTGAGGGATGGAGAGGAGTAGAGAGGACTGCCATCCCGAGTGGTGGAAGTGGTGCAAGCTCTGGTGACAAGGGTGTTGCAATCCCTGAGGGATGGAGAGGAGTAGAGAGGACTGCCATCCCGAGCGGTGTGAGATGGTGAGCAGAGAGTGGGCTGCTAGCCTAAGGTAATGTACGATGATAAAACAATGAGGTGCTGCACTATGTAGAAGAGAGGGATGATGTCCCATGAACAGAAGATAAAAACGCTGAGGTGTTGTTTGTAGCAGAGAGGGCTGCTATCCCATGAGTTGAGATAAAACGCTGACGTGCTCTGTGTAGCAGAGAGGGCTGATGTCCCATGTGCTGAGGCTTCCTCTCCCCCACTGATAGCGGCTTGAGAACATGTATGCATCTTTGGTGATGGCTAACTCGAAGGGCAGTGGTCAAAGACACAAAGGTGGCCCTTCTCTCTCTCTCTCTCTCTCTCTCTCTCTCTCTCTCTCTCTCTCTCATCGCTCATCAACTTGCTAATCAAGCTCCACAGATGTTGGTGGTCTTGAGCTCAATATATGAGAGACAAGGAGAGTGTGTTTACTTGTCTAACCAATGTTTTCTGCATGCCAGAGGCAGTCACCCACCAAGTTTCGCCACCCGAAGTTAGAGACAGAGCCATTGAAAGAATTTTGTAGGACTTCAGAGGATTTTTTCAGAGTGTATGGTCTCAACCTTGAGGGGGAGGATGCAAGGCGTCTGACTTCCAATGAGGTACCACCAAAGCATTGGCTAAGAGTGTTTTCAGAGCTCCCTAAGAAAGACAAGAAGGTGATGTTGCGAACAGCAAAGTAGGAGCACTACCTCCCCTTGTATACATTATATAAATAGGTTTACCAAACTACACCCTCAAACTATTCTGTGGGCCTTCAATTTGCCTGAGGCTATGTCTACCAGGTTTGCATCGGTCCTGTGAAGTGGGTCATATGACAAGTGTCGATGGTAATTGCACCAAAAAAATAACTCAGTGGATGTGCGAGGCAGGTGTACAGTCGATGTCATCTATGAGCTGTGGTGTAACACTATCTCAGGACGCATGCACTCCGTTGTCACAGGGTAGCCTATATGAGGCAAAGGTTGAGGTCTCAGGTCAGGTGCAAACATTGGTGGATGACATTTTATTGAATACCGAGTGCAACAAAGAAGCTGCATTGCTAGATCTTCGTACAACGACAGCAAGGATAGAAGAGGCAAAGTGCATCTTACATCGCATTAAAGGTGCAATTGAATACCACACCATGATGCATCCATCAAATAACGTGCCCCCTGATGCACAAGAACAAGTAGAGCGGCAGCTTCAAGATAAACTTTACATCACTAGAGAAGCTCTAGAAAAAGCAAAGATATGTATATTTGTTTTTTGTATATGAAGAAAGTCCATGCCATGTTCGTTGCCTCTTTTCCTTTATTCGCATTGAAAGTACTCTCCGGGTTTTGTGGTGGATATGATGTGCCATTGAATGCTGAGAAAGTGGTGCTAGTGGAGAAATAGTTTGCATTGCGGGTGTTTGGTCAGGGGCATGGGTGTCAAGCGCTAAGATGTCCCTACTACCTATCATATTATACCACTTTGCATTTGGAAGGATATGCTCATGCATGGTGCAGGCATCTACAATCTCAACACTATGAGAAAATGATGCCTCCAAAGGTGCAACTGGTGCGAGGAATAGATCTCCCAGTAGATGAAGTTCAAGAAGAAGACAAAGAAGAAGGAAGACCACCAAAGAAGATGAAGCCCACCTCCTCCTCATCAAGCCCACTTCCTCCCACAATGTAGATCAATTGTAAAGTATGGTGTATGATTATACAGTATATGCTGCAATCATAAATAGAACAAAACTGGATGTATGTATAAATTATACTCGAAGTATTGAGATTCTTTTAAGTCTTCTTCTTCTTCTTCTTTGTGCGTCATTTCTACTACTGTTATTGACTACTTGAGTGTCTCCATGTGTCGATGCTGTATTAATTGGAATCCCCAATTTAGGATTAATTTTCTCACTTTCAAAGAAAGTGTTCTCTGCATTTTTTAAGAATAGCGAGTTGAAAAGGGAATTAGCACAATCAATAATAAGGATGTTTTTTCTTAACAAACCCCCACAGGCGCGAAAGTCTTTTTGGCAAATGGATCATTGAAGCTTCTATACATAACTACCTCAAATCATCAAAATCTTCATTCTGATAAGGTTTATATGCATCCAATCAAATATTCACGAAATTGAATCATCGAAGCAACATAATACATAGTCCCCGAGCACTAAATGTCATGAGCACATGTCAAGTATGTACATGATTGGATGCCATATTGTTTTACACAGCTTTTTATCTAACAAGTATGCTAAAAATTGAATGGCATACTATTGTACACAACTTCATGTACCTCAGGGGATAGGACAAACATATTTTTGTTAACTGGGTGTGGGTCCATTGGAAATTTAATTGCTCGTACAAGATGTGTCGCTATCAAGGCCTCCGACTCGTAATCCCACAACTCAATAGGTTTTCTCGTCTTTAGGTGCATAGAAAAACCCTTTTACAGTAAAACAACCTCGTGCAATGGCATTCCCCCATCCATCTTTTGTAGGTCTCTTGCATAACTCTTTCTCCTTTGTACATTTCAGAATGTAGAAGTCTGCATTCTCTGGATTTCCTTTTTTAGCTGTCTCACCGTCGCGAAATTGTCTCCTGAAAGAAGGACATCACTAAGGGTATCATGATGCCCTTCGTAGGAGGTGGCCTCCTCAATGTTTGCGATGTTAACATCAATGTCAACATTGTCTTCTTCAGTGCCATCTACCAATGGTTCAAGGGTAATTTAGTCCCAGCTATGCATATGAGACTGATTTTTGCACCTACACCATTAGTGTTCCATACAATTACTACAATAACATGATAATCGACACATCCTCAATGCTATTGGATCGTGCTGCTGAGAGTATACAGAGACTGAATGTAGGGATCTTGTGTTTGTGATAGCCTTGACATTCCATGCCTCACCTCTATTTATATCACCCAACTGTATCTCCCAAAAAAATACTAATGTACCGAGCTTGTGATTCATATGTGGACTTGGCTCCAGTGGTGAGTGTTTCTTACAAAAACTTTACGACATCAGCTGCACATTGGAGCTTAGCACCATTAGGCTTAAGTCACTTCATGAGTTAGTGCTCTCTTCACCACAGCTCCTGCACCGTCATGCTCTCCCTTTCCATGACCAGAGCCAAAGAAATTCCAAGTCATTTGCAAACCTACAATGGCAGTGTACCTGGAAACAAAGTAGAAAGGTCTTTTTGCTTTGAATCGAGACAAAGCACCATCAAACAAACCCAATGACGTTGTAGGGGAATACCATAGGGTAATACCCAATTATAATGTAGCATGAAACAATGTTGCTCAAAATGGTATCATGCTTCTTATCATCAAAGATATAAAAGTGAATCGTTTTGTGGATGTCACCTGCAATACGAAAGTATGTAATATGCATAAATATGGACACTTGGCTTGAATACCAGTGCATTGACTGTATCTTATTTTGCTCCTTATTACAAGTGTAATTCTTAGCAAAGTCTACAATAGATATTGCTACATCTTCGAGAAAATTGGACAAGCATTCTTTGTATTGCTCAGCTTGTCACCTGTACACAAAATTATGTTTGTTAAACTTTTCAAGTTGGTTGTTGAACATTTGATTCAGTGCCTTGCATGACATTTCCTTGTGTATTAACTCTTTCCTCTTCTTTGTCTTACCATCATCAGTGGTTCCACATTCTATGTTCTAAAAGATCTTCACGGTGACAAGTCAACCAACATATGCGAAATGCAAACTGCTATGTTTCAAGGACCAAAAACAATGCAACTCCCCATCAGACACTTCAAAGCATGGAAAACAGTACCTTCATCTTTGGGACATAGGATGGACTCCTCTAAGATTCCTCCCTCTAGCTTTTGAGGTGTATAGGTGTAAGAACCGCCCCTTCTGATCTTGTAATTATTTCCCTCTCTAAAATAAAAGAAAGATATTTTTGGATATAAAAATCCTCCTAGTGTCTAAAATGGTTTCCCCTGAAACAGAAATTCAAAAAGAACTTTCCAATGTGCAATTGGAATTAATTGAAAATATGTATAAAGGACCTTAGCCTAAGAGTCTAGATTTTTAGAAATTTTTGGATTATGGTCCAATTAAGGTTCTTATGGACCAATTGGATTAATCCAAGTGTGGGAAAGAGATAAATCCAATGAATAAAAGAAAATACCCAAAAATGAGTAAATGCCTACATAAGATGAAGAGTTGACTGAGTACAAGATTTATTAGTAAAAAAACCATGAGATATTACTAAAAAAATGAGATATTTTTGGTATAATGATACATTTTTGACACCTTGGTAGTAAGGAGAAGGGGGGACTTCAAGGAGGCACCTATTTCACACATGCGATGGAGTTTTTAACTCAAAAAAATTGTGTTATTTTTATATCTCCTCTCTCCTGGATCAAACCAAATCAAAAGGGGGCTAAACTAGGTTCAAATCTTGTCCAAATTCAGCGAAACTGAACCTAGAAAATTCTAGAACCTAGTTGGACTTGGCTAGAGGCCTCCCTCACCTATAAATAGATCCTTAGTCTTTTGTAAAAAAAAATCTGTGAACTATACCATGCCAGTATTATACTAAAATAATGATATTTTTTATTATCCCTTAAAAATCCTCTACTTTTGGAGAGAGTGGAGCCTCTCTCTCTCTCTTCAACCATTCTTGGAGCTTTCCTTTCAACACACAAACCAATTGATTGGTTGGGGGCTTCTTCTATGATAGAGAAGCAAGCAAAAACAAGAGGTAAAGTGTGATTTTATGGTTTTTTCAATACTATTCTCAATGTTTTCACTTCTCAACCCCTCTCAAGCTTGAGAAGTTTCTTAATAAGTGTTTATAATACAAATCAAGCTTTTCTTAAGTGCTATAATGAATAATTAAGAAAAGTTTACATTTTATGCTTAAATTAGAATGCTTTCATGTTTATCTCTCTTCCCCCCAAAGAATGGTCATTCCTATGGCCAATTCTCTATTCAAATGATGCTTCTCATGGAGAAATTCTTAATTCACAAATCAAACTCTAGGCTTGTGAAGCTAAAGGTTAAGAAAATGGTTTTTTATACTTATATGCTTGTAAATTATGGTAATATTATGAGATAAATCCATAAATTAGATTTAAGATTAAAAGATAGTTATACTATCATAATTATATTACTATGTCTTATTCTTTTCAAGAATATTAAAATTTGCCAATAATAGCAGCGGTAGAAATTGATACATAATTCATTCTTATGCATAACGTGAAAAGAGAACTTCCTACCATATTCTAGGATTGAATATCCTAGGCTAAAAGAATGATTTTCATCACATTCAAGGAAAAACTAAATTTTAAGGTTTATGTATAATTAAATAATTAAGAAAAGAGAAAATTATGATAATTATATTTAAATGATAAAAGAGAAATTTCTATGATATTTGAAATTCAATCATTTAAATGGAAAAAAGTGAAACTCCTAGCATATTAGAATTCATGGATATTTTATTTAAATTCAAAGATGAATTTTAGATAAATTTATTTTATGCATGAGAAATATTTAAATGATAAAGAGAAATTCCTATGACATTTGGAATTTAATCATTTAAATGAAAAAAACTAAATTTCTAGCATATTAGAATTAAATATTTTATTTAAATTCAAAGATGAATTTTAGATAAATTTATTTTATGTACGAGAAATATTTAAATGATAAAAGAGGAATTCCCATGACATTTGAAATTCAATCATTTAAATAGTAAAAGTGAAATTCTTGGCATATTGAATTAATGGATATTTTATTAAAGAAAATAGAGATTTTAGATAGAATTATTTTATGATAAAAGAGGAATTCCCATGACATTGGAATGTAAATAATTAAATGCAGAAAGAGAAATTTCCATGATATTTGAGGTCCAAGAAATTAAATGGAAAAAAGAAATTTTTTTAGTATAATTCAATTTATGATTATTTATCAAAAGTGAAAATATGGGTAGAATTGATTTTTGTAAATCACATGAATTCTTTTATTCAAAAGAGGAATATTGAATATAACTCATTTGAGAAATTGAGAAAGAATATGGAAATAGTTGTCGAGAAAAAGAACCTTTATCTAGGCCAAGCAATTGGCAGAAATTTAGAAAAAGTCTCATTATTAGTATCGAAGTAGAAAAAGCTACTAAATGGGATGTAATAGGATGTGAATGGATGTGATAAGATGTAAATGGGATGTGAAAGGATGCGAATGGATGTGATAAGATGTAAATGGGATGCGATAGGATGTGAATACATGTGATAAGATGTAAATGGGACGCGATAGGATATGAATGAATGTGATAAGATGTAAATGGGATGCGATAGGATATGAATGAATGTGATAAGATGTAAATGGGATGTGATAAGATGTAAATGGGATGTGATAGGATGTGGTGTAATGAAAATGAATGTGGATGAGATGTGAAGTAAATGGATGTGGATGTGAATGATGAGATGAGAGGATATGTGAAAGGGTGAGATGGGAAGTAAATGGATGTGGATGTGTATGTGAAAGAATGGATGTGGATGTGTATGTGAAAGAATGTGATGTGTTGTAAGGGGATGTGGATGTGTATGTGAAAGAATGTGATGTGATTTAAGGGGATGTGGATGTGAATGTGATGTAGATGTGGTGTAATGTAAAGAGATGTATTTGAATGTTATGTGGATGTGGATGTGGATGTGGATGAGATGTGATGTGATGTGAATATATGTGGATGTGAAGTGATAGATGTGAATGTATGGATAGATGTGGATAGTCATACATGTGAATGATTGGATGGATGTGGATGAATGAGATGAGATGTATATGAATGAGATATGATGTGGATGTGATGTAATGTGGATGGGATGAATGAGATATGATGTGGATGTGATGTGATGTGATGTAATGTGGATAGAATGTATGTGATAGGATGGTGATGAGAATGAATGTGATGGATATAAATGGATGTGATGTGATGGATGTAAATGGATGTGATGTAAATGAATGTGATGGATGTGATGTGATGTGATGATGTGAATAGATGTGATGCGAATGAATAAGATGGGTGTGAATGGATGTGATGGGTGTGAATGGATGAGATGGGTGTGAATGGATGAGATGTGATGTGAATGGATGTGATGTGAATCGGATAGGTGAATCGGATAGATGTGAATGAATGAGATGTGATGTGAATGGATGTGATGTGAATGAATAAGATGGGTGTGAATGGATGAGATGTGATGTGAATCGGATAGATGTGAATGAATGAGATGTAATGTGAAATGTGAATGAATGAGATGTGATGTGAGATGGATGTGATGTGAATCGGATAGATGTGAATAAATGAGATGTGATGTGAAATGGATGTGATGTGATATGAAATGGATGTGATGTGAATCGGATAGATGTGAATAAATGAGATGTGATGTGAATAAATGAGATGTGATGTGAAATGGATGTGATGTGATATGATGTAAATTGGGATGATAGATGTGATGTGAATGGATGTGATGTTATGTGATGTGAATCGGGATAGATGTGAATAGATGAGATGTGATGTGAATGGATGAGATGTGATGTGAAATAGATGTGATGTGATGTGATGTGGATCAGGGTAGATATGAATGGATGAGATGTGAATGAATGTGATGTGATGAGATGTGGATATGAGTAGATGCGAGTGGATGAGATGTGATGAGGATAAATGAGGAAATATGTGATGAGATGGAAAATGATGTGATTGGATGAGAATGGGAATACATATGAATTGGACGTGGATTAAATAATGTGGACCATTAGGAAATTTTTGAGCTCATTTTGGGGCCCTGTAAGGAAGTTTGACCGGAATATTCCCTCCAAAAAGGGGGCACTGGTGGATAAAATTTTTGCAAACGAACTCCAAATTTGTCGGACCTCACATATTTAGATTCTACTCTTCACGTGAATCTTTCCTAGGCAAAAAGGAATCTTCTAGGTATCTACTATCTTGTCCCTTCTCCGAACCCTATCGTGTTATATATCAATGGATAGCTTTTGAAGAGTAGAATCTAAATATGTGAGGTCCGACAAATTTGGAGTTCGTTTGCAAAAATTTTATCCAGTGCCCCTTTTTGGAGGGAATATTCCGGTCAAACTTCCTTACAGGGCCCCAAAATGAGCTCAAAAATTTCCTAATGTGATGTGGAACAATGTGGAAAGACGAGAGTTCATTATAGAAACTGTATTTATGACCTATTTTTAAATGACTGTTTTATGTCAATAATGCTGGGGAAGCATTTTGACCATCTTGTGAATGAGGTCGTGGAGAACTAACTGATAAAGTTGCAACAGATGATGAAGAGTCAACGGAGGACGTCTCACGTAGCAAGGTCGGCCGAGGTCTTGACCAGTCTCGGTTCGATTTAGATGGTGAGCTTCCGGTACGGTGGATGAGGGACCAAGGAAGCGACCTATGAGTGAAGCACTAGGTGACCTGCGAAGGATTCTAGAGGGTGCTGACCATATGGTGCTCGGGATCTGGGTTGCCGAAGATACCCACACGTGCGTCGAGGAATCGAAAAGGCCCCTGAGTGGACAGGTGGTAAGCGTTCTGGTTGCCAATGATGCCATAGGTACACCGATGAAGGAATGATTGGAAATTAGAATTCAACCGAATATTTTGGAGGATTATTATCAGTGATACTATGGTTTCGTTAAAAGATTGTTTTAAAGTCAACTCAATCTGTGAAATAGGCAATTTCATATTGGGTGTGTAAGTGGTGTGACTATCTTGAAGTTTGCATGAAGCACCGGCTAGGGGGCATGGGAACTCTTTTCCCTGGTACCCAGGACAAAACCTAACCAAATTCCCAATTGGATCCCATCACTACAGTTGTTGGGTGGTTGGCTAACCCATGGGGCTGGATGGGGTTAGGCTGGACTGATGGATCCCTAAAATGAGACTCAATTCTGTTATGGTACGATAGATGAAGTAAATCCTGGATAGTAATTATTCTATAGAAAAGAATCAACGACTGTGCCTCTCGATGAGGAAAAAAGCGTTAGTCTCTATGATCCAAGTGCAAGTTTCTTCCTTGATCTTACCAAGTGACTTACAGGTTTGATCGAATCAGTTTGGTCTGTGGTGGCCTTGACTACATTAGAATAAAAATATCCTGGAGGAATCGCCCGTGCTTTTTGGGTGAGGGAAGTTTTTCCGGGTTCGATTTTGGAAGAACCGAGGGATTAGTCTCTTGTCCGGATATCCATGTGCGAGGCTCCGAGTGAGAGGCCCTGCCCCGCGCAAGAAGTGCTACTTCCGCTGCTAGCACCTCCGAATTCATTACGCGGAGGGGGCAGGGATCTTTCAACTCCCATGTGCTTGTGATGCTCTTGTAGGACTTCTCTGTAGCCTTGCACCCACCTGGCTGAGAACCCACATTACAAATGACACAATCACATTGACATGCTTTTCCATGCAACCCAAAAGTAGATCCTCTAATCTGGTTCAATGCATCTATTAAGAATGACATCTCAACATGTGTTATGCAGCAAGTGTATCGATCCTCTAGCTTGCGCACAAAGTATGGCTTTAATTTCTCAAAAGCTTGTTGATGAACTGGTGCCTGTGGATGCATCTCCTTAAACAACAAATATAATTAAACTTGCAATACAAAACCATCGTAGCAAGTTAAACATTTGGTTTGAAACTAGTTTGTAGTTATAGGTTCCTAGGTGTATGCAGCTGATTCACCAACCGGTATCTTATTGGTTTAACATCGGTATCATATTGTTTCAAAACTGGTGTTGTCTAAAGCAAAGTTGATCTTTACGTTATATCTGATGCATGTTGTATAGAGATAATGTTCCAAACGGTATCATACATGTACAAAACACTGGTATCATATGGCCACCCAAATTCTCCTTCCCGTCTTTACCCGGTATCATACCAGTGTTCAACTGGTATAATACCAATTAGAAAATTTGCTATATACAAAGTACATTAGAGGAGACCATGCTCTTAAGCCAGTATTATAGCAGTGTTTAATTGGTAGCTGGTCTTTTCCCTATCATTAGTGTGTTAGTTATATATAGCTATCATTCCACAACCGGTATCATATTGGTTTGGGAGCAGTGTGATACTGGTGAAAAGCCTATTAAGCTTGTTTTTGCTATAGCCTAAGTGTATAAAGGTTGTTTTCGATCGGGCATCTTACTAGTTTAACACCAATCTCTTACCGGTGTTAATCCCACACCATGATCCTCAATTGAGGACATTAATAAGTGTCATGTAAAGGCACTATAAAGGTTGTACAGTGTGAGACATTGGCCACCCAAGGCCTAGTTAGTAAGTTTTGGCCGCCCAAGTGTGAATAAGGGCCAATTGAATATAAGGTATTTTCTCATAATGAAAGGACACAATCCCCTTTGTGCTATTGAGAGCTCTTCCCTTGTACTTGTGAGAGAGTGAGGAGTGAGAGCATTCTAGCATTGTGCCTCTTTCATGCTTGTGTGTTTATGCTTGTATGAGAGAGTGAGAGAGAGTGTGATTGGCCTATGTGATGGTGTGAGCAGCTCCACGGTGATAGTGTGGAGGTGGAGTTTGGAGTTTGGAGCATACATGCGAGCTTGGAGGCTTCAAGAGACATGAGCTCGAAGCATTGGTAAGTACCCCACGACAGTTGTGTTTCATTGTTCATCCATTAGGTGAATGTGTAGAGTTCCCTCTTGGAGGTGTGGTCAAGCATAACATTTTTGGCACCGCTACTACCGGGGAAACACCTTTGTTTCTTCCATACTCTTTGAGTTTCAGCTCCCATTGCATAGTATTCATTGTTGCCTTTGCATTTTGGTAATGCATTGTATGGAAAATGGAAGGATAAGTTGTGTGTGGTTGAGAAAAAAAATTATAGTTTTGATGCTGTGAATGTTGTGGAAAGTAGTTTAGGAAAGGATTCATTGGTTACTCTTGATAAGTTTGATGTTAGCACCACAATCCTAGAAATCTTGATTTAACCATACTCCTTCACACGTAGCAATGGCTGCACCCCTGTATTCAGTCTCTGTACGACTAGATAAAGCAACAGTAGGTTGCTTCTTGCTACTCCAACTCACCACGGCACTTCCAAGTGTAAAGGCATAACCACTAGTAGACCTCCTGTCATACGAGCTACCTGCCCAATCTGCGTCTATGTAGCCATGTATATCCAAGCCTTTACCATGCTCATAAAGAAGACCATAATGTGCAGTGGTCTTTACATATCGCATAATGAGACTCACTACATCCAAATGAGGTTTTCTGGGACTCTGCATAAATTGGCTTACTAGCCCCACAGCATAACTGAGATAAGCATAACTAAGATCCGGGCGTGTGATAGTCATGTAAATAAGGCTTCCAACCATCTTTTTCTATACATAGATGGATCATCCAACTCTTCACCAAAATTAGCCCGCAACTTCACATTCTGCTCCAAAGGTATACTCATTGGCTTACACCCTGTCATTCCATATTTTGCCAACATATCCAATGCATATTGGCATTGCACTAACCATGTACCTGCATGGTCTTTGATCACTTCAATCCCAAGAAAGTATCTCAATTCACCCAAGTCTTTCATGTCGAACTGCCCACTCCTTCTTGACATGTATAACATCTGTAGCATGGTCTCCTGTGACAAGTTATCCACATAGATGACAAGACAATCCCATGATCTGTTTTCTTCACATAGAGTGAAGAATTTGCTATAGAAACCTGAAATCCAAGGGAGATAAGATATCTGCTCATCTTATCACTCCAAGCACGAGGTGCTTGCTTCAAACCATATAATGCCTTTTTTAATCTGCATACATGAGTGGGATATCTTGGGTGTACATATCCTTCTGGCTGTGCCATATAAACTTCTTCTTGTAGATCTCCATTTAGAAATGCATTTTTCACATCCATTTGATGCATTTCCCAACCATTTGCTGCAGCCATAGCAATGACTGCTCTCACTGTTCCCATCTTTGCAACTGGACTAAATGTTTCATCATAGTCCAAGCCTTGGGTTTGTGCATAACCCTTAGCTACCAATCTTGCTTTATGACGTTCAATGGAACCATCTTACTTGCATTTCACTTTATAAACCCATTTGCAACCAATAACATTTTTGTCTTGTGGTAATGCAACCAAATCCCATGTTTCATTATGAACCAATGCGTCCATGTCAACATCCACTGCCCATACATGCTTCCCAATAGCTTCTGTATAGCATGTAGGTTCCACATGCTTCACCAAAGAGGTCATATATGCATAATGCATAGCGAAATCATGATATGTCAACCTGTCTGGATATCTGACCCTTTGGGATCTCCGCAATGCATGCGGATCACTCTGAACACCTGTCACTCTAGCATGTGGAGGCACATATCTATCCTGCCTTGCACCAGGTGTGCGTAAAACAGGTATGCCAAGTTCCTCATCCAAACTCTCTGAACTTGACGACTCATAACCTGTAATTCCAATTCCTTCAACCTTCTTCTTCCCTTTATCCACAGCACTACTCCCAGTGCTCTCACACTCTCATGCCTCAAGCATCCTGTGACCATGGACGTACAGTGCTACTCTCAGACTCTGCTGGCCCAAACATAGAGATAGAACTTGCTTGTGGTAAGTTCACATGCACATCAGCATCAAGAGAATCAATGACACCCTCATCCTTTGCTTTGTACCAACTAGCAAGTTCATCAAACACCACATCTCGTGAGATAACCACTTGCCTAGTTTGTGGATTGTAGCATTTATATGCCTTCTTGCGATCTTGTGCATAACCAACAAACATACACTTTTCTGCCTTAGGATCCAATTTCCTCCTTCTCTTGTCAGGCACATGTACATAAGCTATGCAACCAAACACTTTGAGGTGTCCAATGTCTGGCCTAAAACCTGTAAGTCGCATCTCTGGCGTACTTCCATGTATGGCTACTGTGGGTGTCTTATTAAGTATATACACTGCAGTGGCACTTGCTTCTGCCCAATAATAGTCGGGCATGCTCTTTTCATTGAGCATTGCCATGGTCACTTCACAAATGACTCTATTCTTTCTCTCAACAACACCATTTTGCTGATGTGTATACCTACAAGTTAACTGCCTTCTTATGCCATGCTTTCTCAAGAAATGCTCAAAAGCATGTGAGGTGTATTCACCACCTCCATCTGTCCTCAAACATTTTATCCAAGAGCCATATTGCTTCTCTGCAAAAGCTTTGAAGTTCATAAACTTTCCCAACACTTCACTTTTCTCTCTGAGAAAGTAAATCCAAGTCATTCTGCTGAAATCATCAATGAATGTCACATAATATAAGCTACCTTTAATAGATGGGTTTTGTGCAGGGCCCCATACATCGCTATGAACTATCTCAAGTGGCATGCTACTCATGTTGCCTTCTCTAGGAAACGGCAACCTCGCCTGCTTTCCAAACTGACAGGCATCACAAACATGCATATTCCCATCATACTTGAATCTAGGCAACCCACTAACAATGCCTCTTGCCTGCATGTTCTTTAACCTTTGTATATTCACATGTCCAATCCTCTTATGCCACATGTCAATGTCGTGTACCACATTTCGGCTTTTAGAGAACATGGCTGATTTCAACTCAGGAATCCCAGCATCCAGCTTAAATAACCTGCCTTCTTTCTTCCCTTTGGCAATGACTCTACATCCATTTTTTAAATCCTCAACGAAGCAACCATGCTCATTGAAACGAACCTGTAATCCCTATTCCACCATTTGACCAACTGAGGCCAAACTTTTTGTAATAGAAGGCACATACAATACATCTGTCATAGACTTTGTTTCACCATTGTGCATAACCAATGGTACACTTCCAACATGTGTAATGGCATGTTGGGTATCATCTCCTGTCTCCACATAGCCTCGCACATCCATAGGCTTCATATGCTCAAACCATTCACCATGACAAGTCATATGGTTTGATGCTCCAGAGTCCATATACCAAGTGTCATCAGTTTCACCATTCGACATCATAGATCCCACAACATTTTTCATCGCAAACAAGTGATTTGCACTGCCATCATTACTGCTTGATGCATAATTTCCACCATGTTGTGCATAATGTCCACCATAACTGAAATAATCATAGACGGTCCCAAGCATACGTCATATACCGCACGTATTAATATTTATAGTGGTGTCACCCACGATATTAACCTAGCCGGTATGACGCAAGAGTAACCTAGGCGTCCCCAAATTACTCAAAAGGGGAAAATCATATTTTTAAAGAGGACTTAAAATATATTCTCATGACATCCCTCTTGCTTGAGTTTGCAATTGCCCTCATTTGCTGGGTTTGAAAAGAACGAAGGATCTCAGGATAAGCTCGGAAAAATTTCTCGGGCATCCATTTTGTATCTTCTTGAGGATGGTTTTTGAATGTCAAAAGATATTTGATGTATTGGTTCCCAGTTCTTGTTGTTGTCGTCTCTTGATCAATAATAGCATCAGGAACTAAGACTTCTTCCTAAGTGCTCTACCCCCTCTCAAATCATTTTGTTTACGGAAACAATCACGTGCAATATGACCAAATTTTCCACAGTAATGGCATTCCACATTTTGCATAGATGTTTGTTGGCCTTGCCAACGTCCTCTACCACGAGGATTACCTCTGCCTCTCTGAGGTGTATATCCACGACCACCTCTAGCACCATATGTAGGCTGAAAATTCTGTTGTGGTGACTTGTCCTGCCATCCACGACCATTACCATGGCCACGTGATGCAAATCTCCCCCTGCCTCTAAATCCCCTTTGTGAATAGAAAGCCTGATTTCTGCCATTATCATCATGACTAGTAGATGCATCATGAAAGGAGTCACTGAGTTTGATTTCCTCAACAAGCAAGAGTAAAACCAACTCATCAAAGTTTGGTAAACGTGTACTCCAAACCGAGATGGATGTATCAAAAGATTTATACTCCTTGCCAAGACCACGCAGCAAGGTTATGTCTACCAAATCATCATCAGGCATGGGGGCATTGATTGTTGCCAATGCATCTGCATACTTCTTTATCTCTTGTACATAATCATGGATGCTCCTTCCTTTCCATTTCACATTATGAATCTGTTGTCGCCGCGCAACTAAGACTTGCGAAAGCACTAGTGTCTGTATCAAACAGCTTTACCAATGTATCCCATGCATCCTTGGGATTCTCAGCATCATGTATATGTATGAGTATAGCATCCGAAATACATATAGACAGGTAATGCAAAACTTTGTATGCTCTTTCTGACCATTGCTGAGCTATAACCTGTTGTTGCTGTGTAGGTTATCGGGGTAGTTCTGGCTCTGGCTCCGCACCTGTAATAAGATTCCAAAAACCTTTTCCCTTCAAAAAACTTTTAATCCTGTACTTACATGCCTGGAAGTTCTTCCTATCCAATTTTTCACCCACAATTTATACTGGGTTGTCTGACATATTTGCTCAATGCAAATGCACCTTCCGCACACGTCCAAATCTGTAAACAAGCCTTCCTCAGCTCAACCACACTCTAGTGAGTGTTCCAGATACTCCAAAGTAGTCAACAAACTTCACTTTTGATGTAGAAAATCAAACTGATTGCATCCAAAATGAACTGGCATATGCAGTCCAAGGTACCCTGTTTTGACGCACTTTCCAAGGCTTCAAATTGCAATGTAGTGGTTCAATCAAGTGTGGATAACTTGCATTGACACCTAAATAAGCTCAATGTTGCATATCAACACCAACCAAGATGCGTACATATCAATTTTGTCAAACCCCCTTCTCTGTTTTGAGAAAAACCAGAAAAACCAGTAAAACCAGTAGTAAAATTGCTCTAATTTCTTCAATGCTTGTCCAAATTGAGACACCAGGCATTCATTAGCTTAGCAATGATGTCCACTAACTCCATGTAAAAGGAATTAGAGCAATTGTTTAAGATGAGAGAGTAATTAGTCGATTAATCACACTCTATTTCACTAATGACAGTAGATAGCCTGTTTAATCAGCTCATTTCTAGCTCCATAAGGCATAATTGCTCCAACCAATCATGTAGCTTCCTTCTTAAGTGTATGTACCACACAATTGCTAAGGCAATTTTGGAATTTATCTAACACACCAGTTGATTTGTGGTGGCCTCCACTTAGCAAATATGTGAAAAACTGCTTTGTTTTCCCTGTATGAGCTGTGCCGCCTACTGTAGAGGAGATTTGGAAGGATTGTAGTGTCAATTGAAAGTGTATTTAGTTGCCTAACACACCAAGGCATGTGCGTAACCCATCAATGGTCTGATTTTTGCCAAAAACTTGCTCTAATTTCATCCACCACCAAGTGACTCTTTTTCTCTCTTTTGTGAGAGCTTCAAAACCAGTAATTTTTAATCATTCAAATGCATCATATTTGCTCCAAAATCAGTGTAGGGCTTGCACATGAGTTGCCAATACATACATCCTTGTCACATACATGTTTCCTTTCCAGATTTGCATCCATTTTCACCATACATCACCGCTTCCAAGCTCCAATGGAAAGCTTGCAAAAAACCAAAATTTTCTTTTGCTTTGGGCAACCCTAATTTGTCTTGTTTGTGCTTGTATCACCTGCAATCCGCTCAAGGATGTTTAGAATACCTTACCCGATAGGCCAAGCTCTCAGATTTGATAGAAATTGGTGTGCTCTAAGCTTCACAGCATCAATGGCAAGCTTCACAGCTTCTTCTCCCTCTTCTCTCACTCACTCACAAACCCTAATAGAGAGCACCAGGCTCTGATACCATGATGAAAAACAGGTAGAGGGAGAGGAGACACACACACAGGAGCAAACCCTAATGTATATTACAAACCCTAACCATAGGGGAAAGCCATCTCCCTTCTCACACAATGCATAAAGCCATAATCCATAATACACAAGACACACTATGTGTTGTATCCACACTCAGCTAACCCTAGCTAATGTCCACACACTACGACCAGCTGGACGCAATCATTTATGTCTCACACATGTTCCTACCTAACATGCCAGCACATAGCACAGCTGGCACAATCTGACATCGAGCTTGAATCTCAACACATGCAAGGAGTGCTACTTCCGCTACTAGCACCCCCAAATCCGTTGCGCGGAGGGGGCAAGGATCTTTCATCTATCGCCCACGAATTCGGTGACCAGGTCTTCAAAACTTGGTAACAGGTTCTGAGGATAGAATCTACTTCAAGAAAGGGAAAATGTTAATCCCATTTGGATTAACACCATGATCCTCAATTGAGGACATTAATAAGTGTCATGTAAAGGCACTATAAAGGTTGTACAGTGTGAGACATTGGCCACCCAAGGCCTAGTTAGTAAGTTTTGGGTGCCCAAGTGTGAATAAGGGCCAATTGTAGATAAGGTATTTTCTCAACAAAAGGACACAATCCCCTTTGTGCTATTGAGAGCTCTTCCCTTGTACTTGTGAGAGAGTGAGGAGTGAGAGCATTCTAGCCTCTTTCATGCTTGTGTGTTTATGCTTGTATGAGAGAGTGAGAGAGAGTGTGATTGGCCTATGTGATGGTGTGAGCAACTCCACGGTGACAGTGTGGAGGTGGAGCTTGGAGTTTGGAGCATACATGTGAGCTTGGAGGCTTCAAGAGACACGAGCTCGAAGCATTGGTAAGTACCCCACGACGGTTGTGTTTCATTGCTCATCCATTAGGTGAATGTGTAGAGTTCCCTCTTGGAGGTGTGGTCAATCATAACAACCGGTTTTCTTGGTTTTATTTATTGCCGTCCCAAGTTGAAAACCATTTTGAACCATGCCTTGCCTTGTGAGGGAGGATGGTTTCTTTTTATTTTAAGAATTCCCAATGCACCACTAACCTCTTCATTCATTAACTATCTTTTCTTATTCCTTCGGAAGGAACAAAGACCATTGAATGTCATTTCACATCAAAGCCATCGACAAAGCTTGTTCATTCTCCCCACACAAAGGTCTTCAATGCTATCACACGGACGCAATCGTCATCAGGAAGGGGGAGAATGTTAATCCAGTTCTAGGATTAACAAGAGCTACCACCATTATCTTACATCAAGGAGTCACGATAGATAAGCCAAAGGGTCATACATTCAAGATATGAAGCAATAGTGTCCAAAGCTACAACTCTGACAGGCGCCCGTAATGGTGTGACGGAGTATTTTTGGCAATTCTCGCTTCAAGAGCATGTGGTAACAAGATAGGATGAAGCCCTAAGTGATGTACTTCATGGATATATTATGAGAGTATTCATTGTAATAGAATTAGGTCTGTTATGAGCCTAAAGTGCCCGGTCGACCATAGTTTAAGTGAGTGTGAACACTTATGGCCATGTATATAAGTGAATTTCTCTCATAATACAACATACTCTCCCATTGTGCAATTGAGTCTTGCTCTTGCTAATCCTCTTGCTAATCTTTCTCCCTAATGCATGCTAGTGAGTGTGTGTGAATGAAGTGAGGTGAGAGGAGAGACGAGGACCAGTAGTGCAACGCGGCGGTGTGACAATGCTCGCGGGAGATGCGGTGGAATTGCTTCTCAAGGAGTTGTAGAGCTTGGAGACCTCAAGGGTTACTAGCTTGGCCATTGGAAAGATCCTCATGACAGTTGCGGTTCACCAGGTAATCTCTTTTTGGATGTGTTTCAAGGAGGGTTAGGGTGAGCCATAACAGACTCGCAACCCTCTACATAGCCTAAACTTCTATATATGCCTCCTCTAAATGCTTGGGAATCTATGATGGGTGAAAGGTCCATGCATATATGTGTGTGTCGATGAAAAGGGGCCTGTAATAGGCACACAGAGAGAGAGAGAGAGAGAGAGAGAGAGAGAGAGAGAGAGAGAGAGACGTGGGAGAGGTGCCGAAATGAGTGCACCACCAGCTACTTGTAACTATTTTTTGTTTTCAGGCTTCTCAAATGTACAAAATGTGGGAGAAAATGAGGGAAAATGACTTTTTCAAATGTCTAAAAACCAATTTAAAAGCCATGTCCCAAGACATAGGTTTCGAGTAGTCCACCTTACCATACATCCACCCAGCACAGCAGAGCAGATCAAGTGGTACTTGATGTGTCTATGAAGTGGTACAAACTACAGAATGATGAGGCTCTCCTATATATAGTGTGTGGCCTACTGGTCAGCCTAGTGAAAGGACAGTCGGCCAGCAGCAAGACAAAAACATTAATAAAAACTAATATATCTAGAATACTCCAGATAAATCCCCTTTTTAGGGCTAGATAAAATGCCATTTCACCCAATATGATGTGGTTTCTCGGGCTTTGAGGTGCCAAGTCACAACCACTCAACTAGATTTTGATGACCTCAGCTCCCTTCTCTTTAAGAAGAAGAGTCTATCCTCGTTTCTTAGGGTAAGATCAAGCTATCTCTTAATAGTTCCGATCAGGAACTTACTTCTATACAAAAGAAAGGTCAGAGTTGGTGCTTGTCATGTGGGAAGAGAGGCCATTTGTTTAAGGACTGCTTGTCCAAGAAGAAGGATAAGACCAAGGGCCAGTCTTCATCTTAGAACAGGGGCAAAGAACAACACAAGACAGTGATACAGATACTTATAGTGACTCATCTAGGGATCCCAGGGCGCTTTTTGATCAAGAGGACCAGGATGGTGTTCTTCTCCAGTATATAGATAGTTTCTCACATGTGCTTCCAGCTAGAGGAGGCTTGTGTGGGCGGGAGAGGGGGCTGTTAGTAGCTCCATTTTTTGTTGCATGGGAACCATGAGTCAGAGTTCCAAGCATTGAAAATTTGGCAGGACAAGATCAGCTTTGGTGTAGCAGAGACTATGGATAGGATCTGTTCCAAGTTCATTGTTCGAGGTTTTGGTACATGATGTGTTCAGAGTCCACTATTGGGGGATAATGGGTGCATTGTGTCTCGCAGCTCATTATTCTATTCTTAGAGTTCACTGCACACTGGTGTGGGAATTTAGAGCCAAGAAGATTTCTTTGCTGTTCTAGGTGGCATTGTGTTTCAAGGAAACAAGTTGGCGGGTGCTCTCTCCAAGGTGATTCCAGTATCTGCAGTACTAGAGAGTCCATGGTTGCATCTTCATTAACTTTTCTTCTTCAGATTTTTGCACACTATGAGCTACAGAGGGGGTGTTAGAATATTATGCATCTCACTGTTTGGGGACTTGCTATTTTTTAGGATTTTATACTTTTTCTCATGATTTGTGGGCTGTGGAGCAATCTACCAACTCCATAGGGGTAGTCGTCCAACTCCTAGCATCCCTATATAAAGGGCCTCCTCATCATCACTTGTTGTATCCAATCCCTACACATTGTAATGCTCTTTGGTTGGCTATTGCCATTGTAAAAGCCTCATCCAATAAAGGTGATCTTGTCAACAACTGCTCTCTCTCTCTCTCTCTCTGTCTCTCCTATGTTTTTCTTCCACATTGTACAACTTTATCAATTGGATGGTAGCACTTGCTCATAAGCGGTGCATCCAAATATCTAGGAGTTCCATCTAAGTCTTGGTGGACCATGTTGATGTTGTAGAGGTTGTCATGGGCATTCTCATATTGGCTTGTGTAGTCACCCTGACTCTCCCTGACTCTCCTCATGAAGAATTTATCTATGATGTTTGGAGGTTGAGTCCTTACTGGCTTAGTCTTAGATTTGGTTGCTTCAACAACTCTTATAGGTCACTCCTAGTGGCCTAATGCTTTCTATGTTTAGTGTAGGGATGTACATCATTCCATGCGAGTCGACATAAAAGTCTTGGCCATCCCGCTAATGACCATCATTCCAAGAGTATTTCATTAGCATCAATATAGACTCGAACGTAAGAGGTTTTGTGGAAACCATAGTGTTGCAATATGTATGTTTCATTGTCTCCATTGCCATGTGAATGTTCCCTCACTTGTTCACTCCTAGCTCTTCTTGTTCACTTGTTCCCTCAATTATTCACTCTTGGCTCTTCTTTCTCCCCTCTAAGGAATTGATTAAGCTCATGCGTCTCTCTTTGACTGTCCTATGAATACTGAACGCTCTTGTCTCTCCATCCTAGTTACTGGGAGTTCTATTAGGCTCAGGACCTTGAATCCTCTGTGGTGGTGGATTCTTGGTCTAATTGAGTACCTCGTGCTATTAGGGTTGTTAAATCTACTGGTGACCCTATAGCACTCCCTATAATAGATGCATGTGATACCATCTTGTGTCATAGGTTGGGTTTGAAAAAGTAGTAGCAATGATTTGGCCCGACTGTAAATGCATAAGCACTTGAATAAATGCTAGAATCGCTTCTCTTGCTTTTTTTCTTTTGAATTTTTTATTTTTCTAATTTGTTTGTTGAGTTTCAATTGATTTTTTTTTACTTTTTTGGTTTTTTGTGATTTTTGTGGCTATTTAGGTTATTGTGTTTTTAAGGAATAGTTAATGTTCAGGGCAATCTTGGGTTTCGTGAATGCTTGGGGATTTCACTCTTTAGAATTTTTTGGACCCAACCAATCGGACAATCAGATGGCCTAGCCTCAACACTATCTCCCACGTGGCCATAAAGACCCCTTAGGCATGGGATCATTAGAGCCAGCCTGCAGGACAATGGGGTCATCCGATATCTGGCATCTTTTTGTAAACTCAGGCATTTTTTGTAAACTCAGGCATTTTTTGCAAACTCAGGCATTTTTGTAAACTTGGTCAAATTTGTAAACTCGAGCTCGGTGGTCGCCCGTCAAACGGGCGGCAACAAGCACCTAGGGAGAGAGAGAGAGACATGAAAGGCATGAGAGAGAGGAACCAGGCTGCCGTGGATGCAAAACCCTACCATTACGCCCACCCGCGTTCATGCTTTGGATAGTCGGCCCCATTGCTTATCCCCCCCTCGACAATCCAATTGACCAGTGGCCGGTGCTCAGGCTAAGATCGGATGGCCCTCGTTAAACCTACCCACACGCCCAACCTTCCAGCATTGATCCCATGTCCAAGGTCAAGAGGCCAGGGAATTAGGGAGAAATCATGTTGATATATAGGTGGAAGGATCACTTTACCCACATGATCCCTCGACCCAACAGCCACCTAAATTTTCACGCCTAACTTCTTTGATCAAATATGTTTGTGTGAGAGCAATGCTGGCTTGCTTGGTTATACAACAAGGCTTGCTATAATCAGGTGCAAAGCGTTTGGATATTGTCAAAAAGGATGCTGATGATAAAGGAAGCTCAGATCGAGTAGTTGAATGCTCAATTGTCTAACAAGGAGAATGAATACAATGAGTTGGTCGAAGTTGTTTGCTCAGCATTTGCAGAACCATGAATTGGAACAAAAAGCAAAGGATCTAGAGGCTAAGAACAACAAATTAGAAGTGGTATTAGAGAAGACAGTCAAACATGGGCCCACCTCTGATTGGATGCACGTGAACAACTAAGATAATAAAGACCACTTGCTACATTGTCAAAAAATAATGAAAACAACAAATGCCATATACATGCCGAGATTGATAAGTTGAAGAACCTTAAAAAGACAATGGAGCACTCTCACAAGTCTTGTCAAGACAGATGGTGAAGTCTACACTTTCTCATTCAAAGGTTCAGAACAATTAGTGATGTGATGATCTCGTGCATGCACGATTGCAAGATGTGAAGAATGCAAAAGTTCATAATAATTAGTGATGATCTCGTGTATGCACAATTGCAAGATGTGAAGAATGCATTTACTACAACTAAAGTTCAAGGTATTTGTGAAAAAGTTGGTTTAAGTAGAGAATCCTATTCAATGATCTACAGACAAATGGATGTAGGTTTTAAGTCCATGTTGTAAATAAAAGGGTAACTCCACTGTCTTGCCCTTTTAGTGTTAGAAAAGCAAGTCATAATAATGTCCTTGAACTCATTGGTGAGCCTAAACACATAGTTCACTCGCATATATTCAAGCGTTGTGCTAAAAACGTGACCTCAGAAGTGACCTTTGATCTGAATCCAAACAACAATTATGTCTTGGATGTATGCAAATTGCAATCTATGATATGTCTATTCAAGAATGTGGTGGCACACTGAAATTTGTACTAAAACTTGATGAGAGTGAAATTGCGAAGAATCAAAAGATAGAAAGAGTAAGTTTGACACATTGATGAACAGGGCATTGGATCCTTCCATTAAGCCAGGTTATCCTTAGTACTTCAGTGTTCAATCTGAAAAATAAAATTTGGTGGCTCCCAGCATTTGAAGTTTCAAAAGAGGACTATGAGATACTAAAGATGTTTTTCATCTAACAGAGATTCCTACTGTGGCTCAACATCAAAAAAAAAATTCTACATGTGGATGGTTTTGGAGACTACTCAGTGGAATGGCATCTTGCAAGTGATCTGAATATACTAAAGTTCATGTTTGGTGTCTCAAATGCTGCAAATGCAGAGTTTGCTTATTTATATTGCATGCACTCAAGGAAAAAGGGTAAGAATAGAAAAAAGGCATGGAATATGCATACTGGGAGGAAGGATGGTGCATTGACTCATGATCAATTCATATGGGATGGCAGAACAATGGTTAGGGTGGATCCAAAGAGGGACCCTATACTTGTCATTCCTTTAATACAAGTTTATCCTTGTACACTACATGCAATCTATAGAATTGTGGAAAAATTGGTTTATGAATATATATGTTTTGCATATAAAATGCAACCGATGTCAGAGACCCAAGAAGCATGTAAGAGAGTGGAGGAGGTTCTTTCATGCGTGGGTCTACATAAAGGGAAAGTGGAAATCAAGAAAGATGAGAAGAGGTTAGGTGCAAGTGGAAATGCAAACCAAGTATTGATGGAGCCAAGGCTAGAAAATTTTTGTCACCCCAAAGAACCATAAAAGCCATTTATTAGTTCTTCAACCATGGAAGTATGAGGCATGGAGGAAGTTACACGTGGTTGTCCCAGATCGTTAGTAATAATGGCGAGACTAGAATTGCAAAGGCTAATGTATGGATTGCTTTTAATAAGATTGCTACATTTCTACAGAAAATGACATTCAACCAAGAAGATGCCAACAACTCTAAACAAGCTATGACCATGTTTTATAAGTACATGGTGGAAGCATGGACATCAAGTAGCATAACACATTATATGGTAAGATCCCCAATTTTGTATATTCCTATGTTGTTTAGTGATTCTTATTGAAAACAATCAATGTGCATATGCTGTTGTCATTTTTATTACAGCACATTTTGGAGTCTCATGGTCCCTACTTTGTAAATCAAGGAAGCTTAGCTATTTGGTCTACCCCAAGGCATGGAGCATTCACATTAGCAAGCTCGTTGTGGGTTTCAGAAGGCCACCTCACTTGGTGGTGGTGGAATCCATGAAGTCAATGCATTGAGGTAATTACTCATGTGTGGTGGTATAGGAGGACTCTAGTTAGGATAGAGGAGAAAGAAGCCAAAGCTAATAGAACACATTGAATTCATGGGACTTAATGCTTTGGATATTGAAAATTTGATTCTTCAATAAGCTTCACAGCTATAAATCAGTGACTTGGATAAATATTTAATTTGTTTCAATTTATGCTTCACTATACCACCTCCCATGGATACTTTCAATTTTTCAAACTTTTAGACATTAAAACATGGATATAATAATAAACCCAAATCAAAAAGGCCCTACTCATACTCCAGGATCCATGATCAGCATTTTTACTTTAGAAGTGTCATTGTATTACATTAAAAAACCAATTTTTTACAAGCGATGGGAGTCTACTTCTACTCCTGATCCTCCCGACTAACATCCTCTAGGTGTGTGAAGCTTTGCCCTCTTTGAAGATGGCTCGGCATCATCCTGCAAATTGGTGGAACTCTTGATCTTTTAAATCTAAGAAGCTCCCTTTTTCCATATTCACTTAGCATCTTGGGATCCTTGATCCCACATGTTAATCCATATGCAATATAGGCTAAGTAATATTTTCTCCTTAAAGCATACACTCTGGGGCCTTGCCTGATGATTCACATCCAAAAGCATGATTTTGTATGCATTCCACCTAACGGGGTATCCCCCAATATATCTAAATAATGTCTTGATTGCAAACAATGGGAATTCAGCTTTATCCTTTGATAACTTTTTGTGGAATATAATGAACTGTGGAAATTTTAGCTGGTTAAGGTTTTCTCCTAGTGCTGAGTCCTCCCACTCGTGATTCTAACGTGCGCAGGAGAAAATCATCCTCATACACCACCAGCTTTACAAAAAAAAATTTATCCATAAGCCAACAAAACAAATGCAATAGGAAGCTTCATCACACGATATTCAAAATTATTATAATCAGACCTTTTGATTATCATCATTAACAAGTAAATCATTTTTCCATAAGTTTATTGATGACTTGGCATCCTAGAAGGATAAAGACTTCTCTTCCCTTCCCAATTGTGGACTATTGAGTTTTCACTAAATATCTTGAAATTCCTCTTTAGTGGGAAGGTTGGCTTGATATTGAAGAGCATCCTTGTACATCATTGATAATATCTGAGTAGGAGTACATCATTGATAATATCTGAGCATGAGTATAGAACTCATTATCCTTGACATTTGAATCCAGTAAAAGATATTTATCCACACTTGGATCAATGAAATCATCATATTCTTCAAGATTATGTGCAATGATGGCGAGACAGTAGTCCTCCTCCCTGATGTCAAGCAACGCTTTGAATATCTATTAATAGGACATACTCGTCACTTATTGGATATGCAGGGAGGACTGAGGTTGGAAATGTGCTCTATTTCCTCTATCAGAGTGGGGTCTTCATCTTAGCAGAGCTGTATAACAACTTGGGTGTCTTCTCTTTCTGAGGGCATCAATATCAAGTTGCTCACTGAGTTCCCTCTCCGCAGCCAACTTTATCTCCTCCACAATCTCAAGAACCTCATCCTCTTCTGCTCTTAAAGGTTCCTCTGACCTCTCCTCACCTCCTTCTATTAAAACTTTCTCATCCTCAAGCAGTAGCAAATAAACTCGTAGTGGTAGTCAACAAGAAGACATTTACGCTTGTGTACTGGGCACTTACTATTTCTTCTTCTTATCCTCAAAAATCTTTGAAATATTCATGTTTACCTTATCTTTAGGTGATGGTGTTGGCTGACTTTGTGAACGAAATCGAATAATTTCTCCTTAGGCGTTTCTTCAAACCTACTATCGGGTTCGACCTTGATCTCTCAAAAGGATGCATCTACAAGAAGAAAAAAGATGTCAAAATGATTGCCAACTACCCAGCATTGAAAGAATAATTGAGATTTGTAGTTACAGTGCAAACATCAGTATAACGTGGTTTATGGTGATGTTGGCGACGAGTGAAGCTTGATATCGCATTGTGCTGAATCAAAATATACACTTTTCTATTGCACAAATATGCATCAAAAGGTAGCGATACTACAAGTTTTCATTACACCACAACTATGGGCCAACCAGTGATCCTCCGTGAGGTTCCATATTCAAGCTATACTGATTTGCATTGTTAAAATTTAAGCAAATACAACTATTAGCCAGTGATTGGGATTAGGCTTCCATATTCAAGGTAAAAATACCTTGTATATTATTGCAAGTCAATACAATGCGATTTAGGTTGGATGTTGGCAAGGAAAGCCTTATATTGCATTGTACTGACTTGCAATATGCAAGGCCTATATTGCACTAATATGCAACAAACGGGTCTCTAAAGCTCACAACACTACAGCTTTTCATTACAATAATGTAGGGTTCGACCATATGGTTCCCACGTTGCACAAACATGAAACAACCATGTTTCCATTATGGACTGGAGATCGGACGTAGGGTTCCATATTCGCGCTATACTGACACGTATATTGCAAGTCAGTACAACGTGATATAGGGTGGATGTTGGCGAGTGAAGCCTTATATCGCGTTGTATTGAATTACAATATACAAGATCTATATTGCACATATATGTAGAAAACACTAAAAAGCGACTTCTAAAGCTCGCAAATCTAGTCTATTTTTATTAAAAACATGAGTATAGACCGGCGATTCCCATAGGGTTCTGAATTTGCGCTATACTAACCTTGTATAACGTAAGTCAGTACATGCAATTTAGGGTGGATGTTCTTAAGTGAATCCTTGCATCACATTGTACTGACACTCATAATCATTTTTCAATTATACATTATTTGCATAGGTAAAGGAATGATACTCATAATTATTTTTCAATTATGAAAAAAAACATTCTAAAATCGATAAGACTTAAGAACTCACCTTAAAATTGCCACCAAAGGATTGGAGACTGTCACGAATCGGTATCAGGAAGTTATCGCGATAGGAGAATTGCCAAAGCAACAGGCGGTCGCACCATCACAAAGGAGCAAGCAAGAGTAAGAAAGTAGTTCCACAGAAAAAAGCCAAGAGTTTCTAAAACTCATTCTATAAATAATGTATGTGGAAGTGCATGCATTATCCCGCGATCTTTACATGTGGTAGGCATACATTGGCAGTTGCCCATGTTCTTTCACACGAGTGACACGTGTCACTTATACATTCGATCATCATCATTGCATGCCACATGCACCTAACACCATTACTTATGACATCATCATGTAGTGTCACACTTACTCAAGGTGGGACCTCTTCTGTTAAACCCTTAATTGTCGAATTAAGCAGAGAGATTTTCTTAAATAACACAGCTTATTTTCATATATTTTTGTTTACTTAATCTACTCTCCATCGTCTACACCATCTCATCTCGTCACATGGACGACATTCTGTTGACGAGTAAGTTTTCATTTCTCAATTCAATGTTTATTAACTTGCGCCATGTCTTCTTCTTCCTTGGCATGCCTCTTCTACACACGGACTCCAAATAGATTCCTAACAAAAAACACAACACTCCAACACCACTCTTCAGGTAGTATGATCACTACAATGTGAGGAGAGTACACTTATGGGCTCTGTTCTCGCATTGTATTGATTGGTATACATACTTGTAAAATAGGTGTTTATGTGTAGAGTTTTCTTCATTTTGAATTCAATGAACATTTTCAGGACAACCACATTTTAGCTACCCATACACACAAAGTGACAGTGATGTCAAAGGACATGTACTCACTACTGCTTCTCAAACTCAGGTATTACAAGACTCTAGATCTAGTTACCCTCATTGACACAAAGATGAAAGATATCCTAGAGATCCCTCCCCTGGGTTACTTATGCCTGGCAAACATGTGTGTGGTTATGGTTTGTACACTTATGTGTGGCAAACATGTGTGTGGTTATGGTTTGTACACTTATGTAATATTTGTTACCAATTTATTTTTGGTTATTTTATAAGTGACGAGGATTCTGAAGATCGAGGAGAATTTCCACAATATTATCACTTGGCACACATTTTTGTAAACAAGCTTTGTATATACATGTGCTAGCTTGAGGGAAAGAGTTATTGTCATTGAAGAGACAAAGTTCAATCATTTGGCAAATCTTATACTGTTTACTGACTTTTGTAGTGCACACTGGTGTTTGATTGTTATAGATACTGAGTCAAAGCGATGTTATCTTGCCAATTCAAGTGCAAGATTTCATGGGGCAATGTGAGGCAGTAAGTCCATGCAAGCATTTTTCATATTACTCACACACAGAGAGAGAGAGAGAGAGAGAGAGAGAGAGAGAGAGAGAGAGAGAGAGAGAGAGAGACATGAAATGAAATGAAATGATATGATATATTAATGTCTCTAAGAGGCCATAGTGGCCTATGAGACCAAAACTGAGAGTACATCTGAAGTTGGTGTCTCATCAAAGAGAACAACTAAATGAGACTAAAAAGTAAAATAAACTGATTGTCCTATAGTTAAGAACAGAACTGTAAGACTCCGAGATGATACTACTGAGTAGAAAATACTGGAAAATACTGAAAAATGTATATCACGTAGATCCATGTATGCTGATCAGTTGAAGTGTTGCCCTCTCCTTAGATCAAGTATCTCCACCATGGGGCTATCTAGAATGGAGAGGTCGTAGAAGCAAGGTAGGCGCCTCCGATGCCGAGCAATAATGACTCTGATGATCTAGCAATGGTGAGGATGCCGTGGTCGAGATCCTAGTGGGCATGGCCGACGAGCATGACATAAGATAATTGCTCTATCAGTGGGTGACTCCCTAGGAGCGTGGTCGATGCCCTGATGGCCCAATGGAGGAGGTATCAGGAGGTGTGTGGGTTGGGTTGCTGGTGCTAGTGCTGAAGAAATCTGTCAGGGTCCTCTCTCTAGGTACATCATGGCTCGGCCTCCTATCTGCCAAGAGGGTCTCTCTGTGTCTCCTGAGCTCAATTAGAAACAATCCCAGGTATCTCTGATCCTCAAACTCCATGACCCTGCGTAACGGCCCAAAACCCTCTCGGAAGAGGCAATGATATCTCCCTTGGATCTCATAATAGACTGTACATCGGCAAATGTAGTGTTCCTCTGTCTCTACCTCCTCGTAGCATTGCTGACAAATGCGGTCATCCAAGATCTGATGCACATATCACCCTGTCTCAATCTGCAGAGTTGGTGTGATGAGGTTTGGATCTGTTCAATGGCACAACGTATCCCATGTGTGATAGGTGTACATCCATGTACATCGGGCGGTGATAAAATCATCCGGTGAGAGGTGTAGAAAATGGCTCTTATAATGAGCCATTTTCGTGCCCAAGGGCTCAAGGGGGCTAATCCATGTCCACTCTGTGTCCACTTTGATGATATCCATCCTAATCACGCGGTTTTGTTGTTGTGAGCGGGTGAGATCCAAAAATGGACAATCTAGACTGTACTGAAAGGGTGGTAGTGCCTCTATCCGCAAACCATGTAGGTCAAACCATGATCTCATTTGAGCATGTACCAACAATGAGTATCTCCATCCTCTACCACAACTGTATGGATGAGGTCAATGCCAATCGGGAGTACCTCTACTGAGGGAGCTCCCATAGCCGCTGTAAAAAGGTAACTGCCTGGAATAGGGCCTCAGTTACTATTGGTGGGGCACCCAGCTCAACCCGAACAATCTCATGTGGTACTGATGATTTTCTCCGAATCATGCGAGCAATCATCATAATCAGTTGTCTCTCCATTTTCCTCCATCCCTCATCTGTCCCTCTCTGAAATATGTGATGTATATTGGACCCCCAAATTGGAGCTCCGTACAGGAGGGTCGGTGTGACAAGCGTATCAAATAGCCACAATTTGGTGCTTGGCTCCTGAAACTGTTAGTATTGACAATTGAAAAATGGTGTGCAAACCTATTAGAAAGTTAATCGCTAGTATTGAGGCCCTTACCCAAGAAGAGATTTTAGAGGCAACGGAGATCATTAGATGCAGAGTCCCACAGCAACATGATGGCTTTAGCTAAGTTAAAGAGTGTGCTACAATGCCATGTTGCTACTGCACTCAATGTTGGGAATGCCCTTACAAAATGTAAGCGTGCATTCTTCTAATGATGATTAGTTTCTTTGTACATTCACTGATAGCACATATGTTATTTTTCATATGTGTAGAATCTACGATTAGCGGAATATACATATTTGGATGTACATCTATTCAAGGCCACAACAATTGAAACTCTAATTAACAATATTGGCGAGAGCCTAATGTGCTATATGTTTGTGCGCCCGCCACAAATAGCGAAGACTAATGCTATCATCACCATGATAGTAGCCACAAATGCCAACTGACAAGTGTCAGGGAGTGGATCTACCTTGGAGATTCACCATCCCCTCAATGGGAGAAAGCATAGCAAGAGCATGCTACTGACTCTCCCCTACAGCAAGAGCAAGCTTATTCTCCCCCACAGTAAGAGTAAGCTTACTCTCCCCCACAGTAAGAGCAAGCTTCCCCTACCCAATGATAATATTGTGCATCAACCCAATTAACTAGAATTCACATATTAAGAGACACCTTTGATGTAATGTGTAAATTCAATATAATTGACAATGTAAGAAGGCATTGATCTTTGTATTAACTGCTCTTGACATGCACAAAATTTTATCATGCCAGATGTTAACAAGGCATTTTTGTATCTCCATGTTGTAATGATGATCTCTATTATATAGTCGGTAGCACCAAGAAAACTTTCTTCATGGTAATGTCTTTACATGAAATGTTCCTTTCATTCTCCACACGGTACCTATATGTATAATTCAAAGTAATGTATGTAAGTAATAGCCTATTATGGCTTAATGTTGAAATCTAGATATTTCAAGGTAGAGGACCAAGGAATCCCAGAACATGTGGTTGTCATTAAAGCAAATAGAAAGAAAAAAATGCAAAAAGAAGAAAGAAGTAACATTTATACAACAACATATAGACCAAAGATAACTCTTAAAATTTTATTATAGAGGGAAAGGTTAGAATCTCAAGGTGATTCCACAACCTCTAGGATATGTGGTTTGAAACAAACAGAGTAGGTTTTGAAAGCTTCACTCCTGCTTTTGATTTTCCTACCATCTAACTTAAAATAGAAATCCCTCAGTGCTCAATTGGATCTCTTGTATAAGAAAGGCCAATGGCCAATGGCTTTCTAGATTGGCCACTAACGGGCCTCGACCTTGTGATTCAATTACAATACTATGATGGAAAAGTGAGTTCCATCATCATGCATGTCTTGATCCCAGCTTTGCTAGATGCCTCTCCATAGTCGCCATCTTCTCTGTAATGAAATTGCATGCATAATGTTTGCCTCCCAATGAAATACCTGGTCATAAAAACAATCAATGCTAAAAATTAATAGATGTCACCCCCTAACAAAATTTTCTATAAACACAACCAAACTTTATGTTTTGATTTCACCTAAATGTAACATCTGGCATTGCTACTTTGCATTCAATGGCATCTTCTATAGAGGTCCTCTTTACATCCCATCCCTCCCCCAAAAACTGGTTCATCCAATCATTATCAACCAATCATTATCAAGGGACCTCACTTGAAATGTTAACTTTGTTTTCTGACACCCTCACATGATGTAAACATATGTGCAAAGGAAAAAAATGGTATAAACCAACTCAAATGGACATCCTTAGAACCTGTTGATGGTTTCACTGTTGCATGCATATATGTTCTTATCTTATTCTTGTATATGCTGATGATGGATATGCGAGAATAAACCCATTCTTGGCTAGACAAAGGTGGTAGTGGGATAGACTCTAGTCTACCAACATTATCGTTTGCATTAGCCAAAACACACATGGAATTATAAAAGAAGATTCCATGTGCTGCTAAATGGCTGGGTGGGTTATCACATAGCAATGTGCCTATCTCTATATGGAAGACATTTATTCTTCCACTAATGCACTCTGCATTCTACCAGTCATCCACATTCAATGGATATAAAGCTACAAGAAAATTTTGATGCTTAGCTACAGAAGAGCACAAAACAATTAGGTATTGGAATACAAAAAACAAAGACTACTTATCAATCTTACACTTTGTCTTAGATCTTGTACTTTCATCATGGTGATGTAGCATTATGTCCGTGTGCATATAAGCATGCTACACAAGGACCTTCATTGTAGCATTATGTCCGTGTGCATATAAGCATGCTACACAAGGACCTTGATTGTACCATTTGGCCGCTTGTACAGAAATCCATGATCTTACCTTTCCAATGCTTGTTAGGATCACCAATGTCTTTTCATTTTACCTTGAATGCTCCTCGAGTGCTCGGTCTCATCGTGATCCAATCTGACTTCCTAAACCGTTTCAGCTACCATGAACATCCTTCCTGTTGAAAAGCTCCACACTTTCAATGTTGTAGATGTGTTTTCTCCTAGAGCTCATCTACAAAGGAAAAACAGAACATTAATACCATTTCATTAGGCTCAACAATCTAAATAGGCTCATTTCATTAGGCTCAACAATCTAAATAACGAAAATAAAACTTTAAAGAAATGTTGTGAACCTTGCACTCGGTTTTCTTTGTAGTCGAGTTAACAAAATAAAATTACAAAGAAATCATGATTAGCAAACGTTTACCAAACTATTAAGATAGAAGAAAAAAGAGGTTGAGAGAAGAAGAAGAAAAAGAGATGAAGTAGATATAGCGGAAGTAAGTGACGTAAGAGAGGTGGGAAACAAAGAGAACTAAGTTCAAATTGTGGAGAAGGTTTTCAATCAGACTATTTTTAAGTTGTCTGGCCTCTTTTCCTGATATTCCTTCTGACATACATTTTGGTAGGTGGTATTCAGGCCTTACATTCTTCTATTTTTTAAGTTTCATGCCAATATATTTTATTCCTCTTTTTGGAGGTCAAAATTTTGGGGACCACTCTAACAATAAATATCCATGTTACTTGGATCTAGAATCCAAGCACTCTCATTGGTTGGCCTTATATTATTTTAATGGGCTCCAAAAGAGCCCATTAAAATAATAGAATCCAAGCACTCTCATTGGTTGGCCTTATATTATTTTAATGGGCTCCAAAAGAGCCCATTTGGAGCCCTATTTTTCCCTAATGATGTCAATACCAAGGAGTATTAGCCCTAAAGTCGTGACAGTGCATTTCTCATGGGAAATAAACCTCAAGGGGTGTCAAACTCTCAAGTTCCACTCAACCAAATCTTGAACCTCAGGAATCCAACCACACTAGAGGGAAAGTCTAGAAAGCTTCCTCTATATACACACATCTCTCTCTAAATCTCTCACACCCACACTCCTCATCTAGCTACTCACAAGGTTAAGAAAGCAAGCGATCAAACCTCATGCAATCGCACACTCTCAAAAACACACACATGCAATCGCACACTCTCAAAAGCACACACATGCAAGCAAGCAATCTCTACAATATTCCATAGCCAAAGAGATGCATAGACATGGAAGCAAGACAAGGATCATGAAAACAAGAACACATGGAGAGGAGAAGCTCTCCAACTTGAGCTCAATAGTAGATTGTATTGCCAAAAGATTGTGTCTACACCCAAACAGTGACTTATACATAACTTATGTGAATTGTGTTCACATTGTATCCTTCTTACAATTTCTAGGCTAATGTGGGAAAATGCCAATTCCCACCTTATAAAGATTTGGATCAAATTTGCTAAATTTAATACAATAGAATTGAGTTCTCTCCCCAAATTTAATAAAGATTTAGTTCAATTTTTATAGACTCATATCATCAAACATCATTTCTCAACATATAATTAGGATATATCTAGACTAGATTTTATAAATTCAATACATTAAAAGCAATTCAGAAACATATAACTAGGAAAGAGTTAAACTAAAGTTATTGAATTTAACACAATAGAAACTTTTTATCACAAAAATTATTTAGTTTTCTCAAATTTTATACGGTGACATTTGATAGCATTGCATATCCATCTAAATAACAAAAATTATTCATCTTCATGAATTAAGTATTTAACAATGTGCTTCAAAAGTTTGTATGTTACAAAAATTCATATATCTTTATGAATTAACTATTAGTGTGCAACGGTTCGTGATGAGTTATAGATAATGTCTTTTGATAGAGTGTGTTTAAGAAGCCTTTTTTCATATTTGAGTCCAATAAGAGCTATAATGCAAGATTTATTTCATAATACATAACGAAATTCCTAAGTCTTTAATAAGACAATATGTACTTAAATTTTTTGGTGGTAAGAAACACCTTATTATACTTAGTTATCTTGCCAGCTCATGTACTCGAGTAGTTCACACTATGTAGAGACTTAGTACATTTGATTTTGTACATTATGCTCTTATGTTTTATATTATGTAGAGAGATAGAGTATTGGGTAAAGAAGAAGAAAGAGATTTTTAGCCTTCCATCTCTTGTGCGTGTCCTCTACTCTTGTTTGTGAGAAAGAAAGTGATCTTTATCCTTCCATCTCTTGTGTGTGTCTTCCATCTCTTATGTGTGTCTTCTCTACTCTTGTGTGTGAGCTCGATCTCTCCTATTCCCCCTATCTATTTTCATGGTATCAAAGCAAGGTTCATGGTGAGGAGTTCAAGTTGTCAAGCAAAGAAAGTGGTACATAGATAAGAGAAATTCCTATCTTTTCCCTCTTTGATTTGGGAGTGAGATTTTAGAGGTAGCTGCAAGATGGTAACTATGACAAGTGCAGCAACTGTCTCAGATTGAGATGCCTTTCTAGGAGAAGGAAGAAGATCAAAAGTGTGTAGTTAGCTAGTGAAATAGGATCACAAGATAGATACTAAGAGCAAGAGAAATGGAGAATTCAAAAAATTTGAATTACTTTTGCACCAATTGTTTACAATAATGGCACAGCCCACCCACCCCAACCTGAATTACTTTTGCACAAATTGTTTACAACAATGGCACAGCCCACCCACCTCATGCACTCATGTTGGAGCTTGGATGGCGATCTAAGTAGACACTAAGACAAAGGTTGATTTTATATTCTACGAATATACATGCTAGACTGGATGTCCTAAATTCTTCCCTTCTCATGGACAACCTAGCCTCATTCATACCCACCTTATCGGCCAACCTCGGTACACATCACCAACCAATTCCCTATCTAAAACCATGTGTAAGAGTTGAAGACAATGTTGGATTTTTCATCAAAAGAAGCTTCTACATGGGTCCACCTTTTCCCAAATTCCCATGCATGCCACGTGCAATATATCCACGGGCTCTACATGTAATAGATACGTAGGTATTATTATTTTATGAACTTGCATTTAGCCTTATCATTGACAACTATCCAAGTACATTTTTGGATGGGGAACCATAGTAGGCACACGCTTGGCCTAGTATGACCTATTGCATGGACCTTCCCATTGTTGCCTCATCTTCGACCACATCACTCATTTGACCCACGCCACTTCTATACCGATTGCTTGATGATGCCAAATCCTTAAAGTCACAGAGGCCACCCAGCTCCATTGATGTGGGCATAACATCCACTGCCATGCCCCAAGCAATGTAATAATCTTGAATCCCCAAGAAAAGGGAGGTCAAGCATATGTCGAAGAAAGGAGCAAAGAGAGTCTAAAAAAGCAGTTGAGTTGGAGAAGTCTTTGTGTTGGAGTAGTGCACCCACATGGGCACACCTTCTTCCCATTTCCCATGCATTTCAACTTCATATTGTTGAGTGTTTCAAAGTCTAGGGTGTGAACAACCCTTATTAAGATCTAGGTCAAAAGATGAGCCTTGATGCTTATAGAAGTGAAGTACATGGTGGAAGTATCATCATAATTCATTCATCATTGTCCTATGTAATCTCTCTCCCTCTCTCTCTAATTCATTCATGGTTGTCTTATGTAATCTCTCTCCCTCTCTCTCTAATTCATTCATCGTTGTCTTATGTAATCTCTCTCCCTCTCTCTCTCTAATTCATTCATGGTGGAAGTATCTCAAGGGAGAGAAGATTTATCTGGATGAGGATCTAACACCAACACAAGTAGCACATAGAAAAGAGCATATGCCTCGGGTATATGAAGCACGGAAGGAAGGGAAGTGGGCAGTGTACAGGGACGGTAGGGTGATTATTATAGAGCATTGATCCATGTGACGATGCACAGCCTATGGGACCCTAAAGATGACAGTATGGAATTGTAATGGATCTCTACATCTAGATGCAGGATACTTTGAAGACACATTCAGAGATAGAGACATTGTCCTCTATACAGAGACCCATCAGTGTGCAGGGAGTCACCTCCCGAAATTGCACGGATATACATGGGAGTCGGTTTATCACCCCCCACCTACGTACACCAGGTTGTACTAGGGGATCAGGCGGAGTAGCTATGTTATTTAGAGAGGAGCTTTGGGATACAGTTCATGTAGTACATATAGACGTAGATGCATGATATATGTGGATTAGAGTTCGCACAGAGGCTACATGACATATACATTGCCGTATGCTATTTTCCTCTTGCCTACTTGAGATATGCACAGCATGGTGAGTCACCTTATTTGCCATTGTATGAAGACATCATACGCTTTGCTAACTTGGGAGACATTCTTTTGGTGGGGGACTTCAATGCTCGTACGAGCAATGAGCAATCAACACTTTATGACACAGAGGAGCCTTTATATAGAGAGCTTGAAGCGGATGAAGTGGGCATACAGAGGATATCACAGGATATGGGTGAGATCACAGAATAAGGGACATACCTCTTGGCTTTGGGGAGTGCTCATGGGTTGCTTATTTACAATGGTTTGTCACGATGACCTGGTTCGGGTGCTTTTACATGCTGGAATAACAAGAAGGGCGCTAGTACAGTGGACTACTTAATGGGATCCCCTACTTTGATGCAAGATATCCAAAGTTTCTATATTTCTGATAGGCCGATTGGGATGGCGGTAGATCATGCATACTTATGCTTCATAGTGGTAGCAAGAACCAAAGACATCACCATTACCTCTCTCTCACCACCCTAGATACCATTTTACACAAGAGACTGTTGGAGTTTATTGCAGTGCAGTCTACAATGGCCTTTTCACTCTTGACCCCCAGATAGCCCTTTAGAGGAGCTTACGAAAGGCTTTACAGAGGTACTACATACCTCGGCAGCATATGCTTTCCCATATACTATAGCTGCCTCTAAGCCCTTGAGCAGTATTATTCCGCAAAATAGATGGTATGATGACGAATGCTAAGAGACCCGAGCTCAACTACAGAGAGATGTCGCCCTTGGGGCATGTACACACAGACATGCCAAGACGCTCTTTTGACACTTTGTGCGAAAGAAGAAGCGGGATTACCTGGCAAAGCTTGAGGCAGAGTTGTACCAATTATTCTTGACTCGGGATAGTAAGAGGGCTTGGAAAATGTTCCAGAAGAGGTAGCCACCTACCTGATCACGGCACCTAAGACTTGGCATGAGTATGCGATGTCCCTATATGATGTACCTGGACAACCTCCCATTCCACACCTACCGTCACCTCGACCGGATCATTGCGTTTTCTTCACTTTGTGGATGGTGCTAGATGCAATTGATAGACTACACATAGGGAGGGCGCAAAATCATGAAGGTCTAGCAGCTAAACATTTGGATGGTGCTAGATGCAATTGATAGACTACACATAGGGAGGGCGCAAGATCATGAAGGTCTAGCAACTAAACATTTCTCATATGCACGAGATACTTTGGCACCGATCCTTGTACACATGTTTAATAGAGCTACTTGTGAAGGTTTCCCAGCTAGTTGGATAGATAACACTATTGTGCTGTTGCTTAAGAGCGGGGATCCCATGATGCCCAGTAACTATCGTATGATCATGATTGGCCATTATTTGGCTAGGATATATGGATCCATCTTGGAGCATGAGATGAGCCAGTGGGCAGAGAGGCAAGGACATAGAGCAACTGGACAGGCTAGTTTTAGGAGGGGATACACCACACTAGATCATATACTCACCCTCAAAGCTCTTATTGAGGAGGGACGAGCACGAGGACGGAGGATAATTGTTGTTTTGTGGACTTCCGCAAAGCATTTGATACGGTACCATGTGCCAAGCTTATGAGAGGAGACTACAGGATATTGGTGTCCCTGAGGAGATGCAATGGGGAGTATACACTTTGTATGACTCAATGATAGGTAGAGTACGTGACCCAGGGGGGCTTGTCGGATGATGCAATGAACAATACTATTACAGTGAAGCAGGGCTGCCTGCTTTCACCCACACTCTTTGGGCTATACATTGATGAGGTCTCAGACTATGTGGATAGATTGGGCGACGAGCCTAGCTGGGGTGTTGATACCCATCCTACTATATGCAGATGACATTGTGCTTATCTCAAACACTCTTGAGGGACTACAGAGACACTTGGATGCATTGCAGTATTTTTGTGTGGACAAAGATCTGACAATGAACCTTGGTAAAACCAAGGTTATGATATTTAATACCACACAAGCATGGGTGACTAGAACACAGACGCAGTTTACATTTAGAAGAGAGCCAGTTGAGTATGTCAGATCCTATGTGTACCTGGGGGTGACCTTCAGAGGGCCGCGGTTTTCTATGAGAGGGAGGCAGCAGAGGCCAAACTAGCATGAGGATTTGCAGCTTTGGGGGCACTTGAGAGACAGTGCGCAGACATACAGTTTTAGGAGCCACGTTCGAAACTGTCTATTTGACACTCTGGTTACATCGACACTTCTCTATGGAGCGGAGATATGGGGGCCTAGTCTTTTCCATAATAGGAGGGAGCCATTGGCAGCACAGGACGGACCAGAGAGAGACTATTACGATGGATGGCAACATATGGAGAGGACATTAGTGATGATGATTGCACGCATGATTCAAAGCAAGTCATCTGTACCACATGAGATCATTAGGGCAGAGATAGGGGCTGCCCTAGTGGTGGTTACTGAGGCTTTGTTCCATGCAGTTACTTTTCTCCATAGAATATGGGAGCTCCCTCAGCAGAAATACCCTCGCCTAGCACTCACTTCCTCCAAACAGCTTGCAGATGAGGGAGACACCCAGTGTTGGTATGCCCAGTTGCGCACATGGCTGGTGGCCTTGCATGGCATGAGTAGTGATGCACTCCCGCCTTTTGCTTACAGCCTCGACTGCCCATTCTTAGATCTCAGCCATTCAAAGTTGAATCGGGTGATCAGGATGGACATTGTGAGACTAGATACAGAGAGGACATGGGTCAGGCCCCCGCAACTGTTGGGCACGAAATGGCACACTTAGCATAGTCATTTTCTACACCTCTCTTCGGACGGGTTTATTATACACCATGCTTACATGGACACACACCTCTCACATGGTATTCGGAGTGCTATTGGACAGATTCACACCTCTTCACACACCGGATAAGGCTAGAGACAGGTCGATATGAGGATATATCACTAGAGGACCGCATATGTCTACTTTGCCATCAGGAGGTGGAGTCAGAGGAACACTATATATGTCATTGTACTGTCTACTATGAGATCTGAGGGAGGTACCACTGCCTGTTCCGTGAAGGCTTTGGACCTTTGCATCAGATCATGGACTTTGAGGACCAAAGGTGCTTAGGGCTCTTCATACTTGAGCTTAGATGCCACAGAGAGAGCCTATTGAGGGACAGGAGGGCAGTGGGACCAGAGTCGCCTAGACAGAGAGCCCTCACAGATTTTTTTAGAGCCAGCACTATAACCCCACCAGCCTCTACTCCCCCATTGAGGGACAGGAGGGCAGTGGGACCAGAGCCGCCTAAACAGAGAGCCCTCACAGATTTTTTCAGAGCCAACACTATAACCCCACCAACCTCTACTCCCCCATCTACAGGCCTACCTGGTAGACCACCCTCCAGAGGAGTCACCCTAGACAAAGCATTGCCATCTGTAGAACGAGACGCCCATAACCACGAGGATCGCGTCCACGACTCCCTCACCATCGGCAGATTCGAGCCATCATGCCCGCCCCACCGAAGGAGTTTACCCCGCGATACATTTCAGCACTTAGCTCTCTTAGGATGTTACTATTTTCATTCTTTCTTTCAGATTTGTTATGATGAGACATCATCATCATCAGTTGTACCTTGTTTTGGTCTCATGGGCCATTTTGGCCTTAAGGAGATGTTAATATATCTATCTTTCTTTCTCTCTCTTTCCCTCTCTCACTCTCCTCTCCATTCCTCCCACTGTTTGAAGCACCATGTAATCTCAACATGGTATCAAAGCCACCCCATCCACCTCTCATCTGTGTTTTCTATCCCACCATACTCATACTTGGTTAACCCTTTTCTCCATGCCATCATTCTTATCTAATTTTTTTATATTTTTAGGGTTTTGCATTTCTAGGGCTTCTGTAAAATTTTTTAGAATTTTTAGGGTTTTTGCATTTTTTATGCCCCTACTCTATAGCACTAGTAGCCTTACTATGTGTTTTTTATGCCTCTTTTACCTACCATGTAGCACCATGCTTGGCTGCATTTTCACATGTCCATCTACCCACCACTACTACTATTGCCTTTAGCCGCCATACATTTTTGATGCCCCTAGTCTATAGCACCAATAGCCCTACTGTGTGTTTTTTATGCCTCTTTTGCCCACCATGTAGCACCACACTTGGCTACACTTTCACATGTCCATCTGCCCACCAAAATTGTTGCTGCCTCTACTTGCCATACATAGCTACGTTTTTTGCTACATAAGTTGCATATTCTGTTGTGCTGCCTCCATGCATAAGCCACCACAAGATCATATATAAGCTACACTTTTTCTTTGATACATGAGCAGTGATTTTCCATTCATCTTGTTGGAAATATGGTGCCGACTATGTTTGGGCACATGTATGTATGGGCATGTGGAGTAGGTGAGAAACGTAGGGTGTGTGGATGATGAGTTAAGTTTATCCCATATGTGATGTTATGGCAAATGTAATGCAATCAACTCAAGCTTTGTGTAGGCATGTAGGCATTTCTCTCTTGTGCTCTCCTTGCTTTAAGTGCATCTAATCTAAACTAATCAGCGCTGCACTGACTATACCATGGGCCCCTCGCACTTTGAACCACCATAGCATTCACCTTTTTCACCATAGCCACGGTGAGCTTGATCCATGAATGTTAACATGGTATCAGAGCTTGGGGTTAGCTCTCCATTGCTCTCATTGCAGGCCTAGTTCATTATCTTTACTCTCTAATCATCGTCATGAAGCCTGTTAATTACATCTTATCTTCTTTTACAATTTGTGGCTCTCATTTACAGCGCTCAGTTCTCCTTGTAGTCTTCAACATTGCTCTTCAAACCTTGGGAGATTCTTTGGTACACCAAGGCGGACTCCTTCACCATAGCATTCTTCTAGAATAGCTCTGTATAGCCTGAATCGTGTGCATTTTCCTCGACTGCAAAGAACGTTGGTTCTCCCATTGTACTTCAAATTAGCTAAATTCCTCTCAGAGGAGCATTCTATACCTCATGAGAAGCTTGCTCCCCGATTCTTAACTCATTTGAAGCTTCAGGCAAGCTACTGCAGACCAGTTCATGATTTTTTTTTGCTCAAATCTGCAATTGTTGGTCACGATAAGGTACGCTTTTGGAGTTTGGGCCATGCTATTTACGAAGGAAAACTTCCTTCAGGTAAAACCCCCCATCAATTCGCTCCTCTTCAAGCTCAATCTAGGCCACTGAAGTTTCTGCCTGCTAATCGTTGATTAAGCCATCATTAAGCAATAAATTAGCTCGTCATAGCCAATCTAAAGCTTGGGGTTTCCTTGTTTGGGATTTAAACAATAGGAATTTGTTAGCTATCGATCGGGTCTATTGTTTGAGTCTCCCGCATGAGTGGTTGGGCACATAAGCATTTATGGTCTGCTATACAAAAGTATCTATACATTGCTTTCTTAAAGTTCAATTATGGATTCTTTGGCTATGATGTATGTGCCAATGCACTCGATGTTTTTGATACACTCTGCTATGATGCTATGAAGTATGCAATAATGCTAGTGTCCATGCAATGATGAAGTTACGTGAAATGCCATGTTATGATGATGCTAGTGTCCATGCAATAATGCTAGTGTCCATGCAATGATGAAGTTACGTGAAATGCCATGTTATGATGATGCTATGGTAATGTTGTGTACGCAATATGCCATGATGTATGCTCTGCTCAGCTTTACTATGTTTGTCGTGATGTATGTGACAATGATGCCGTATGAACCCATGAATGTTATGATACATGTATGCCATCTAAAGCCATGCCCAAATGATGCCTCTACATGCAATAATGATGCAATGCAATGCTATGTCGGTGCCTATGTCTACACCATGGAAGTCAAAGTCATGAGGATGTTAAGGAGCTATGTGATGGTGATGTTATGCTACATGTCAATGATAATAATGTTGCTATTTGATGATGCATGGTCATGACTAAAAATGTCAAGCCTCATGATAAAGAAGGTGTTATAATGTATGATGTTTCTGTGGAAATGTATGCCCCAATGATGATGTGATGGTGGCACCCTTTTATCCTACTCCCATGCTATGATGTTGTCCATGTCTATGCCCATGTTAATGCTATGTGCCATATGTTATATCATGTAATGGGACCATGTATTCTCATGTATGTCTATGTCTATATGTTGACCATTGCCACCGATGATGTAGGCCAGGCAACAAGGTCTATGTTTATGTCCATGTCTATGTAAGTCATCCCTAGCCACCGATGATGTAGGCTACGTGACCATGTAACCATGTCTATGTACTCTTACCCTTAGGATAAAACCCATGTGGGCAATAAGGGGGGTTAACCATGTATGTCTCTATGTTATGTGCACTACTCACTTGGGATGAGACCCGATTTGGGCACCAAGGGGGGTGTTGGAAATATGGTGCCAACCATGTTTGGGCACATGTATGTATGGGCATGTGGAGTAGATGAGAAACCTAGGGTGTGTGGATGATGAGTCAAGTTTATCCCATATGTGATGTTATGGCAAATAGGTGTATGGTTATGTGTATAAAAAGGACATTCCCTAATGTAATGCAATCAACTAAAGCTTTGTGCAAAAATTTCTCTCTTATGCTCTCCTTGCTTTAAGTTCATATAATCTATCCTAATGAGCTCAAACTTTGTGTAGGTATTTCTCTCTTACAAGCATGAGAAGTCTATTAATGCGCAAGCAAGCAGCAGGCAAGAGGAGTTGTAGAATCAACAAAATGCAAGTATTTGCATCTACATAGGCCGATCAACAAGCACAACCATCTACATTATCATCATGTGTGATGATTCTTTGTTTGGTAAGAACTTCAATGGATCAAAAGCTCTTTTAGCATTTTGCTTCCTTCAAAGAGGAGGCACGAGCAACACAAACAGGTGCTTTAAAATATGTTGCTAGGACAACCTCATGGGCTATATCTTATGCTTCTTCTAGGAAGTAATACACATGGTCTTCATTGAACACCTTCACGAGGATGGTCACCGAGGGAGCTCGGTGGAGGGAGCTTTTCTTGGCTATCCTCTCTCTCTACATGAACATGATCTCTCTAACTATTCCCACCACCATCTCCACCTACCACCTCCTAGCCCACCAGCCTAGCCCCCTCCACCACCAACCTTGCTCCTCCCTGTCTTCCCTTTCTCTCCTCTCCTCTCTCCAACCATCTCACATCTTTTTATTGCTCTTCTCTCTCTCTCTTGTCTCACTCTCTCCTCTCTCTCTCTCTCTCTTTTTGTCTCTCTATATCTGTCTCTTTGCTCACTCTCTCTATCCTCCCTCTCTCTCTCTCTCTCTCTATCCTTCTCTTTTCTCTTATCCTCTTTCTCTCTCTATATATATCCTCTCTCTCTCTCTCTCTCTCTCTCTCTCTCTCTCTCTCTCTCTCTCTCTCTCTCTCTCTCTCTCTATATATATATATATATATACTTATTTATTTATTTATTTATTTATTTATTTACTCTCTATTTCCTCTCTCTCTCTCTCTCTATTCTTCTCTTTGCTTACTCTCTCTATCCTCCCTCTCTCTCTCTTTATCCTTTTATTTGCTCTCACTTTCTCTCTCTCTCTATCCATCTTTTCGCTCACTCTCTATATTCTCCTCTATCTCTTTCTGTCCTCCTCTTTGCTCACTCTCTTTCCTCCCCCCCTCTCTCTCTATCCTGCTCTTTGCTCACTCTCTTTATCCTCACTCTCTCTCTCTATCCACCTCTTCGCTCACTCTCCTTATCCTCCCTCTCTTTCTATTCATCTCTTTGCTCACTCTCTATAGCTTCCTCTTTCTCTTTCTGTCCTTCTCTTTGCTCACTCTCTCTCTCTCTCTCTCTCTCTCTCTCTCTCTCTCTCTCTATTTGTCTCTTCGCTCACTCTCTATAGCTGCCTCTCTCTCTATACTTCTCTTTGATCACTCTCTCTATCCTCCCTTTGTCTCTCTATTTCCTTCTCATTTATCAACACAGTACACTTAACTCATGTTTTGCATATAAATCCTCAAGTCTACAAACTTAACACTACCTTATTCATCCATACAATACACAAAATGTCAATTCTTTATTACTTTATATGACATGTTACGCATAAACATCGTTGAAACTATCGATGATATTTTATTACAAAACCCCAACATACATTGCTCTTACCCTCTTTATCTCTTTTTTCATATGAAAATTAAGATCATGACATAATCATAAACAATTGCTAAATCCAGTCACTTGAATTTTCACAAACAAATATGTTTATTGCACTACAATGGAATCTTCATCAAGACACCCTCCACAACGTGCTCTTCGGGATAAATACAAACAATGTTCATACCTAATTTGACCATAGCACAATCTCCACATCCTACATAAAGCTCTACTATCACTTGCCCTTCTTTTGCATGACACTTCAATAGGCTATGCCAATAGTCATATCCACGCTGACATCCACCTACAAAGAAAACATCTCTCTGAATTCCACAAAAAATATAACACCCTTAATTTGAAGCACTTATATGTTTGTGTACCATACCTCGCCATGCTATCCCATCTTAGCGTCTTCCCCAGTGTATCATGGTACAAGGATCGAGGATATAATCAGGCAATTAAGGCTATGGATGGTTTACTCCAACTATACTCGTGAAGGCAGTGACAAGGGTATATGTCTATACAAGAGTATGAGATGATTTATTGTAACAAAAAGTGATGTTCAATGGGCAACCTCTATGGTTAGTGTTACTTACCTCGTGTCCAAATGCCTTTCCAATCTCTGTTGTACACCGCACATCCACCAGGGTGTCTAAGGAGAAGCGAGATTACTTAGCCTCCTACGCTGTAATTGTTGCCACTTGATGCATGGTACCAATGACAATAATAGAGCCATTGTCGTCTAGGATGGTCTCGCAAATCTGGAACAATAAAAGCTCCTCTCCATCTATGTGGCATAAACATAAAATGTGAGAATTTGCACCCAACATATACACATCAACACTTAAGTTCTTAATGATGAAAAAGTCATCTCATCACTCACATGTATAGAGATTCCATGGTGGGACAATCTCATCGGGGTAGCCATGAACGGAACGTCCTGTGGTGGTGGGCAACCTCACTACAATACAATCACACGATGTCCTTGTATTGACACCTTTAACATTAAACCGGTTTTCCTCTTTCACCATCTGCAACATATCAAAAAGACGTACTAGCTCCTTTGAATACTCCTGGTTTCAAAATGCATGGCCTATCTTCAAAGGATCCCCAACAAATGCCCTCATCTTTGGAGAATCATGTCATGCTACACCATGTTAAGAAGAGTTATGTATTACTTGTCATTACATGATATAAAAGACACACCTTCACAATCCTTACAGATGTCCTGCTACACCATGTTGAGAAGAGTTACACATTAATTATCATTACAGGATATAAAAGACACACCTTCACAATCCTTACACATGTGTTCACAATTGATTATTACACCTGTCTAAACACTGAAGCTTCTATAACAGTAGAGGAACTACCACTTTGATATTCGCTCGATACATCGAGAACTACTGTCGAGGCATACCATGAGACACTCCTACAAAGGGTACATTTTGTAAGTGCATGCACCACACATATATACATTACATTATCATTACCAATCAGTAAAATCATACCTGGAAAATTCATTTGGATTGGGGTCATAACACCTAGGCTTGATAGATTCAATAGTACATTTAGCACTTCACCTCTTGCCAAGCTTATCTAGATCCATAACTTATTCATCTATGCTAGTATACAAAATATGTAACAATAAAACTAATGAATCATGAGTAAAAGAGTGCCCTGCCTGTGTTGCTGCATGCCCCACTTCTTCAACTTTTGGGGTTGCCTCGATCTTGCGTGTTATCCTCAGAATCGTTAGTCTCCACACCCATTTGGATTCATCATCAAGGGTGCATTTATGGGATTTTGGGAGCACGAGCCTCTTGTATTTGGGAATTTAAATGTGGGGTTCCCTTCATAGAGTCCTTGTGTTTCTACCAATTTTATCGGGTTCCAATGAAGCATCGAGTATTGGGCCGGGTACTAAGGCCACCATCACATGGATATTTTTGGCTTCAGGAGTTATGCAAACGGTGAGGTTTTTGGAACCCAAACAGAGGGGTTCCCTTCATAAAAGCCTTGGGCTTCTATAGCATATTGATGGGGATTGAACTAGGCTCGGGGTTTGGGTCCCTCTTGGCAAATCTCTGCTCATGGTTGGACTTTGGGCCAAAAGGTGACTGCCAAGTCTTTGCTTGGGCATTGAACTGCCTTGGCTAGTCATGGGATTCTTAGGTACCCACTCCTTCTTAGTGACCTCCCCTAGAATCTGTTGAAGTTGATGTTTGGGGGTTGGTCTTTGTCTCTATTCCACCTCGACTCATCACCCATTTTAGGGAAGTTGAAGGAGTCCATGGATGCCAAGCAACAAGAGACAGTACGTTGCCCATGTGCATTGGCCTTGTCCATTCGTGTTCCCATCAAAGAAGAGCCACCCATGGTGCCAAATCCTAAAGATTGTCATGCATAAACTTCTGTGGCAAAGCCGAACAACCAAAAAGATCTCCACAACCCCACAACACCCATATGCGTGCCACCTCGCAACACCAACTTGCAAGCTAGAACTAGAAAGACAAAGCTCAATCAAGTACGAGAGCAAAGCTCATGGCAGCAGTGACATCAAGGCTTTCATCGTGGATGGACAAGTGACTCTCCACCTTTGCTCAATGAGGCCACACAGTAAGCCGAACCTTAAAACCCTATTGTACATATGTAACGTAGCACTTCCTATTAATTGTACATACGCATATATCCCAGAATGATTAAAAATCTAAAACCCAAAACAAAATTAAAAACAACAAAAATTAATAAACACATGCATACACCTATATGCACATAGCACATACACATGTGCATGTGCACGTGCACGTGCACATAGCACATAAACATCCATGCTTACACATGTACACTCTCTACACATGATAACATACGCACATATATTATGCATGTACGCACACATAGCTCTCCTCTAAAAACTACCCCCCTCTGAAAACTTATCCCCATAGATCCTTTGAATTTCCTCCCCCTAAGTTTTTGAAATACACTCTCCCTTGGAGGTAATTTCCACACATTTAAAACTTTTTTAAAAAAAATTAAGGTTGAATGTGCCATGTGGCATTGGTGCCATGTCCTTTCCCCAAAAAAAAGGGTTGTGTGTGCCACATGGCAATGAAAGCCCACAAATGTGGCACTGAGTGCCATATCATCACCAAAAAAGAACACTTCAAAAAAAATGTTAGTCTTGCATCTGCCACGTGTGTTAAAAAAAATTTCTGAGAGTTACGTGTGCCACATGATGGCAACGTAGGCCCATGGTACTATAGCATTGAATGTCACGTCATCAAAAAAGGGTTGTGTATGCCATGGAAACACAGGCCCACGTTGCCACCTAGCAGTAAGTGCCATGTCATTAAAAAAATTTATCAAAAAATTTAAAAAAAAGGGTTGTGTGTGCTATATGATGGCAACTTAGGCATCAGGTGTGCCACATCATCAAAAAAATTTATAAGAGATAAGGGAGGGGGGAGAGAGAGAGAGAGAGAGAGAGAAAGAGAGAGAGAGAGAGAGAGAGCAGTGAAAATCTCTCCTCGAGAAGAGAACTAGAAAGAGAACCTAATCGGGAAGAAGAGCCAGAAATGCAAATGAAGCGGACAAAAGCCAAAAATCAATCGGGCTCCGCATCTCTCTTCAGGGCGTAAACCATTCCTACAACCATGCTAAAATCAAGCAAGGTATAAACGCCCCCCACAGGTCAATGTAAAGCCACGTGCCGCCACGATCGACATTGTTCGTGTGGTGCAAGATCTATAATGCTTTCACTTCTTTTCGCCGTGCCCATTGCCATGCTTCAAGCAAGCGGACTGCCACAAACTTTTCAAAAAGAGGCCCAAGTACTACCCGATTCCATTCTGCTATCTCCAAAAAGCCCGCCATAGCTTGCAACTTATCAACATATATGGCATAGTGGGTTTTCCTCAATTCTTCCATTCTCATGGATACTTGCCTTATCGAGCAACCTCATTACACATCAACACTCAATTCTCTATCTCAAACCATGTGTAAGAGTCGAAGAAGTGGATAAGTGTCAAAGAAAGCAGTGTGTTGAAGTTTTCACTGTAAGGAACTTCTACACCTTTCGCCCCATGCCGATGCACGACACCTACAATATCCACACACGCTTTATATTTTAATAGACACATAGGCTCCACTCTTTCAAGAACATGCATTAAGCCTCGTCACCTAAAATAATCCAGGTATATTTCTTGATTGAGGGACTATGCTAACCCATGTCGACCCTTGCCTACACCTTTCTCAAAGTAGCAAGAACCTTCTGTAGCCTCTTCTTCGACCCCGCCACTGATTGATCAACACTGTCTACATCCCTAGTGCTCAATAATGCCAAATCCCTTAAGCCACAAGGACCGCCCAACTCCATGGTAGCTATGGGCAAAGCTCGCTACCATGCCTCAAACAATGTAATAATCTTGACTCCCCAAGAAAAGGAATGTCGAGTAATTGTCAAATAAACTAGCAAAGAGAGTCAAAGAAAGCACTTGTGTTGGAGAAATCTTTGAGTTTATAGGAGTACACAAACAAGACACACCTTCCTCCCATTGCCCATGCACGTCACCTATATATATCACTATGGGCATCACAATTTTTTTTCACATCTCATACCTCATGGTATACATGCACATGCATCTGCAACTAACCTCGTCAACCCTCCATGTATATCTATGGGGAGAGACCATGGCGGACCCATGGTACAACCCATCACCCTAAAAAACCCTAGACCTTGCAGGTACCTCCAAAGAGCTTCAATGCATGCAACCTCTACTTCAACTCTAATTCAACACCACCACAACCTCGCCGTAAGTGATGCATTCACACGAACAAGCCTAATCTAAGCATCATGTTGTTAGATCCAAGCATGATATCCATAATATTCTATCACATCAAGACGTCTCGGATGGCAATCTACCTATGCAAAGCATTCCAAGGTGATCCTAGCGTTCATTCTGTCACTCACAAGGTGTGGATCACTTTTGCCAACTACCTAATTTTGAAGGATTCCTCCATTTCCACTACAAAAGGTGACCTCACATAAAAAACTTCTACATCGCCTATGCCTTACATGTAACCTCGACAAGCTGTCCAACACCAAGGCTATCCAACGCTTATCTCCTTACATCCGCAACTGCATCCATTTCAATTACCCTTGCATGCTAACTTCATGGAATGTCCACACCTTTCCATCCAAAAAGTAACTTCAACACCAACTTAGATAACATGAGGACGCCATCACCATTAGAAAGGAGAGTATGTCTAACCACTCCGTAGGTTAACATGGTTTCACTGGTCTGACCTACCGTAGGGAGCGTTGCCATCTTACCTACACGAACAGACACTTGTCTTTTGTAAGACGATGCTCAAATATATAAAGCATCATTGTCTTGTGCTTAATGTCAAATAGGAAAGTCTAAGGGCTTCATGTATATACTTGCTTTAGGCTAGTAATAGAGGCTAGCCTATTTTTACATTTGATTGACCTAGTGTGAAAACTAATCACTTATACAATAAGCAATACACAATCATTCCCTTGCAATCGAATACTTGTGAACTTCCATTCTTCTCTACTCTTGCTTGTGTGTGCTCTATTAAATCTTGCATGCTTGACAGATGCTTGCCTAGAAGCTCACAATCATTTGCTAACGCCACCGAACTTCCTATGTACTTGGAGCAATGGCCCATTCCTTCACAACATGGAAAAGGCATAATCTCCCTCCAAGAGCAACCAAACCACGAAGGGATTCTTTTTTTAGCATTTTATCATCTACAGAGGATTATAGTCCCCCCATGGGCAAATATTTTTATTAACTAAAGGAAGGACCTTTTTCTTTTTTGTGTTTAAGAGGGGGGGCGGGGGGGCCTTAATTGAAGCAATTGTTCTTAATCGGAACTTTACTAGAAGTGTGGTTCTGATTGGCCTTTGTTTTAAAAAATATTGTCATCATACTTAAAGGTCCATCATTGTTACTTGAAGACAGGAGGAGATATAATTTGACTAATATATGGAAGGCTGCGAGTCCTTAATACTCTAAACCCTCCATTAACTCTTCCTAGCATTCGAAGAGCTTCTACAACTTCAATAACCATCCAATTATTGTTTAAGGTGGCAAGTTGCCATGACCATCCAATCCTTATTTAAAGTTGCAGAAATAGTTTGTACAAATATAAAGAAAAGAAAAAGGTCACGCGTGGTAACCTTGTAGATCAGATGACTGAATACAATAAAATACAAACACTGGTCCTATGTTGTTACTAAGAGGGCTTGCCAATTTGTTTGTATGAGATCAGTGAAGGGTCGGCCCAAATGTTAGTAGAGGGTAGAGAGATGGAACCCATAGAGATACTCAAGGCATGTTTTAAAGAAACGTAGATTTGTAAAATAACACTTAACAGCCTATGGTATGCTGGTTGTCTCAGCAAGTATTTAACAGGCTTGGGACCAAATACTTCAACACTTCTCATCAATGACAGAAATCCGATGTGGAAATCTTAGCTTATGTTTGGCAGAACGCAGCAAGAGTCTCGTCGAGTGCTTTGGGATCAAAGTCTGCTGTGAAGAGACAGTTTCCAAGAGGCCCTTTCAATAGAATCATCTTCAGCTTACCGTCTGCTACCTTTTTGTCCAGCTGCAAAATCAAGGAGAACCTACAACTTTGAAAAGACTGTAGGAGACAACATAAATTGTACAGATCAAAGGCATTGCAAGGAAGATTTCAGCTGGTTCCACATAATTCCTTGCATGGGCACAGGTCTTAGTGAAGCCTCTGGTGCAAGCCTATGGGGCATGTCCTTTGTTAAGAGAAAAAGACTTACAGACATAGTTGACTTGAACATGGCCACAGTAAGATGCTTGGGTGGAGCAGTGGGCAGCTTTGCTTTTTCCAGCAAGCTCAATATGCGACTCTGAAGAGTCTTGTCTATCCATCCCAGCCTGACAGACATATCAGCTGCCATTGCCTGCATGAGAAAGATAAATAGAACCAAGACCTTGTGAGTCAAGCCAGCAAGATTTTCCTGGAAACTAAATCTGGACAATTTCAATGCCATACCATCCCAGCAGCGACTGCTTCTCCATGCAGCCATTCTCCATAGCCAAGGCCCGTCTCTATAGCCTACATTAGAATTCAGAAACCAACATTAACGTCAAAACCAGAATAATTAACAATCAAAAGAGCAGTGTTTTTACTGCATCTATCACAGATATGAAGATTCTTCTGTGAACAAAAGTGTAGCATATAAGAGGAGTAATGGAACACGGTACTGGAGGCTGCCATAAATAGAATGTTAGAAAGCAAGCGGATTGATGCTACATGCTTTTGAATCGAAAACAAACTGCAGGGTGCACTTACAGAGGGCCAAACTCATGATACAATTGCTGAGTATTGAACTGTCGGTTGCATGAGGGCTGACACAGTTGCTGGTTGGGTGGCCAAAAGGCATGGGGAGAGCTTTCAGCATTTTTTTGAAATAATCTGTGGAGAGCATTTGGCAGGCCTTTGGCTTTGGTGGAAACATTTCTAAGAAGCTACACAAATATTCCCTCTAGGTAGATTACCCAAAAGTGGGCATTTGGCGGGGGGGGGGGGGGGGGGGAGTGGGTCTAGGAAGAAGCACGTTGCCAAGAAAGGGTGGTTTAAGGGGGGTTGTAGTGAAATATAAATGTTTGGGAGGGGGGGGGGGAGGGAGGGAGGGAGGGGGTGTTGTTGAGGAGAGGAAAGTCAAACACAGCCATTACTAAAAAGAAAAAGAATCACTCCAGAGAGCCAATTAATGATTTTCTGGCTAAAATCTGCCGCTTTTTAATATTGTTGCATAAGCATATAGGCCTGTCTGCTTGATCAGACGAACTGATCTTCGTTCTGATCATGTGCAATGTCTAAACAGGTAGGAGTCCAATGCATCCCACTCCACAAAAATGTGAAAGCAGGAAGAAATTAGAAAGTGTCAAGGGCTAGGTGCCTCATTCTTTACATTAGAAGCCTCAATCCTGACAAATCCGGCCCCTATGAAATCTTACCTGAGTGGTAGTTGGGGAAAAAAATGCATTATGCTGATGAAAGACTTTGCAGCCTCTCCTATCTTGGGTCCAGATTGTAACTTCAGTTTGGTTGCCTCAAAATGGACTTAAACAAAAGATATCCCCGGGCACGTCCAAGAAGTTACTATGTGCCTCACCTCTTAAATCAACAAAATAAATGGAGCATCATGCCAACAACATTACTCGGCTAAAATAGCACTTACGTGTCCAAATGTGTGACCAAGGTTCAAAGTGGCTCTTAAACCTCCTTCCTTCTCATCTAGTGACACAACCTCTGCCTTATTCTCGCATGACCTCTTTACTGCATAGGCTACAGCGTCTGGATCTCTGCAAAGAACCAACACATCCATAAGGTAAGAAAAACAATCTCTTCATCAGCTACAGAAAGAACCTAAATGCTAACTTTTTTGGCCAAGGTCCCTACTCTAAAGCATAAATATGTTGACTGCACAAAACCCTGGTAGCATCCAAGCATCTAAAAACCGCAAGGAGCTGTTGTGTTAATATTGACGCTTGAATAAACCAAGGAGTGGATCTCAATCATATCAAGCATATGACACTGGCCAGAGGTATATGGCAGCATTTGGCTTCTCTCTATAACAGGGTATCGCCCATGAAGAGGATTTCCTTGGAAGTACAGATGCGGGTTATGAATCCTGCAAAGTCATCGACCATGCGGGAGCACATCAACAAGCTGCAAGCTCTTCAGCAAGAAATTCTCCAGGCTGGGAAAGAGATAACGTCGAAGGATATGGCCATAACGTTGCTGTCACATTTGCCCTCTCAATACTCAGCTTTCTACTCTTCTTTGATTACCAGTGGCAGGCTCAGCATCATCACATGGGAGGAGCTTGTGCCCATGGTCTTGGACCAAGAGGAAAGATTCTCGAACCCTCCACAAGGTGGAGGTTCGAAGGCCTTAACTGGCCAACGGTTGAAAGGCCGTAATAAGGGCAAAGGGAAGCCTTCATCGGAGAAGTCTTCTGAGAAGATGTCCGACTCAAACCGCGAGAAACTAAAGACAGAGAGGACCTGTAATGATTGTGACGAGAAAGGCCACTATTGGCGGCAGTGTCCCAAGCGGAGCCCCGAGAAGGGTGCAGAATCCTCAGCAATAACCGTAAAGACTCCAGCTTTTGTGCACCTGGAGGTGGTGGACACCGATGTTTCATTTTCTTCAGGCAAGGAGAAGGTTGGAGGACTCTCCGCTCTACGGATACTCGGGAGTGGATTCTAGATAGTGGTGCTTCCAGGCACATGACTCCTTCGCGTTCGGCTTTACAAGATCTCTGCAGGTATTCTGGTCACATTCTTATTGGGGATACATCCACTATCCCAGTTCACAGTGAGGGCAAATTGGAGATAGTTCTTGAGGGCAGGTTGGAGATAGTTCGTGATGGCATTCCTCCCAGGTGTTGTATGTTCCATCACTTGGTGTTGTATGTTCCATCACTTGGTTTTCATCTGTTGTCAATGCATCAAGTTTGCAAGACTGGCGTACGGGTGGAGTTTGATGAGCATTTTGTTGCTCTCCGGGACAAGGCAATAAGCCATGTAGTTTGGGAAGACGGAGTGGAGAATGGAGTTTATAAACTTTCAGCACTCTCTCTCCCAGGTCCTCAGTTTTGTGATGAGTGGCAGTCTAGTATTGGCCACGTAAGTGTGGATACGCTGCAGGTGCAGGCTTTCCCGGACCAGATGGTGGATAGCTTGCTAGTTGATGGCAGCAGTTGACAGGAACTTTGCAATACAGATGTTGGTAGTTCTTATGTTCATCAATCAGAGGAAACTTTATAGGTAACCTATGCTCTGATGTCTCGTAGTATTCGGGACAAAGAAACTCCTGTAGATGAGGAAGTTCTTTCCACAAGAACCTCTTGGAAAGTCAGGCAAGTGGCAGTTGATTACTTGGCAGAAGGAGGTGGATGTTGCACATTCTCCAGGCTTTGTGGTTCCGGACTCAAAGGGGGTGGTTTACAGGTTTCCGAAGGCCTTGAGTGGTCTTTAGCAGGTTTCCAAGACTTGGCATCCCACCATAACAGTTGTTGATCCTTGTGAGTAGTATGATGCCTCCTTGACTCGGATGCAGAATGGTTCATTGATTTGGTTGCTGATTACCAGATTAGACAGGAGCTTCTTGATGAGGCTGTTGAGCTCATGTTTGCAGAGGACTCTTTGGGAGGCAGGACTGCGTATCTTGTGGTTTCTGCAGCATGCGAAGGATCTTGGACTCTTTTACACAGGAGGGGGATTGATGGATGGAGTCCGACTCCAAGGTTGGAGTGGCTCAGATTGGGGAGGATATCCAGACACAAGGAGATCTACTTCAGGTTACAGTTTTACCCTCAGCTCAGGAGCGGTTTTATGGAGCAATAAGAGGCAGCCATCTATTGCCTTCTCGTCGACAAAGGCAGTGTACCGGGCTGCTTGTGGTGCTACTTGCGAGGTGGTGAGGTTGCAGAGGTTACTTGGCAAGATTGGGTTTCCACTGATGGAACCCACGGTCATCCAGAGGCATTTTGTTCGTGAAAAGATCGTTGATGATGATATCTTGCTAGAGTTCTGTTCAACGGAGGACAGTGCGGTGGACCTCTTCACGAAGTCTCTATCTCAGGCTATGCTGCGGCGGCACTCCAGCTCCCTGGGGTTGGTTTCACATCCAGGAGCTGAGAGGGGGTGTTAGAAGTCATCTTATACACTAGGGCCTCTATTGTGGGTGTGCCTGCCCGGATTAGGTGTTTTCTCATTTTTCCCCACTCTCCATATTTTTCCCTAATTTTCTGCTGTGGGAGGCTGCCCTCTGCATGTCAGCTACCTCTGTATGCTGGCCGACTGTGCTCAGACACTGGCCAACTGCTCTTTGGGTCTCTCGAGTCTCTACTGCTGGCCAACTTCATTGATGCTAGCCGACTAGAGATCTTTCAGTCGGGTGTCTACACAGGCTGTCGGCTGCCCCTTCTACAGGCCGACTCCACATATGGGGCCATATAAAATGGCCCCATGGGCGCCCATTCATTGTATCATAGATTTGGGATTTTCTTGTGTATATAGAGCAGAGTTACACGCCTCTCTCTCTCTCCTTCTCCATTGCTGTATTTTTCTGCAGTGCACTTGCTCTCGTGTTCTCAGATTTTGTCATCATCTCCGCTGCATATTCTGACAGATCCTAGCTGCCGAAGTCACCTCCCAGAAGGTGAAGATGTTATCCAAGGTGCTCCTATCGTGGATGAAACCTGTCTGTGTCCAATGGATGAGATCTGGGAGGTAATTCTGGAGGCGTCCCGCTGATGGCTTTGGTGAGGATTTTGTAGGCCTAGTAGAGTGATGGGCTTCCACTGACGCACCTGTGCACCTCTAGTCTACCCCCCCCTCCTTTTTGAGATGAGGTGGATCAGCCCCTTTGAGTGCCGCTCAAGCATGTCTCCAAACACTCCGCAAGCCAGCTTTCATGAGATCCCAATGGTACAGCAAGAGGGAAACCGTTAGGCCATCCTCACGCAGACACTTCCCGCGGGAAACAGCCTGCAATGCTTCCTGTCAGAATACGCAGCACAGATGATGACCAAATCTGGGAACACGAGCAAAAACGCAGGCAGAAAAACAGCACAAGAGAGAGAGAGATGTAGGCGTGTAACTCTGCTCTATATACACAAGAAGATCCCGAGAAATGATACAAATAGTGGTATGGGGCTGGGGGCCTATATATATGCCCCCACATCAGCAGTCGGCCTGCTGTAGGGCAGCCGACTGGACACAGGAACCTCACGACTGGATAAAACACAGTCGGCCAGCATCAAGATAAGTCGGCCAGCAGCAGGAGAGTCCCACGACTCATGAGGTGCAGTCGGCTATCACACAGATGCAGTCGGCCAGGCTCAGTGTCCACCTGCCACTACAGGGCTGCCTCCCAAGCCACAGAAAAATGGGAAAAAATAGGGGAAAAATGCGGGGAGTGAGGGAACACCTGATAAGGCGGGCACACCCACAATAAAGGCCCTGGTGTATAAATCTAGACAGGAGATGACTTCTAACACCCCCTCTCAGCTCCTGGCTGTGAAACCAACCACTGGGAGCTGGGGTGCCGCCTGAGCAAATCCTGAGAGAGCGACTTCGTGAAGAGGTTCACCGTATTGTCCTCCCTCGAACAGAACTCCAGCAAGATGTCATCAGCAACGATCTGTTCACAAACAAAGTGCCTCTGGATGACCATGGGTTCCTCCAGTGGAAGCCCAAACCTGCCATGCAACCTCTGCATCTTCACCACCTCACAAACAGCATCACAAACAGCCCAGTACTCTGCCTCTGTTCTCGACAAGGCAAAAGATGACTGTCTCCAACTGCTCCGGAAAACTGCTCCTGGGCCTGAAGTAGATCCCCTCGTGTCCGGATCTCCTCCCCAAACCGAGTCACTCCAACTGTGGAGTCGGCCTCCATCCAACAATCCCCCTCCTGTGTACAAGAGTCCATGATCCTTCGCATGCCGCAGAAACCACAGGAAACGCAATCCTGCCTCCCAAAGAGTCATCTGCAACCATGAGCTCAACTGCCTCATCAGGAAGCTCCCGTCCAATCTGGTGTCCATCAACCAGACCAATGAACCATACAGCTTCTGAGTCACAGAGACATCACACTGCTCACAAGGATCAACACCTGTTACGGTGCACAAACAAGTCCTGGAAACCTGATGAAACCTGTCAACCACCCCCTCTGAATCCGGAACCACAAAGCCTGGAGAAACCACCTCCTTCTGCAAGTAAGCACCTGCTACCTGCCTGGCTTTCCGAAAGGTCCCTGTGGAAAGAACATCCTCATCTACTGGAGGTTCTATGTCCCGAACACTACGAGACATCAGAGCATAAGTGACCTGTTCAGCGTCCTCCGACTCACGAACACAAGAACTACCAACATCAGTACTGGAAAGTTCCTGCCAACTGCTGCCATCTACTGGCAAGCTATCCACCACCTGGTCTCGGAAAGCCCGCACCTACAACGTATCCACACTTAAGTGGCCATTACCAGACTGCCACTCATCACAAACCTGAGGACCTGGGAGAGAGAGTGCTGAAAGCCTGTAAACTCCATTCTCCACTCCACCTTCCCAAACCACTTGGCCTGTTGCTTTGTCCCGGAGAGCAACAAAATGCTCATCAAACTCCACCCGTACGCCAGTCTTGCAAACCTGATGCACTGACAACAGATGAAAACCAAGTGCAGGAACATACAACACCTGGGAGGAATGCTTCCCCCCTCTGCCATCAGGAACTATCTCCATCCTGCCCTCACTGTGAACTGGGATAGTGGATGTATCACCAGTAAGAATATGACCAGAAAGCCTGCAGAGATCCTGTAAACCGGAACGGGAAGGAGTCATGTGCCTAGAAGCACCACTATCGAGAATCCACTCCCGAGCATCCGTTGCGGAGAGTCCTCCAATCTCCTCCCTGCCTGAAGAAAATGAAACATCGGTGTCCACCACCTCCAGGTGCACAAAAGCCGGAGTCTTCATGATTGCTGCTGAGGAGTCTTCACCCTTCTCGGTCTTCCGCTTGGGACACTGCCTCCAGTAGTGGCCTTTCTCGCGACAATCATTACAGGTCCTCTCTGCCTTCAATTTCTCTCGCGTCAGCGTCGGACTTCTTCTCAGAAGACTTCTCCGATGAAGCCTTCCCTTTGCCCGAGTTACGGCCTTTCGACCTTGGCCAGTTAAGGCCTCCGAACCTCCACCCTGAGGAGGGTTCGTGAATCGTTCCTCCTGGTCCAGGACCATGGGCACAAGCTCCTCCCACTAGTAATCAAAGACGAGTAAAATGCTAAGTACGAAGAGGGCAAATGTGACAGCAACGTGATGGCCATGTCCTCTGACGATATCTCCTTCCCAGCCTGAAGAACCTCCTGCTGACGAGCCTGTAGCTTGTTAATATGTTCCCGCATCGTCGACGACTTTGCAGGGCTCATAACCCGCATCTGTACTTCCAAGGAAATCCTCTTCATGGGCGATACCCTGTTGTAAAGTGAGGCCAAATGCTCATATACCTCTGGCCAGCGTCATATGCTTTACATGATTGATTACCTGCGGTGTGCAGTTGAGGAAAATAAACGAACGGACCCTAGCGTTGACACGATCCCACATCTTTGTCTGGGCCTCCCGGTCCTTTCGGGTTGACGGTAACTCCCCTTCCTCTACTTCCGGCCGTGGAACACCAACAACGACGAAATCGGCGAGGTCGTAAGACTCCAGAACAGATTCCATCATCACCTTCCATATGCCGTAGTTACTCCCGTCCAACTGACGGTCCACCGGGAACGTGGGGAGTGTCGGGATCTTCACATGTCTCTCGGCCATCTCAAACAGATCTGCCATAGCGGGGATGTACTCTGAAAAGGGTGGGTGGGTGGGAACAAAGAAGAACTAAAACCTGCAAGTGGCTGTCCAGCAAACCAGCCCGCCTTCCTCTTGCTTCTCCTCTTCCCGAATATCCAAACAGTCACCAATCAGCCACAAAACAGTCCCCCTCTTGCTCACACAAATCCCAAGACCTATCTAGAGCTTTAGGCTTTGATACCATGTCAGAATACGCAGCGGAGATGATGACCAAATCTGGGAACACAAGAGCAAAAACGCAGGCAGAAAACAGCACAAGAGAGAGAGAGATGTAGGCATGTAACTCTGCTCTATATACACAAGAAGATCCCGAGAAATGATACAAATAGTGGTATGGGGCTGGGGGCCTATATATATGCCCCCACATCAGCAGTCGGCCTGCTGTAGGGCAGCCGACTGGACACAGGAACCTCACGACTGGATAAAACACAGTCGGCCAGCATCAAGATAAGTTGGCCAGCAGACAGCAGGAGAGTCCCACGACTCATGAGGTGCAGTCGGCTATCACACAGATGCAGTCGGCCAGGCTCAGTGTCCACCTGCCACTACAGGGCTGCCTCCCAAGCCACAGAAAAATGGGAAAAAAATAGGGGGAAAAATGCGGGGAGTGAGGAAACACCTGATAAGGGCGGGCACACCCACAACAAAGGCCCTGGTGTATAAATCTAGACAGAGATGACTTCTAACACTTCCCCCAACTCATCAATGGAGAAGGCCACTGGAACGACCGCCCTCGTGTGCCGCCATACGCTCTAGCATGGTGGCGAGTAAAGGTTTGCAGTAAATGGCAATGGCCCGCAACCGGGGTGGGACAGTGCAAGTCCGACTGCACTGTCCCGTGAGGGCCCTGACGCTCGCTAGGCACACCATCCTACTAATAGTGTGCTCCAACGGTCGAAAAGAAATCACATGTGACTCTGTCCCCTACCTGGGTCCAAAAGGAGGCTCTAGCATGAAACCTGTACTCCAAAACTCCTATCCTCCAGGGCACTAAGCAACATGCGGTCAGCCACCATCTGTGTGCCAATCTAGGGGCCATCTAGGGTCTGATCCTCCATACGTTGAAGAGAGGCAAGGCTGCAGCGAAGTCCTCTCCTGCTCACAGAAAGCCCTGAAGTTTATCCTGGGTGGCTGATTGCAGAATCTGATTCCTGAAGAGCCCTGTCCAAGTCAAGGGCAGCAGCGCCTGGGTGAAAAGCACAAGCCTCCCATGCCTCCTCAAACCTCTGGGTCCTGGATGAGGCAATCTGGGATACGAGCGGTCTGCCAGCAATCCTGACTCCAAGATCGCCCAGGTAGAGGATGACGGGGTCCAACCTGTCCAGGTTGGGCCAAGGGTGCGTGGGGCGGTTGGATCTACACAGAAGTGCACATAGCTTTACACGAGTGTATGAAATTTAAAGCAACTGGAACTCTTGCCCAAAAAGACTAAGAGCATACGTGATGTACTGGTATGCATGTGCTGGCTTACATCACATACAAAAGCCACCTACCATTTCAGAAAAAATCTGAAGGGCATGTCTATTTCTTTTCTTGTAGGGGGGTACTAATCATAGTGGTGAGCATAACATATCAAAAAATGACTTAGATGTAAAAAGCAGACCACATTAACCATGTGAAGGACCAAAGCTGCACAACTGTGTGAAGCACCAAATCAAAAGCGGCTAGAACAAGCTGCGACTGATTTGGCCTCCCATCCAAAGATGAATGGTTCTGCATTAAACATTGCACCTTGCTAGTAATGCATCCATGTTCTTTTCCTGCCACTTCAAAAAATGGAGCATCTCTAATAAGTCCATATTTGATAACTTCAGCAATGCCCGAAGCAAGTTCCCTGTCAGGTAAAGTGTGAGGGTATCGGTATCCACAAGCACACATCGAGGTTGGTAGAAGGCACCAATCAGGTTCTTGCCAAGGGGATGATTCACCCAGTTTTGCCTCCAACTGACGAGTCAACCTGCACACTGACCCCAGTTAGCTGCTATAACTGCACATGAAAAGGAGCTTTCACTACTCTTGACCAAGAAACCAGTATTCCACAACCTGTGCCATCACCGTTGTAGGAATTTGGATGAAGTTCACACCACGCAGGAAGGATGCTGCAGCATAACCACACATGTCACCTATCACACCTCCTCCAAGAGCAACAAAGGTACACTTGCGGTCCATCCTTGTCTCTATGGCCTTATCATACACCTTCATCAAGGTGTCCTGGCATGATTTGAAGACATGCATAGTTAGCATATTCATTGTCCGTAACTACAGCAGAATTAAATCAAGATTCATAGAGGTATATTCAGCTAAGTCATACCATATCCTTGTATTTCTCTCCGTCGGGTAAAATGACGCTTTCGACAGTCACATTAGGATCTCCGTGCTTGATAGCTGCAATAACTTTGTCCACATACAGGGGTGCCACTGTTGTATTTGTAACCACCAAAACTTTTTTTCCTTTGATGTGCCTGCACAAAACAGAGTGTAAGACCAAGTCAATGGTTGCATTCAGGCATCATATCCAAATCACTTTTTTACTTATAGCAAGTTCAAAAAATAAAAAAACGTAAAGCAGAAATCAATGATAATACTGCACACCTCAGTTACTCAGCAACAAGTTTACAAGATGTCTCTATAGAGAAATCCTCTCTTCCCCACCCACCTCATTTCTTTGCTCTGCATGCTCATGAGTGCGTCCTGCCAGCCTTTTCTAGCTGCCCCTAACTCATGTGCCTGTTTCCTCTGGCAACCACTCATGAAAGGTGCTTCTGGCAGCTCCCACACTCTCAAGCACTGTTGCTCCCCCGTATTATTCAACTGTGTGCTTCACCCCTATTCTCCTTCTCATCTTCCTTTGATTCTTCTCTTGGTGCTGATTTCACATTATCCTTCTGTAGTCATATTCTATTGGCACCACCGTTCATCATTGCTTTCTCTTTGTATGCCAATTTTGTGTACTGCCACTTCACCCATGTAGGCCCCATCAATAGCTTCCATTATTACAGGCCCCGGCATAGATAGGACAAGTGACTTCTATGATTGCATGACAGCTGAAAAACATAGTTTTTGATGCTATTTATGCTCTAAGCTAGATAGACTATATTTTGCGGATTCATTTTCCTTTCAAAGTTATTAATTGAATAGACATTGAGTGCACTTTCAACGAAAAAATCTTAAAAATTTTGACCTTGTGAGAACCCAAACATGTCAGTTCTTGTAATAGATTGGCCCCAAGGTGATGCCACATACGCCGTCCCTAACATGGATGCATGTGTCGTATTACTGGGGAAGTATGAGATATTAGATGAGTGTTGGTCATTGGCGACCCCTATTTGATAAAGATATGGAGGGCAAAGTGATTGTGACGATAAGGGATGCACACATGTACATTAGGTTCATGACTATGAAGGGTTTCAAGTCCCAGCGGCAATTGGCACTAGCCAAAGACATAGAGTGTCTACATGGAGAATTCATCAGATAGGTACATGTAGAGGTCAACCCTTGCATTAGGCATTGCAATGTTGCATTAGCAAGCATTATAGGGGCAAATGCACATGGGCCAGCCTATGTGCCAGCCCATAAGGCACCCCATCATGGGGGCTGCTTTGCATGTGGGTCTAAGGACTCTATGCCACCTCTCCTAGGCATGTCGGCCAGCATAGCTAGCCTACTCAGCAATGTTGGCCACCTTCTAGGCATCATGGTTAACGCAGATCTAAGGAGCAGAGAGGGCTGCTGTCCTGATGTCGTCAGGGTGATGATGAGCAGAGAGGGCTGCTGTCCCAATGTAGATAAGATCTTCTGTTGCAAGTATCAAGGGCTGAGTGTTGCAGATATCAGATCATGGAGTGCTGCTGCTGTAGAGGGTAGAGCCAACAGCACACAGATATGGACACAAAAGCAGGCGGTTGCTGTGAGCTGGGGATGGAGCACGGATGTGCAGACAATAAATGATGTTGCTGCTGTTGCAGAGATAGCGCCGGCAGCAAACAGGTTGATGATATGATATGTTGTTCTTGTGCTGAATATGAAACCATGCATATATATGGGGTTGGGCTGCTGGTCGGCCCAGAGCAGGGGCTGTCAGCCAGCAGCACAAGACCAAAATCCCAAATAAAATTCCCTTTTAGGGCTGGGAAAAATACCATTTTCACACGTCCCAGTCGTGAACCATTTTGGTCTCTCATAAAGGATCTACCTAGGATGCAGTCATAAGAATTGGGCTGCTGAGAAAAGATCATTACTATGAGAGAGTGACAAACTTAGGCCAAAGGTCTTGATTCTCAGATCGCACAAAAGCCCCATGGGTTTTGTTGTGGCCCCATTAACAAGCTTAACTATTAGGCCAGTAGTGTCAAGTGAAGCTTGTCCCCACTTCTCCCAGCACTGCTTGATAATAATGTTGACTCCAGCCCCTCCATCTAGGACGGCTGTGACTTGACTGACCTTATATTTTACTAGAAGGACAGCATTTGTGTCATCACTCTCGAAGTAGTGGCCTAATTTATTCACCGATACTTTTGGAAAAGCTTGGTGAACTGCCTCTTCCCTAGCAGGTTCGTCATCATCAGCTGAGGAGTCTTGAGATGGTTGTTCTTCCATGCCCCCTGTTAGTCCTTTGTCCATCCAATCCTTTAGGTCCTTCCACAAACTTGGGCTTCCTTGCAACAAGGACCCAAAGCAAATCTAGAATTGGGAGGAGAGGAAGGCGGTGAGTCCTATATCTCACTGGGTATGTCCATTATCACTTACATAGCTATCATGACCGATAATGGTATATGGAATAAGTACAGGCCCTTTCAAGTGCAAAACTCTTCTATCATCTCCCAATGTGAAACTAGCATAGATGCATTGGCCTCCGCTTCGATAGTGGGAACTAATGGAGGTTCACCATCCAATTGCACCTGGCATGCTCTTACCATTTCTTGAGCTACTTCTAGCCTACTTTTCCCCCCTTAGGTTAGGATATTCTGCCAACTTTTTGGGCAAGTTGTTGGGATCTATGGCCAGTTCTTCTTGGTCCTTGGAAGAGGATGAAGAGACGTTGGAAGTTGTATCCTTGCCTGATACCGAGGATTTGAGTCAGGGAACTCTAAGCCTCTAGGGATTCTAGGTAGGTAGTACCCTCTTCCTCCCCTTCAGGTATTTCTGTCAAGGTCTGGTTCATCGGGGTCACCCAGGGAATGGGTGGTTGTTGTGGCAACATTGGAGGCGGTAGGGGTAACTTTGGAATTCTTAGTACTCCCCTTTGAAGCACGTACTACCCTGGATGAGATGCATTGGCAACCATGGGCCCTGTCGATGGTGTAGGCAAAGCCAGGTAATGAATGGATGGAGTTGATGGAACCCAATCGACCAACTCTACCATGTCAAGCAGCTAGAGAAAGAATCAATCAGAGACTACATCAACAGAGTGTGATACCTCCACTCTCGATGTGCTGACATTGACAAATTATCTTATAAATAGCTTATCAACTCTTACCATGTCAGGTAGCTAGAGAAAGAATCAATCAGAGACTATGCTAATACTGACAAATTCTCTAATAAACAACTAACTGGAAGATTCCTAGAAGGAATCCTTGACTCAACCTTGCACAACGCCTTGTACTTTGGAAAAACATAAAAATCTTGAGCCATATTGTAGGAGTGCCATAGATTTCAATGATAACTTCATGTGAACTACTTCAAGGAATCTACCTGAAGAAGGAACCCCATCTGAAGCATCATTTGACACTGCCTTCAAAGGTCGGCAACAAAGGGAAAGAACCACACGCCACACCGACAGTAGAAGTCATGCAGCAATTGATTGAGCAATGGAGAGTTAGGCTAAGAAAAGATAACATGGAACAACCACATCTATACCCTAGTCGGGAGTTGGTCTGGTGTTCAATATGCCATGTTAACCACACATGCATGAAATGCCCAATCTAAGACCCAGGTTAGGAGGAAGTTGGTGCGCATATGCCTCTTGCTCTCTAATGTTAGGTTCCTACTAGAGTGTAACCAACAGCTTGGGTTGTTTCTTCGGCCCTAGTGGCCTAGGTTGTTGTTGCAGCCCCAATGGCAAAATTGAACCTGAAACCCCCCGCACTGCTTGTACCGGAGTCCAATGTTGCAGAGCCCGAAGATGCAGTAAGCCTCCAAGCGGTTTCAAACAATTCTAGGTTCGTATTTTCAAAGCTAGCTAGGCCAAAAGCTGCTGATGTAACCGCTGTCACTGTACACGCGTTAATTGTGGTTCTAGAAAGCTAGGTTGCAGGAAACGTTTCTGTTTAGGAAACGGCAAGCCTAAGTAAACGCAAGGAAACGCGAAACCCATTTACTAGGAAACGTCGAGGGTAGGCTAAGATTTGAAAAGAACACAGACATTTAGAAAAAATATAGCACATGTTTACATATAGTTTTTGAAGGGAGGAAACATGTAAAAGCATGTAACAAAGTAGATGAAAAGAAGACCATAAGGGCTGAAATTCATTAATCAATGATTGTGCAAGATACAACTTGTTTACATGGGAAGTAGGAGTCCATAAGGGCTGAATTTCAGCCATCAATGACAGTGCAAGATACAAATTTATTACATGGGAAGTACACCCTCATCCTCAACTAGATCCTCAAGGCACTCATTCAGGTTGCATGGACCCATGGAGGATGAAGGCGAGTAGAGAGAACACTGGGAACACAGACTTTGAGAAATCGTTTTTCTTAAAAAAAGGCTGGCGAGTCTTTTTTTTTTAATGGACCTTAGAAAAAAAGCCATATATATATATATATATACACGGGCCCTGTTGGCCCATTTTTTTTTAATGCTTTTAATAAACTGCAACAAAAACGGACCACTTTATAAGTGGCCCCCGTTTTTCTTTTAATGGGCTGCAACAAAACGGGTCACTTTATAAGTGGCCCCCGTTTTTCTTTTAATGTGTTGCACCAAAACGGGCCACACCCAAGGTCAAAATTCGTTTTTTTTTTTTTTGGGTAAAAACTCGCCGTTTCCTAAGTGTTTCCCATGGTGAGAAACGTGGCCCTTCTACAGAAACGCCGAAACGGCGTTTCCTACTCTTCCACACACGTTTCCTGCAAGCTAGCTAGAAAGGATTACTCCCTCCCCTATAGGGTTGGCACTTCCAAGTTCCAGTTCCTGAACTAGGCTAGTTAGGGTACACATCGGAAATAGATGGCTCCAAGGTTGGTCTTTCTAGCCAGCGGTCTCTTATTTGCTCGGTGGTTTGGTGATTCTCTAACTCCCACTCGTCAGTTGGACCTCCCATGATAATGTCTCTAATCACATCTACAAAACTCCTTTGAGTTGTTGTAGGGGAGTCAAGTACTCCAACTTCTTGGTCCATACAAGGCCCTGCAGTGATAGGCTACCAATAATAGGCCTCACTCAAGCTAGCGTCTTCGCTATCACTTGAATACTCTGTTACTAGTGTTGTTTGGCTCATGTGAGGCCCAAGGACTCTAAAGCGTGCAGTGATTCCTCTCAAGATGGTGCTCTCAATTCTGCATCATTTGAGGTACTCTCCTCTAGTGGAGGATTGAGTCCAAAAATCCTTCCTAAACTTGTGTATATGTAAGATTCTAGTGGATTTTTAAAAGTTTTAGTCCATGTGTGACTCGCGAACGTGCATTCACAAGATGAGAACATGCGTTCCCACTTGGGTCCGTGCGTGGCCAGGTGAGATGGGAATGTGCATGGTTAGGTCTCTGTTTGACTTGCGAAAGTGCATTCACAAGTCAGGGAACATGCATGGCGATGTGCAAACATGCGTGCGCCATGGCCAGATCCCCGTTTGGCTCACCAACGTACATGGCTAGATAGATCTCTATTTGGCTTGCCAATGTGCGTTCACAAGTCAGCGAACGTGCGGAGCGATGTGCAAGCGTGCGTGGCTATCTTTTGCTAAGTACGTACATACGTCATCTCTCAGCTCTACCAACTACTAGTGTGGTGGGATTTTGGGCCACGTGATGGTTCAAATTTTAGCCATTTTTACATTATGGCCATTTATGGAAATAATATTTTCTAACCTTTCCTTAATGAGAATATTTTACAGATTTCTCCTCCCAAACATAGGAACGTGCGTTCCTACTTGTGAATGTGTATTCGCGGGCTCTATCAAGCACGTACGTAGGCAAACCAAAGAGCCAAAAAAAATCCAAGTTTAGCCCCTCTAATCCTTGCTTAATGATGCATTTTTTGGGTTTTTGATTTGATAGGATATTAATGCACTCTTAATCTTGTCAGAATATACAGCAGAGATGAAGACAAAATCTGAAAACTCAAGAGCAAGCGCACTGCAAGAAAAAAAACAGCAATAGAGAAGGAGAGAGAGAGAGGCGTGTAACTCTGCTATATACACAAGGAAACCCGGAATACCCAATACAACATGTGTTGGGGGAAGGGGCCATTTTATATGGCCCCTGTGATCCAGTCGGCCAATAGCAAGGACAGCCGACAGCCACATAATGACACCGGACCTGCTGAACTCCCAGTCTGCCAGCACACGTGTGAAGTCGGCCAGCAGCAAAGAGAAGCAGGGAGCAGCAAGACCAGTCGGCTGAAACCGGCCTCTGATAGAAAACCAGAGTGCGGTAGATTAGCAATCACCCGTCCACTTGTAGTCTAGAAGTGAAAACAAAGCAGATTGGAGCTAGAGTGCCCAAATCTGAAAACACAGCGACACCTGTTGGCCCCAAAGCTTGGCGCCCCTTGCGGTATTTCTTTATTCAATTATAATAAAATGAATGGCTGAGTACAACACAAAGATCAGCCAAGAGTTTACACCTGTATATCCAATCTGACGGCCCACAAATCCTTCTCAGCACAGAGGATCTATGCACACAGATCTGTGTCTCCAAATAACACACTGTGCCTCCCTCTGATCAGCCAAGATCACTAAGCAGGCCAGCCATGGGCATACATCTGGCATAACTCAAGTGCGTGATACATCATCTCAGCTCAAACATACATGTGCTGTCCAAACTCTGTCTCAACCCTTGTCAATCTGCCATACCCCTCCTCTCACAAGGGGCCAGATAACTGTATCTGCAACAGACATCAAGCAATAGAAAGAGAGATAGATGAACAGAAACGGAGCTTACCAAATTCAGCTCGTGAAACAGCACTGGAGGAAGCAACAGCACCAATCTGTACTTGCAGGCACTTGTATCCACAACCCTGCTTCACACATGTGCTTGTACTTGCCTGTACCCTCCTCCTAATGTTCACTCTTATGCTGTCCTTGAAAGTACAGATCTGAAAAACAGCACTGTACTTGACTGTACTTGACTGTACTTGACGGTACGGTCTTTCTGCAGAGAATCAGAAGTAGCCGCCTGCTGGATTTTGCTACTGGTTGCCTGCGCCGTCTGCTACAGTACTGTCCAGCACCTGTACTTGCCCTAGAACTGGCCGTACAGTGTACCTGCAGAAAGTACAGAGCTGTACTTGCAGTCGTACAGCACTGTACAGCCTGTATTCAGCAGTTGCAGGCGCCTGTATCAGTCCCACAGCCCTGCGCTTCTCTGTCCACAGCAATACCTGCAGTCGTACAATACTGTACGGCTGTTGTACAGCCTTCTTCAACACACAGTTCACAGAAAAACAGCAGCTAAACCAGTCTTCAGCAGCCGCCTAGAGCTTCCTCTGCTTTTCCACGCATGTGTGTCCCTTTTGCTCCACGACTCCCCAAAAGGGAAGAGAGAGAGAGAGAGAAGAGAGAGAAAACACTCCAAAAGTGGCCCTCTTCCCCAAAATAATCCCTAGGGCCCCAAACTTTAATAAGTTCCCTAGGGCCACTAAGGCCTAGGGGCAAACTTTAATAAACATTAAAGTTTAATGTTTCTAGTTCCCCCCTTCACACCTAGGGATGTCCACACATCTTAAACTCTGTCCGGGCACCCCCCATGTGAATCATAAAATATTCTGACTCTGTAACCACCATGCCCACACTTGTACTGTTCCATTTTCACAGGGCCATGACATACCCCCCTCTTGAAAAATGGCAAGCGTCCTCGATTGCATTCTGGTGATGCGTCAAAATATTCAAAGTGAAATATACAATATGGCAAGATCAGCGTCCCAATCTCTCTAAGCCATACACATGTATCAACATTCACTGCAAACCAATGGCATAGTAATAGTCCAAGTTGTATACCACTGTGAACTATACATATCCACAAAAATCTCCATGTGACTAGTACACATATATCATAGAAGTCCCATAAACAGATGTACTGTCAGCCTCAGTACCTTCGGGTGAGATAAAATCTGCACCAAGCGACCTCTAGATGTCATCTGAGCCTGTCTGTATCAAGGGAGTGGAGGTGCTACCCCCCTCTTGAGCATCAGGTAATGCTCCAGACCCATGCTCTGCTGAACCTGAATGAGCCACAATAAGAGTCGGCTCTAACTCAAAGGCATCGAGATAAAGCTGCAAAACCTGAGGTGAATCTGTTAAGTCACCTTCCTCCATCCACTTCGCATCCATCGGTGAATAGTTCTTGAACTTCACAAGATAGCGACGGGAAACTTTACCTCGTACCTTCCTTTCTTTATGTGCCAGTATCTGCTCTGGAATCAGAACCTCATCAAGTTCCTCAACTTCCGGCTGAGCCTCATCTGATACATCTTCAGGCACATCCCCACGGAAAGGTCTAAGAAGACTCACGTGAAAAGCATTGTGAATCCTCCAGTGATCTGGTAACTTCAAACGATAGGTTACCTCACCAATCTTTTCCAAAACCTGAAAAGGCCCATAATATCGCATGCTCAACTTAGGGAATAAGCGCTCTTTACCCTTCATCTTCTTGAGTCTAGCCTTTTCAAAACGCAAAAGAACCCAATCACCCAATGCAAACTGTAAATCACATCTGTGACGGTCTGCGGCTTTCTTTTGCTTCTGCTGAGTTTTCTGGAGGGCCAACTTAACTCTCCGATAAGCTTCATCCAAGCTCTCCACATACTGATCAGCCTCAAAGATCTTATCCTTTGTATGCAAAATGGGTGGTACCTTCTTCCCTCCTTCTACAATCTCAAAAGGCGCCTTGCCTGTCGAGCTATGTACAGTGTTGACAATCCTAGAAAGCTGCGTACATCATGCACGGTCCTCAAAGCTGGCCAATTAAGTATTGCTTCCACCTTTGCTGGATCCATACGGACTCCATGACCAGACACAATATGCCCCAAGAAATGTATCTCCTGCAAAAAGAACTCACTCTTCTTACCATTAACCACCAACCTATGGTTTCTGAGTTCTGCAAACACAATGGCCAAATGCCTTCTATGCTCTTCTTCAGTTCGTGAATGCACAATCATATCATCAAAGAATGTGCCCACAAACTCTCTATGAGGCCTGAAAATCCTGTCCATCATTCTGTTAAATGTGGCAGGCGCATTTGTCAAACCAAAGGGCATAACCAAGAACTCATACAACCCAAACGTGGTTCGGAATGCTGTCTTATGCACATCCTCGGGTCTAATGCGTATCTGATGATACCCGGTTTTCAAGTCAATACGACTAAAAACTGTGGAGCCCTGTAAGCGGTCCAAGATGTCATCGATCCTCGGTATGGGGAATCGATTCTTGATGGTATTCTTATTCAGCGCCCTGTGATCAATACACATGCGCCAAGAACCATCCTTCTTCTGCACTAAGAGCACAGGTGAGCAAAAGGGTGATGAGCTAGGCTGTATCAACCCTTTATTTAGAAGCTCCTGCACCTGACTCATAATCTCTTCCTGTTGGGCTGCACTAACACGATACGGCGGTCTATTCGGTGGAGTACTACCAGGAATCAGATCTATGGCATGATCTTCTGGCCTCTCAGGAGATAATTCTCCTGGCAATGACTCGGAAAAACAGTCTTGAAACCCACTTAAGAAATCAGCCCTGTCCTTATCTAACATTGACAAATTAGACTTAGACTCATCATCTTGTGCATCCTTTACATAAATCAAGTACGCGGAAAGATGCTTTTTCATTACTGATGAAATTGCCGAAGCGGATACAATAGGAACAGATTCCCCTTTGAGTTTTACATCCAATACATGCTCTTTCCCTCTATGAGTCAGAGTAATTTTCCTATTGTAAGTATCCACCACCGCATGTACCCTGTGGCACCATGGCATCCCCAACAAAACATCACAGCCATCCAAAGGCATGATGAAGAACTCCTCGCTGTCCACATAACCCTGCAAATGAAGCCGAAGCTTCCCAATAATAGGAGTAACGGGTTCTGCATACCCTGGACAAGCCATATTAGCCTCATGTAACGGCCCCATCTCCTCTGCGCGAATCCCCAATCGGCCAGCCAAATCTGGTGAAATGAAGTTGGCTCTAGCACCTGTGTCAAAGAAGATCAAAGCATTCTGATCTCTCACTTTGCCCCATGCCCTGCACAACTCTGTAGCTTCACCACCTAGCTGCTCCCCCACAAGATCAGGAACTAAGCCTGCAGAAGGCTTTGGTTTCTTTGGCTTGGGCTCTCCTTTATTGTCAGGGTCCTTTTTGGAAGTTCTTTTGGGACAATTGAATGACATATGCCCCTCTTCAGTACAGTAAAAACACTTTTGAGCATCTCTCAAAGCCTGTCTTTCCTCAGAAGTCCTTTTGGGCATTGGCAACTTCTTATACTTTGTCTCTGTAGACCCTTTAGCATCACGAGAAGCATGCCCAAATTTTTCAGCTTTCTTGCCCAATTTCTTACTGCCTTTAAACCCAGATGAACCACCTGTGAGTAACGCATTAGCTGTCATAGCATTTTCAATCATCTGTGACATGTTCGTTACTCTTGTCTTTATACAATAATCTCGTACCTCCTTGGGCAGCCCACAACAATATTTCTCAACCTGCTCAGATAATGACACGGCACGATAAGAAGTCACTGGGAGTAGAGCTTCCCAAAACTTCTTGTTATAATCCTCCAAACTATCACACTTTGAAGCATCCAGCTTGTGCCATGCGGTCATAACATCCACCTCAAATGTAGATGTGAGCCATACGGAAGAGAAAACCTGTTTGAATTGAACCCATGTGGTGGGTGCTATGCCCTGCAAAAGAAGAGTAGACCACCACTGCAAAGCATTGCCCTTGAGAAAAGTGGCAGCTTTCCTCACCTTAGAGGACTCTGTGTAATTCCCACCAGAAAAAGCAGCATCAAACTGCTGTAAAAAGGTAAGTGCCTTCAATTTATCCTTGGCCCTACTGAAAGTGTCAAACTTCACTGCAGCTCCCCCTTCCTTGTAATCCTTCGCCTTTCCCATAGGCGTTAGATTGTCATATGGAAGTGGCTTCGCAAGATTGCTGCCCCCAACATTCATACCCATCATTGGGTCAACATTTCCCATTCCCATGCCAGGCATACCATACATTCCAGCCATGTTTCCATACATTCCATTATGCATACCTGGCTGCATGCCACCAAACATATTGCCTTGCATCCCAGGTTGCATGCCTGCAAACATATTTCCAGCCATACCGGACTGCATACCACCATACATATTCCCTTGCATGCCAGGCTGAAAATTGGCTCCAAAAGGCCCATACATACCCATGCCTCCTTGAGGATAACCCCCAGTCATGGATTGGAACACCGAGCCACCACCAAAATAACCTGGATGCATATTCTGCTGTGGAATAGGTGGCTGTCCATAGAAGGAACTCTGAGAGTTTGCTCCATAAGCATGGAGCATATTCGGAAACTGGCCAAAAGATGGTTCCTGTGGGATGGCACCACTATGACCCTGAGGAAGATTCTTCGAACGAACCTTCTTCTTCTTTTTCTGGGGCTCTGCGCGGGGCTCTGTGCGAGATCTCAAAAATTCAGCAAATCTCTCGCTCTGTGTGAGCTGCATAAAAGTATCCATAAGCCAAGCGATCTTTGAACCGAGCATCATCATCCTCTTTACCATGCACATCTTTTGGCTGTGTTACATCCTCATAAGGCTCAACATCTGCAGCCTGTTCTCCTGCAAAAATATCCTCAGATACATCTCTTTCAGGAGAAGTCTCTTGCTCTTCTTCTTCATGATAGTAGTACTCATCCTCTGTATCAGACATGATTGCTGAATTTTCAGCGATGGCTTTCTTCAAAGCAACCACGAGCTCACCCCCTTCAGAAAGTTGATGATTGGTCCCGGCAACGGAACCTTGAAACCGGCCTCTGATAGAAAACCAGAGTGCGGTAGATTAGCAATCACCCGTCCACTTGTAGTCTAGAAGTGAAAACAAAGCAGATTGGAGCTAGAGTGCCCAAATCTGAAAACACAGCGACACCTGTTGGCCCCAAAGCTTGGCGCCCCTTGCGGTATTTCTTTATTCAATTATAATAAAATGAATGGCTGAGTACAACACAAAGATCAGCCAAGAGTTTACACCTGTATATCCAATCTGACGGCCCACAAATCCTTCTCAGCACAGAGGATCTATGCACACAGATCTGTGTCTCCAAATAACACACTGTGCCTCCCTCTGATCAGCCAAGATCACTAAGCAGGCCAGCCATGGGCATACATCTGGCATAACTCAAGTGCGTGATACATCATCTCAGCTCAAACATACATGTGCTGTCCAAACTCTGTCTCAACCCTTGTCAATCTGCCATACCCCTCCTCTCACAAGGGGCCAGATAACTGTATCTGCAACAGACATCAAGCAGTAGAAAGAGAGATAGATGAACAGAAACGGAGCTTACCAAATTCAGCTCGTGAAACAGCACTGGAGGAAGCAACAGCACCAATCTGTACTTGCAGGCACTTGTATCCACAACCCTGCTTCACACATGTGCTTGTACTTGCCTGTACCCTCCTCCTGATGTTCACTCTTATGCTGTCCTTGAAAGTACAGATCTGAAAAACAGCACTGTACTTGACTGTACTTGACTGTACTTGACGGTACGGTCTTTCTGCAGAGAATCAGAAGTAGCCGCCTGCTGGATTTTGCTACTGGTTGCCTGCGCCGTCTGCTACAGTATTGTCCAGCACCTGTACTTGCCCTAGAACTGGCCGTACAGTGTACCTGCAGAAAGTACAGAGCTGTACTTGCAGTCGTACAGCACTGTACAGCCTGTATTCAGCAGTTGCAGGCGCCTGTATCAGTCCCACAGCCCTGCGCTTCTCTGTCCACAGCAATACCTGCAGTCGTACAGTACTGTACGGCTGTTGTACAGCCTTCTTCAACACACAGTTCACAGAAAAACAGCAGCTAAACCAGTCTTCAGCAGCCGCCTAGAGCTTCCTCTGCTTTTCCACGCATGTGTGTCCCTTTTGCTCCACGACTCCCCAAAAGGGAAGAGAGAGAGAAGAGGAGAGAGAAAACACTCCAAAAGTGGCCCTCTTCCCCAAAATAATCCCTAGGGCCCCAAACTTTAATAAGTTCCCTAGGGCCACTAAGGCCTAGGGGCAAACTTTAATAAACATTAAAGTTTAATGTTTCTAGTTCCCCCCTTCACACCTAGGGATGTCCACACATCTTAAACTCTGTCCGGGCACCCCCCATGTGAATCATAAAATATTCTGACTCTGTAACCACCATGCCCACACTTGTACTGTTCCATTTTCACAGGGCCATGACATCGGCCATCACTTGGATCACTCCAAGAACCAAAGGACAGCCTCCCACACCTGGTAAAAATAGGAAAAATGAGAAAACACCTAAATCGGGCAAGCACACCCACAACAAAGGCCCTAGTGTAAATATACAAACAGGAGATGATTGCTAACACCCCCTCTCAGCTCCTGGATGTGGAACCAACCCCAGGGAGCTGGAGTGCCGCCGGAGCAAAGCCTGAGATAGAGACTTCGTGAAGAGGTACACCGCACTGTTCTCCGTCGAACGGAACTCTAGCAAGATGTCATCAACAACGATCTTTTCACGAACAAAATACCTCTGGATGACCATGGGTTCCACTTGTGGAAACCCAATCTTGCCAAGTAACCTCACCATTTCGCAAGACGGTCCACTTGGGGAGGGTCGGGATCTTCACGTGCTTCTCAACCATCTGGAAAAAATGAAGAACTAAACTTGCAAGTGGCTGTCCAGCAAATCAGCCCGCCTGCTTCTCCTCTTCCCGTACGGCCCAAAACAGTCCTCCAATCAGCAACACAAATAGCCCCCCTCTTGCTCACACAGTTCCCAAGATCTTCCAAGGGCCTAGAGCTCTGATACCATGTCAGAATATGCAGCAGAGATGAAGACAAAATCTGAAAACTCAAGAGCAAGTGCACTGCAAAAAAACACAGCAATAGAGAAGGAGAGAGAGAGGCGTATAACTCTACTATATACACAAGAAAACCCGGAATACCCAGTACACCATGTGTGGGGGCAAGGGGCCATGTTATATGGCCCCTGTGATCCTGCAAGGACAGCCGACAGCCACATAATGACACCCGACCTGCTGAACTCCCAGTCGGCCAGCTTCAATCAGTCGGCCAGCACACGTGTGAAGTCGGCCAACCACACGTGTGAAGTCGGCCAACAGAGCAGAGAGAAGCAAGGAGCAGCAGGACCAGTCGGCCATCAACTGGATCACTCCAAGAACCACAGAACAGCCTCCCACACCTGGTAAAAATAGGAAAAAATATGAAGAGTGGGGAAAAATGAGAAAACACCTAAATCAGGCGGGCACACCCACAACAGAGGCCCTGGTGTAAATATACAGACAGGAGATGACTGCTAACAAATCTACCTAATGATATACTCAATGCAACCTAATGGTGTTTCTACAAGATTTAATGGTGAGATTAATGCCTACAATGAACCAAAACTCAAAAACTTTGAATCAAAGGAGAATACTTATTTGCACACAAGCCACTTGAGCTTGAAGGGTTGCTCCATGCTCCATTGCACCAAGGTAATCAATTAAATAACAAAACATAAGTGTTGAGTATTTTGGAGCTTAACGTGTGTAAACCGTCATGTGAACCATCCTACGTGTGACCACTGTTCATTTCCCCGTTTATGTGTGTATCCATGTATGTACTACCACCAAAGAGTTATGTGTTCATATGTATGTGTGTAGCCTTATTCATATATGTGTGTGTGAACTACATACTACCGGCATTACACAAGCCGTAAGCTCGGAGATTTCGTGTAATCATTTACATGAAGCGCTTTGCGCAGTACAAAAAGTATGGCTCAAAAAGTGTTGCCGCGCATTCAAAGTGATGTTAGCCAATGTGGTTAACAAAGCAAGTCATACAACGGCCAACTTAGTTAAGGTTTGAAACCTTTTTTAAAATATTAAGAAGAAGCCCATAAAGAAAATAGCCAAGCAAAGCAAAAGAAAGGGAGAAATTCAGGTGTATGGTGCCTAGGTTCAAAAATCAAAGAAAAAACAAAGAATTGGACATTAGGTTCACCAATTTTACATACCTACTCAATAGTGGCCTTTATGCACAGATATGCAGCCCACAAACCCTTCTCTCAGCCTCTTCAATTCATCTCCCAACCTTGGCTTGATCTTACAAGCATGTATTTAACAACCTCAAGCCCCCTTTTTGGTATTTCCTCATTTGGGGCTTCACATACTGGACCAAGTCCACCCTTGCCTAGCACTTGCCATGTGGACAATAAATCGTCTAAGGTCTAATCCCTTTTTGGGCCTTTCACCTTAACACTTCAATTAATGCATTTGGGCGGCCCCTAGGCCTTTCCACTTTACAATGGCCACCTCAATTAGACTGCCTATTTGAACACTTTTTGTCTCTAGCAGAATCCCATTAAAGAAGCGAAATGCTTCTGTCATGGTACCTTACATTGTCATGAAAGGAAGGTTTAAACAACAAATTTCAAACTATAGTTTTTTCTTCAACATGAAGAAGTTTTGTTGTCACTCTTTAGACATTGTATGGTCCTCCTTCCCTTGAGTCACAATACACACATAGCCTCCAATAATCAAGATACTTGGACTTCTCACACTGAGGAGAAACAGCTTCACACTGAGGAGGAAAAGGAACAAAAGCTTTGCAGTGCACTGACAAAAGCACGGTTCATTCAACTACTTTAGAAGCACAAAACTGAGGTGCACTTACTCAAGACCGAGAAGCCAAGTGTGGGGGGAGATTCTTGGGCAAGGCCAAAAGTACCCGAATAAAGGGGAGCCTCAACTTTGGCAGATCTATAGAGGGGGAGTCCAACACAATGCCCAAAGAGGGAGAAGCACGTGGTACTCTTTCGGAAGACCAAGAAAGTAAACCGTCACTGGGAAGCCAGCTGCCTCCGCCAAGGGGTCTGACTCCGGGGAGAAACCATGTTTCCACGGTGCAAAGTATACGTGATACCCCCAGGCTCTCCCAAGCAAGCGACCTGAAGGAGATCCCAGACTTGGCTATAAGCCAGATGGCTACAAATGATCTTGCCCATGAGAGTGTGCGCTTGTAGTGATCCCTCTGAAGTTCTAAGACTGGTTAAATGGCAGCCTATCAATTGCCATCAACAGCCTTCCTACAATGCCACCCTTTGGCTGGATGGGATGACCCTCACCGGAAACCAGCTCCACGCTACAAAGGATGCCTGATGTGGAATGCATATCGAGACCCTTACACTTTTCAGATACTTACTTTTGAGGCATCATCTTTCACATAGATACTAAAGGAAACCCATTTTTCGGTTCAAAAAACAACAACACAGAGCTTACCGTTGAAGGAGCTCTGGTTTGTCAAGCAATGAGAACCCGATGTAGATAGGGTAGCTCCTGTCCCCGAGGTCAACATTCACCACGGTCATGTCCTGGGAGGTTCGGGGCATGCCTTCGAGCACTACAGAGCTGGCATTGATCTGCAGGCTCCGAGTTACCTTTTTGATTGTTCGAGGCTCCAAGACGTCCTTAGCCGTGACTAGCTTGCATCCACTGAAAGAGGTCCCAGCAAGGCCGATATTCTTTGCAGAGAAAAACCTGGGCTCAGAGTAAGTTGTGCTGAGATGGGCCTTGGAAGTGTTAACAGAGAACAGTTGGGTCGCTGAAGCAGCAGCTACAGCCATGGCGCTTTGCTTTTTTCAGATATAAAGGCCGTACGGTATCTTGGCCAACTGAAGATATCCTGGCCGACTGCCGGATATTGGAGGAGCAATCGCCTGGTAAACAAATCAGAGTGCACGGAAATGTTAATGGAATCGAAGGATCGCACCACTAAGCGATTCAAATCAAGCTAGATATGACGTACCCGCACAATGACCTCTGATCAGATCTTCGACAGAAATGTAGGCTTCTATGGTGCGGGTGCTTGTTGCTGCCTTGAACGGTTGAACCAGTCGAACTTCTAAGCCCCCTTGGTGCTACGATCACATCACGAGCTTTGCGGGCTATGGAGCACCCACTCGTAGTGTTTATTTTTGAAGGTTGCATTTTGATTGCTCTTGAAGTGCTATAAAAAAATTTACCTTTCATACAAAAACTTAACTATGTATATGAAGAGTGAAAAAAAATTAACCATGCATATGAAGGGCATGTACGTATTATTTTGTAACTTCTTTGCATACATTGATTGAAATAGATACTAATTTAAAACTTTACAATTTAGAAACTTTTATATTTGAACATAAATAAGTACCAACAATAAAGATTAATCAAACTTAATGTTTAAGCTTAGCACACAGTAATAAAGATTAATCAAACTTGATATTTAAGCTTAGCACACAGTAATAAAGATTAATCAAATTTGATATTTAAGTTGAGCATAGTAATAAAGATTAATCAAACTTGTTTAATTAAGGTTACTTGAAATCTTATCAAAATGGAGTTAGAATAGAGTTCTCATACTATTAGTCTATTTTTTAAGACATTCATTTGATAGCTCATTGACAAAGCCAATGTAGCTTTACATTAGAACCATGGTGACTAAGAAAAACAATTTTCATATGCAATGAGCTAATCTGATAATGGGTCAATGGATTACAATTCATTTCATGACATACTGTTGCCTTAATGGATCAATGACTTAACAGTTTCATTTCATTTGTAAATGCTTTAAGGAGAAACTGAAAGGTAACCTTTATGTTAGCCCTCTCTTAAAGGGCAAAGAAAAAATTATCCCCTTCACAGTGAAGGACAAATTTGAAAGAGACCTTCTTAAGAAAAAGGATACCCTACTTGCAAAAATAAACATTGGGGCAGACCCATGCTTCGCACATCTTTTGAGACCTTCAAATTCAAATTTTACCCAAATCTCCCCAAACCTCCAAGTTCTTGCCACATGGACGCTTTGTGAAACTCTTCCTTTATATAATATAATATAGAGAAGAGATATAGAGATGATGTAGGCTATTTACACTAAGTAGAATAATATGATTCATCCGCGTTCTCACAACCAAGTTAACTTACACCATGGGAGCATTAAACATAAGCATGCAAATTGCTCAAAACCATGCCTTCACATCACCATGACATCAACAACTTAATGTGGGAATGGAAAGCACACATGGGTATTTATTGCAAAGCATGAAAATTTAGCATTTTCGGCCAAGTCAACTAGTGCATGAGAATGCTCTATTAGCTTTCATGGCCTACACTTTCATAGATTGTTGCCTAAATGTAAACAGCTAAGATATAACCCCCAAGCGATCGAAAGGGAAATCATGGACCCCCATCTAGCCCCCACCTGTTTTACCAGCGAAGGCCCCTTGATTCCTGATGCTTTTGCTATTTCTACACGATCAATCATAGCATCGTGCTTTTGTTGCCCATTGACCCTTGCTGGCCCTTGAGTATTGTGTCCTTAAGGATATTCTGCCTCTCCAACCTAAAGAAATTGTAAGGATACCATCCACAACAACATTGTTATAAACGATTATTATATGCAATATACTATTGGTACAATTCTATCTTTATCAAACACAAATTATATTGAACTTTGATTTTCTCACCAAAAGTTTATAAAATTTGATCAATACTATTAAATCATGAATACAACTTTGAAGAAAACCACAATGGAAAAAGCTCAACATAGAGTAACCCATCCCTTGGTGGATAGTAGTGCGGTGGGGTCGTATGGATGTGGATAGAATCTAGGGTGGTGCTTTGGGGAGGTCACTTTATACATATATAACATAGCGCATTAATGCACAGAGGGGGCACGATTAATTTGGTAAATTTACATTGAGAACTTTCTAATTCAAAATCTAAACATGTATACTTACAAAAGGAGGGTTAACAATTATAGAAAAAAATAGAGGTATTTTAAATGCATGGTTACATGCATTTAAAATACATGCACATTGTTCAATTTAAGAGCTTACCTTTGTCGAAGCATGGTTACATGCACATTGTTCAATTTAAGAGCTTACCTTTGTCGAAGCATGTGTCATTGGGTCTTGTCTTCGAGTCACAAATGCAACTTTGCATTGTGGGTGTGGAAGCTCACTTATCGTATCCTCACTCCGTTGTCCCACTGGAATGCTCCTTACCAAAGTGGTGAAGGGAGCGCTCTCAATATCTAGATAGAGGCAAGAAGCGATTGGTCTTCACAGTGGTTCTCTCACAAAAGGCAAGGGAAGAAGAAGAAGCTAATGCAAGAAGAAAACCTACAATTAAACCTATATAGTATGCATCCATCAAGAAAGAAAAATTCAATGACATACAAGCAAGCAAGAAGAAGGAAGAAAAAGAGCTCGCACTAGGAAAGAAGTAAACTATTGCAAGGGAATGATTGTGTTTGCTTATTATCAAAAATAACTTATATACAAATGACTAGTTTTTACACTAGGTCGAACAAAATCACTTAAAATTTATTCATCCTATGTTAGTAGTTTTAAGCAACTATATACACTATGTTCATTGACTTTCCTTATTTGACATTAAACGCATGGTAAGATTGCTTTATATGTTCCAGCGCCATCTTATAAAAGTTAAGTGTCCGTTCACCTATGCGGGTAAGATGGCAAAGCATCGTATGGTAGGTCGGGCAGGTGAAACCATGTGTAACCAGAAGAGTGGTTAACATACCCCCCTTCCAAACGGTGATCATGTCCTCACATCAACCAAGTCAGTGGTGGTGAAGTTTCTATCAAGAAGTGGATGGTCTAGGATACACCATGAAGGTGGCGGGTCAAGGTTAAGTTGAATCTAGGGCAAAGTGGTAGGAAGCTTTAGGTAGTCTTGATAGTAAGCAACTTGCCAAGGCAACATGGAAAGTGATTTGGCAGTGTAGAGGTTCTTCATGTGCCAATCACAGGTCATGAGCCTGGGAAGGACAATAGGGAGGAACCATTATGGGGAAACTATCCACACATAACTCATAAACCCTACTAACTCGGAAGAACATTGGCTGAAATATGTAGGGGGACGCGCATGCATACTTTAGCCAAGTTTGGCAAAAGGAGCTCACCAATGTCTCCATTCCAATCAATACGATCACCCCCGAACTAAAGGAACCCGTTGATTCCCAACCTGAACTTCAAAAGCTTTACTGCTCCATGCACAAGGCATGCAACAAAAAGTTAGCATTCGCAAAAAAAGAAGCCAAAAAACTGATAGAAGAAGAAAGCGCTAAAGCTGAGGAGACTAAACAAGTCCCCAAGCACTTCATGACCTTTAAGAGGCCAATTGTTTTTACAATATGACTTGGCCCAAAGAACCCATGATGGAGAGCCAGGGACCTCTTATGATGGTCCAGCCCAAAGTTAAAGAAGTTAACCTAGCAAGCCCAGGCGAGGATCCAAGGCCCATCTACATAGGGAAGACCTCTCAGAGCTGAAGAAGAAAAAGGCATGGTCGATCTTCTCATAGAATTTCAAGATTGCTTCGCACGGAAGTACACGGACATGAAGGGTATACCTCCAAATGTGGTCAAACATACCATCCCCATGGTAGAGGAAGTGAGACCAGTAAAGCAAAGGGCATACCCTATGAACCCTAAATACTCCAAGATGGTCCAGGAGGAAATAGAAAGACTTGTAGACAATGGATTCATCTACGAGATAGAGCACACAGAATGCATGTCACCCATAGTAATATTGCCGAAAAAGAACAAAAAAGTGCGAGTGTGCATAGACCTCAAAAAAGTCCATTCCGCTATAATACGGGATCACTATCTGTTACCCTTCATGTAGCATGTGCTCGAGAGAGAGTTGCAAGAAAGGAAGCCTACAACTTCCTTGACAGATTCTTTGGATACAACCAAGTGTTGATTAACCCAAAGGATCAACATAAAATAGCCTTTGCAACCAAATGGGGCACGTATGCATACCGTGTCATGCCATTTAGGCTGACCAATGCCCCAGGCATCTTTCAACGCCTAATTTGCACGGCCTATAAATCCTAAGGAATATCTTCAAAAATTCCTTGTAGTCTTTTTTGGATGATCTCTGTGTGAATTCTACTTGGAAAGCATATTTAGAGTGTTTACGGAAAGTGCTAGAGAGATGCCTACTCTACTTTGCATCTCTCTTTGAGTCGTCTCAATCCTCTTAAATGCCAATTTTGGGTTCGGCATGGAGTAATCTTGGGACACATTGTCTCAAACATGCCATAGTAAGGTGCGAATCATTCTCTAGCACCGTCGACCAATTTCAAAGGAGTCCAGTGCTTCATGGGACATTGCTCGTCCCCTCTATGGACTTTAATCATTTTTTAATGAACGAAGGAGTGCCAATAGGCGTATAATACCCTGAAGAAAGCCTTGGTGAGTGCTCCCATCTTGAGGTCCCCCAATTGCGACATCATATTTCACATTCACATCGATGCCTCCACCTTTGTAATTGTGTGTGTATTGGCTCAACCCAACAACCTTTGTAATTGGGTGTCTAATTGGGTGTGTACTGGCTCAACCCAGCGAACACAATAGGGATTTCCCTATTAGCTTTGCCAGCCAAACCAGGCAGAACGAAACTACACCACCACAGAAAGGGAGGGGTTAGCCATGGTCTACATGGTTAAAAAGTTTTGCCTATATCTTTTGGCAGCTAAGTTCATTTTCTTTATGGACTATTAAGCTCTCCTTTACCTTGTAAATAAACCCTGTACCACTGACATAATCACTAGATGGTTAATTATGCTCGAGTTTGACTTCACTGTCACGGTTTCTGAATGGGGAGAGGAAATTGCACACTTCCTTGTAATGGCCTACCCACTCACCCATGCTCGACAAAGACTACGTCTCATTAAAAATACTACCCCTTTACCAGTTGATTTGCTGGAAAACTCTACAGAGAAGGGAAAGACATAATCGTAAGATGTTGTGTCCACTAAGATGAATATGTCTTTCTTCTACAGCAAGCCCACTTTGCAAGTACTGGTGGACACTTTGCAATAGCAGACATTACTGCTCGCGCAAAATCCTCACATCAGGACTATGGTGTCCCACCGTAATGGTGGCATATGCTATAGAATATATCAAATGGTGTGATGAATACCAATGAGTGGCAATCCCATGATTTAAGAACAGAATGCCCCTGAATCTGGTCATGTCCTTACAACCATTTGAGAAGTGGGGTATTGATTTCATAGGACCCATTAGTCCCGTAGCTCGGTACACTCAAGCTTGATACATCATAACGGCCACAGACTACTGCACTAAATGGGTCAAAGCTAGGGCTACCCACAAGGCTGACGTGAGATCCATAGCTAAATTCCTTTATGAATCAGTGATCACTCACTTTGGGCACCCTCTTGAGCTAGTGACTGACAATGGCATACACTTCATCAATCAAGTGATACAACTCTTGTTACAAGAATTCCTAGTCACCCTCCCCCTACTATATCCCCAAGCTAATGGCCAAGCCAAAAGCACAAATAAAGTCCTTTGTACCATCCTGGCTAAAGCAGTTGAGGCTAGGCCAAATGATTGGGAATAAAAGTTACCCGCCGCTGCACTTTGGGCGTATGGCACAGCATACAGGATAGCCACAAATGCAACACCCTTGAGTTTAACACATGGTACTAAAGCGGTCATGCTTATGAAGTTATTAGTACCTAGCTTAAGTATTGTGGTACGGAAGAAACTCCAGGAAATCTCTTGAGATGTTGCCTTTTCAAACTTGAAAATATGGATGAAACACGCCTTCTAGCTATGTACAATATGATTGTGGAAAAGGTAAGGTGTAAACAGTGGTTTAATGACCAACTCAAAGACAAGGAAATGAGTGAGCACGATATGGTCCTTCTCTACAGCACGAAAAACCACAAAAAGAAACTTAAATTCAAAGACTTGGGAACTTTCCTAGTCACTGAAATAACCCTACAAGGCACAGTGTGCGATGGCGAGATATTTCAATGGTAGCAAACTAAAACGCTACTATGGCCCACTCATGAAACCACATCACGGGCCATTCATGCCAAAAAAAAATAGTAAAAGAAACAACACAAAGAAATGAAAGAAACAGCCCAACGTGAAACAAAGAGTAGTTGGAAAAACTTAGAGGCAAAAACATTGTGGTGGTAAACATGGCCCAAGTAGCGGACCTCAAAGAAGAGGTCTGGGAGGTGAAACCCGTGCGGTTGTGGGGTTAGGAATGACCACCCGAACGTGTTTCACACAAAATTTGGCTCTCGTTAATATAGGCGCTAATCAAAATCTGATGTCCTATGACACATGGCACTCCCTTGGAAGGCCTCCATTAATGAACACCCTGGCCATGGTCACCATTATTGCCTCCACAACAATCGGTCCAATGTTTAGGCATACTCACAACTCTGTTTTACATTGGAAATAACCCCTTGGAAGGGAAATTTTATATGATGCCTACAGAAACAATGAACAAAGAGATCCTTCTAGGGCATGGATGGATGGAACACAACCGGTGTCAAATTGATTGGGATGCAAGGATGGCAACTGGCCTCCAGTCAAGTTAGAGTCCTGAGATAGATGAAGAACCCTTGTCATCCAATCACACACCCTAGGTTAATCACTTGCTTTCACTAAACACCATCACTCTGCTCTCCGACCAACACAAAACCATGCCACCTAAAAAGAGGCCCCTCCAAATAGTGAATACCCAATTGCCTCACTAAACCTCATTAACACCAAGCTCGGAAGCCCAAGCCCTCATCAAAGAAGCCACTACCACTGCTAACCCCACTAACAAGACTAACCCACCCCCAGTACAACTTCGGCCAAGAAGGCACACGATGCAAGAATCCTCACACCTAGGTGCCCAAGAAGCTCCTTGTAGCCCAAGGCTATTATGCAGGTGCTATAATTCTGTGGATTCCTTGAAGATCCACTTCCCAAACTCATGCCTTGACAAAACCAACTGCTCGTACCTCGAGACTACCCCCAATTTGATAGCCACAAGCCCACAAGGTACAAGAGAACCTCAAGCGAAAACCTTTCACCACACGAGGCCGAACCATCATCACCAACTACCTCGGCCTCGCCCCGCAACTACTTACAGTTGGATACCTAAGCCTCTCCTACAAGCTCAACACTTCTATGAAGGCAATCGACAAATTTGGGTCTCGTGAACAATTGAGGTGAACAATTGAGGTACACTATCCCTACTCCTGTGATTTCGGAACCGTAAAAATTTCAATGGAAGCCCAAGATAGCCTCCATTGCTACCACCACTACTACCACATGAGAAAAAGGGAAAGCAAAACTTCAAGAGAACACCTTGACCATCCAACCCTACTCCCCACTATCCTCGCCCCCGATAATGATGTACCTTCAACTTCGACTACTCCACCACCCCTTATCATCCGACTCCCCCGGTGCTCCCCCCACTCAACCCCTTACTTCTCCAACCCTAGCTTCTCCCTCACATGAAGCCTACAAGCGCCCGACAAAGCTACCAACCTCACCAAAACCTAATTGGAGCCGCCTTCTCACTTTAGCAAATTGGGCAAGGAGTCAGTAGTACAAAAACCGCAATGGGGTGCTAGCTACATAGCTTTAGGGTACAAAACCTATTTACAAGGTGCCCAAAACAAAAGAATGAAGCCACGGCCGTTCACTCATGAAGACACGGCCATACCCTCATGAAGCCACAGTCGTTCCTTCCTCATCTGCTAAGACACGACTATTCTCTTGTCAAAGGCTCAAACATGGTAAGCCATGACCGTTCCTTCCTCATTTGCTAAGACACAGCCATTCTCTTATCAAAGGCTCAGACACGTTCGTTTCCTCAAACCACAACCGTTGATATGCTAAGACATGGCCGTTGTCCTGTCAAAGGCTCAGACATGGCCGTTCCCTCATTAAGCCATGGCCGTTCCTTCCTTGTCTGCTAAGCCACGACCATTCACCCACAAAGCCATGGCCATTCCCTTATAAAATGACTAAGCCACGGCTGTACCCTCCTCACCTGCTTTAGCCCACAGCCATTGACTCTGCTTAGCCCCCACGGTCGTACACTCCTTAGGCATGCCCATACCTTCATGAAGCCACGACCATTCCTTTCCTAGAAATCTATAAAAAGGGCCCACCACTTTCATTTCACTCACTTTTCTCTCTCTCCCCTAGCCAAACTATTGGAATTTTTTATCTCGAGCTTTCACACTTCCCTACCAGCCTTCTACCCTCAGCAGCATGGCAGCCCCTACCCACTCTAACTCCTCCTATGAGGTTCTTCCTCATACACCCCAGAAGAAGAAGAAGCAACCTGCCACCACGGCGGTCGCTTCGAGGAGTACGCAAAGCACTCCACTAGCTCTCCCACCTGGGCAAGAACCTCATGCGCCAAGTTAGCGGCCACACAGTCCATAGCCTCATGAAGAACAATAAGGTCGAGCACAAGCTATTGTATTACTCAAAACCTTGGGCAATCACCGATCTAGCCATAGTGGCCCTCCTAGAGTAAATAGGGCTCGGTGGTTTTCCCACTCTTTAACCCTGGGGCCTAGACCTCCTAAGCTGCATGTACTTCACCGAAACCTATTATGCGAATCAGGCTATAGGGTAGATATTCGATAATGAGGGCCAGACAATCCACCTTAGGTGGACCTCGTTCGGGAGGTGCTACATCTCCCGTGCATGGAGCAGCCTTATGTCCAACTGGCCAATGTGATGTGCCATGTCCGAGGTACATACCAGGGGTCCACCACCAAGGATGGGGTTGAATGGCAAAACATTTCCCGCTAGGAGCTTATTATTCTAGCCCATGCCCTTTCGTTCCTCCTCACCACCCATCTGCTGGACTAACCCCTTCAACAAGTGCCACCTGTCCACCCTTGCTCATGTACATCAAGGGGTGCATGTTAATTGGGTAGAATTCATCCACAAAGAGCTCCACACAGTTTGTGCCAACCCCCAGAGCAAACTCGTGGCCTCCTCCCTCCTCACCAAAGTGCTATACCAGGCCGCACTGGCCAGAATTCCCCCGACTTGTTTAACTCTAGGGTGTCGCCCCCATTCCCACACCTCTACCAGCACCCCTACCCTCTCCAATCTCTCCACCCCCCAAAAGCCATCACATCGACACCCAAGAACAGGAGCCTGCCCGCCACCATGCTCTACTGGGGACAAGACCCCCAACTTAAGGAAGACCAAGAAGCCAAAGCCCACCGAAGAGCACAGGAAGAGGAGGCCCTGCGGTGCACCACCTAGTTCTTTGAGGCAAACCTTTATGAACCCCCCCTCCTCATGTCTCCTCTATGTCCCCTCCCTTTTCCGAAGCAAGTCCATCCTCCCCCACCTCCTCTTAACGGAATATGATGGACCCACTGCATTAGGCGCACGCAAGAAACTTCCATTCCCAAGAGGCCTACTTTGAGGGCATCCACTTGACTCATAGTGCAGTCCCCTGGATTTCACACGGCTTCTCAACTTGCTTATACTTCCTCCAAGATGGTTGGCTCTTGTACCCTCATTATCTTAGACATCAAGGACATATTCATAATGTGAGCCGAGGCCCTCTAATCTCTTAGATCTAAAAATAGATGTTGGCTCCTCTATGATAGCCAAAGGAGCTTTCCAATCTAATTGCTTCGCCCATTTAGGATATGGCCCCTTCTGTGGTGTTACATGATTCTCTTCTTCATCATCTGTTGTGAATCCACCTCTTGTAGAGTTGGTACTATCATTGGTGGTTTTGTCTGTTGGCTTCTTCACTCTTCATTGAAAGATAGTGTGGATAGAGCCTTCTCCTCCACTTGATAACCACCTGATGAGGCTATTCCGCAAACACTACATTATGGCTGATAATTGTCTTCTTTGTCTCTGGGTCAAGTAGTTGGTAACCTTTTAACTTCATCCTCTATACCCTAAGAAGAAACACTTCCTGCTCTTGGATGATTCTGGAGCATGCATAAAATAGTCACAACTGAATGTCCTGAAATATATAACTAAGGGTTTCTTACCTGAATAATCTTCTTGAGGTGCCATGCCCTTCACTATCTTTGTGTAACTCTTGTTAAAGTATATGCACATCATTATTAATTGTCTTAGCCTAAAAAGAACTATGTAATACTTTGGTTTTGAGCATACTCTATGCCATCTCCACAACTATGTGGATCTTGTGCTCCATAATACCATTTTGTTGTGGAGTATGAGAAACTATGAAATCTCTCTTGATCTTGTGCTCCTTGCAAGGCATTAAACTCACTTGATGTGAATTCCCCTCCTCGATCTATTTGAAACTTCTTCAGCCTCTTTCATGTCTCATTCTCTACCAAGCTATGTCATATTTTGAATTTTCCAAAAGCTTCAACCTTATCTCGAAGAAAATACACCTATATCTTCCTATTAAAGACATCGATTCATATAATAAGAAGTAGGAAGAACCACCCAATGCAGTGGGGTTGGCATTTTACCATCATAGAGATTTGCAGGTACAAGCCCTAAAGAAGCCTTTATATGATTTTTGCTTTCTTGTGGAAATGCACACCGATGTATATTGCTTGCCCATCATACAAGCTTCACATAGATCTCACATCTTTGAAAAATCTGGTATATGTGCCACAATCCCAAACCTTTGCATAAGCTCAGGTTCCCAAGTATCTCATGCCATAGCTTACTTGTCTTGACATTGGCCCGGGCTATAAAAGTTGATAGCTTATATAAGTTGTTGTGCCGGATTTATCTTTGATTTCTTCTTCTTCTTAGAAGCATCAGGGTTATCGATCCCCTTCCCCTTCTTTTTGTTTACAAAGAATGCAGCATCACTACCATCTCTCTAGCTTTGAAAGGTGTCTCCACCAACATTGCACCAAACTCCTCAAAAATAAGAGGCGGGTTGTGCAGCCAAGTGTTCAATGAGGTCACCAAACTATCATACTTTGGTAGAAACTCTTTGATGCACCTACATGCCAGTTCCTCATTGGTCTTAGTGATCCTCACTTGCCGCCGCCGCCACTTCATCTTGTAGATTCTTTATCCACGATATGAAGCGGTCTATTGCTTCTCCATCAAAATGCCTTTTTGCTGCAAGCTAATTCTCAAGGTTTTGAATCCTTATCTAATTCCTCGTCCCATACTAGTTCTTTAGAAGTTGCCATACTTTAGAAGTTGTGGTGGTATACTAAATCAGGGTCATCAACAAATTAGTGACATTGGTGACGATGGCACATAGCGTATCTATATTTCTTTCACCTCCACGCCATGTGAGAGCAGGATCTAATAGTATGATCTATAGTGGATCTACTAGATTCACAGTAAGATCTGGCTTTACATCAACCCTTGTTTGCGGTTTCCCACCACAACTCATATGAATCAAGAATGGACCTAGTCTTCAACTTCCAGAGAGTTTAATTTATCCCATCCAATTTCCCATCACCAAAAGGTGGAGGTGGGCATAAGCGACTGCGTTATTTATAGGCTGGGCCATCTCTCCGAATCTACCCTTTAAATAGAAAACTACCAAAACAAGCTTTGCCTAAAGACTATGCTCTCATACCATGTAAGATACATAATAGCGGAAGCAGATCAACACAATACAAAGCACTAAATTACAAAAATAAGTGGAGAGTAAACAATATTACTGCTTACAAACTTGATTACAAATTAATGGGATTCGCCCACCCATGTGCTTTAGGTAAGGAGTTTTGATGGGGATTTAGACAATCTCTAGATGGAGGATGTCTTCCTTCCAAGATTTCTCGAACACAATGAACTCGACGATTAAACTAAGGCTCCCGCATTAGTCTATACATAGAACCTAGGGTCGGCATAGACGTGGATCGACCGCGTAGCCAAAATCACCAATAGATGATATCACCCAATTTTAGGCTACAACATAGGGACTTACCATAGCTCACATAGCCATCTGGACCCTTAAATGGGCCTTATAATCTTGAGAATAATGTGTCCTCGGTTTGTTGTCTAGCACTCACTATGTTGTCACTTAGCTTGCACAAGTATGCATTCCACTTAGTAGAGTGCCAAGACAACATAAGCCATTGCTTTGGCCACACTTGACCACCATCTAGTGTCTAAACTAGAAAATGTTGGGTGCCTAGGTGCTCACCACAATAGCTAGTCCTCATAAATGGGGCCTTACATAATAGAGCACATCTATCACTTGAAAAAAAAACACGAGGGTGGAGCATTGAGCAAATGCTCCACCATCTAGTGTCTAAACTGGAAAATTTTGGGTGCCTAGGTGCTCACCACAATAGCTAATCCTCATAAATCAGGCCTTACATAATAGAGCACATCTATCACTCGGAAAAAAAACAGAAGGGTGGAGCATTGAGCAAATGCTTTTCCAACACATATGTCATCTACACGGTAATCCAATGTGTGGTATCTTTACACACTTTCACAAATTAATAACACATATGCATCACACATGAATATAGAGTTAAATAGTAAAACATGATTTCAACCACATATACACCATATATTCATATTCGAAGCAACGTAAACCATTGCAAGCTTGATGAGACATCACAACTCTCTAGTTCAAAATCCGAGTAAGTGGAATTCTTGTATCCTATGAGGTCTTCTCAAAACATTCTTTTCTAGCTTCTTGAGTCCTACCAGATTCCCTTGGGAGATTACAACTCCTTAACGATATGATTATTCATTACAACTTAGAGCTTTTTAGGTAGGGTCTTTCTAAGGTCAATCTACAATGTCTCTCTTATCTAAAATTCATCACATTAATGTTTAAGATCTCTAAGAATTTTATGGCCTTAATTTAGTACACCAATATGCACATTGGGCTAAGAGACTTCTTTTATCCCAAAATTTTTGGACGGTCTCTTTGCCTTCAAATAATTTGCCCTAGCTTCCATTCAAGCTTTCCCCCTTTTCTCTTATGTCTCCTACAACTTGACAACCATATTTTTTTACTGAACTTTACCATAGTCTACTAGGTTTTAATCCTATCTCTCCTTAAGGATTCTCTCTCTATAATTTTATTTGCATATGACAAAATTCATATCCCCATTTCTTCGGTTCCATTTTCCTATATTTCCATGTTCATTTAACCAAGTCTTGGTCACTTTTGGATAATTGCCTTAGTGAGAGAATGTAAGATTCTCGATGAAAAATTACTAAGTTTTTTCACTTTCATAAGGGTCAAAATTTATCCTCTTTTTACCTAATGAAAAGGATATTATACATTTCCTATGGCTACTTTTAAGAATTTATTCCAATCATTATTGTTTCCCCTATTTAGACTTTCTCTATGTCCAGGATCTTCTCTTTCTAAAATATAAGCATTTTCACCCTTTATCCTAAATTTTATATTTATTCTTTAATCTTTTAAAAATGATTGGGGATTTCTAGCTTAACCTTGGAAATAATGTACTCATGCACAATTAGCTTGTGTGAGGTATTCGTTCTTTCTCTTCTACAAATAAGCAATCTCTAAATCTTAATTCTATCTTAAAATTGATCTTAAAAACCATATAATCTTTAGTCAATTATCCTAATCTAGGATTAAGTGTATTCAATTTTATGCATATTAATGACATAGATCAAATTTTCTCTCTGGACTAATGTCTTCTAATTAATTAAAGTTTAAAAATTACCTGTGCATATTAATGCACATAGACCAATTTCTCTCTAGACTAATGTCTTTTTAATTAATTAAAGTTTAAAATTAACTTATTACTTATTCTCCCAGAGTTGATCCAATTCTCCTCTACTTAATGTTTATATCTACACATTATTCTCCTAGAGTAGATCTAATTATCCTCTACTCTAGGTTTTTATTTTAAGTCTAGCCATCAAATGTTTCATCTATATTAATGTGGATGAAAAAAGGATATGCATGCTTTTAAATAAAACTAAGGTTGTAAAGTCAATCAAGACCTTAATATACTCTATTCTTGTGGGAACTTTACAATAAATGAGAATCCTATATTTACATTTTCCCTAAGCTTTCATTCCCTTAAAAATGTCTAGCAATTTACAAGGAAATGAGAGAATTCACATAAATCAAGTTAAATTAAAAGGGTTGCAGTACCTTGATAGCCTAGCGTTGGGATTGCTGTAAATGCTAATTTAGATGATGGTAATTCTCCCTCCTCAAGCCTACTTTTGAGCTCCCAATTGTGTAGCCACAAACTCCAAGGCACAAAATTTAATATGATTTAAAGTACTATGTAGGTATCGTATGCAATGAGCTTGTACAAACCTAGGCACTGAAATTGATGCAAACAGAATGAGATGACTCCAATAAATTTGTGTGCACACTAGCTTTCCCCAATTATATAAAAAATTCCTAAATTATTCATCTAACTTTATTTTTCTCAAATTTTTAAGTTTATCTCGTTTGAATGTGCACTTTATCTTATTAAAATTATATTCTCACTACAATGTACACTTAGAGAGAACTATACCTCATGTTAATTTATTACATAGGAAGAGAAATCTTACAACGAGATGGTGCGATAAGGTGCATCTTGTTTGAGTATTATAACACACCTTTTTTATGTACCTTGGATATTGAGGATTGAGGATTGATTATTTAGTTAGAAGATATTTTTTTGCCAAAAGCTAAAAGTTGATGTCATGTAAATTATCAACAATGCCAAGTTAATAAAGATGAGTACTATATCCTTTGAAATTACCTTAAAAGAAATGACAAAAGCTAAAAGTTGATGTTATGTAAATAATCAACAATGCCAAGCAATGATTTTATATTCACGTGATCACAATTTTTTTTTTGTTAATAACATGTTCCCAAAAAAGCCGGTGGGAGGTTCCCTGATAACCGGCTAAAATCTCGCCGGGATTTTGCAATACCCGGTGGTCCTGCCGGGGAAATTAAAAACCCGGCGGGTCCCGCTGGGGTCGTCATCTAGCCCGGTGGGCTACAATTTTCTATATATATGGGCCCAGGGGGCCCTTTGGGAGTTCATTGCTGACAGTATACACAGGTAATGAGAGTTGTGGGTGTGTGTGTTTGTGTGGGTGTGTGTGGGTGTGTGTTCGTGGGGGCAGCCGCCCATTGTCGCAATGCGCGACAGGATGTGGGTGGTCCGCCACACGAGGGGTGTGTGTGTAAGGCCATTCTTCGGAATGGTGCTTACCCTGGGGCACTTAGTCGGTAACGCGGCTAGTCTGTGTCCTATGGTAAGTATGGCACGCCGTAGCGGTACTAGCCGGTAACGCGGCAAGCATAGTATCGTTATGGCGATATCACCTTCCCTTCCCTTCCCTGTTAAAACCCTAAGATCTCTCTAGATAATTGTTATGCATAAAACATGCATAAATCAGGCATAAACTCAACCACCCAACCACCCCCGAGCCCAAGGGATGCACACATGAATAATGAATGAAATACATCATACCTCTACCTTGATGTCCCATACCATCAAGAGGTATAACACAATCCAATAGCATATAGCTATAGTGTGAAATGGTAGGTGAATAGATATGAACCTCTACAAAGAGACCATAGCATAAGCCTCCAAGCCCTCAAGCCCCCAAGCTCCCTTGAGTGTGCCCCATGCCCCTATTATATAGGAGGGCCCTCAAGTGACTCTTGACTTTCCATTCCTCATGTGTGACCCTTGGATGCCTGACCCTAACCTTAAACCTTAAGGTTAGTCCTAACCCATGCTCCACTAGAGCTTGTTCCCATGCTCCCATGCTCACAAGCCTAATGTGGGTTAGCCTCCTAGTATATGCACACATAATGTGTATATAACATAGCACACATAATGTACATATAACATACTTCCCCTCTCTCAAAACATTGCACTCTTGCAATGAAAAGAAGAAGAACTGCGCTGAACAATCTCAACCGACTCCCAAGTCGAATTCTCAATTTCCCTATCTTTCCACCTAATTTTAACCTCAGGGATTAGTCAACTTCAAAGTTTCCTTTCCCTGAATTCAAGTACCTTATCAGGTTCATGTGGAACATAGGATAAATCTTCGACTTCAATGAGTTCTTGAGGAGTAACTCTGTTATCCTCACCTCCCAGTTTTCCTTTCAATCAATCGATATGAAAGACTGGATGAACCCTAACAATTGGAGGTAGTCTTAGTTCATACGCAACCGTGCCAATCCGATATATAACTCGAAATGGACCACAATATCTAGGAGATAAATTCGAGCATTTTCCCATTGACAAAGTCTGAAAATCTTTAAGAACATTAAAATAAACCAACGCTCCTGGTTCAAAAGACCGAGATAAGCGTCTCCTATCAGCATAAAACCGTGCCCTATCATGAGCACTCCTGATAGAATCCCGAGCTTCGGTCAGAATTTCCTACATATCTCGCAAGAAATCCCTCGATGCATCAAGCTCGATGTCCTTAAGACTGACATCAATAGGTGCCCTGAGTTGATACCCATACATAAGTATGCACGGACTAAAATAATAGCCGTAAATTTAGAACTGTTATAGGCAAATTCCATCATTGGAAGATATTTTCCAATATGATGATTTTCTAGAGACATATGCACAAAGCATATACACTATAATCTGATTCATACACTCTGTTTGCCCATCAGACTACTGCGGATGATCAGAATAATTCACATTCAAAGTAACTTCCTCGTTGTAAACCATTCGGAATAAAGTAGAAAAACATGGCATTATAACAGCAGAAACCAGGGATTCATCGGCGCCCCGACATATCCACATCTGCATATGGAATAATCAACGTCTCGAGTTATCCATATCAACATAGAGAATCATCGTCTCGATGAGTCACATATGTCCATCCGTAAACCTATCAGGTTGATTGTGTAAATCACCTAAAGTACGGAAGTAAAGAAAGAAATGCCAACAAAGGAAGAATCCAAATTTCCTTATCCGAACACAACAAGATAAACTTGTTTGAACTCTAAAGAAAGAGATTTCAACAAGTGAAAATGCCGATGAGATTGCCCTCATTATAACATGCAGGTTATAGATAAAAGAAGTTTATCTAGAGAATGCCCATACTATAACTTCTAGTGAATTTAGAAAATAAGATTGTCTTTGAATGTTGAGGTCAACATGCTAAATGATGTAAGCAAAGCAACAATCTTGAGCCCAAATTATCCCATAAGATAATATATGTGAGGGATCCCTAGCGTCCCATACCACCATGATACCACCCATACATACCTTAACAATTTGAAACTCCCTAGTATGCCGTCTAGGAAAATATGAATAAAATCCTGTATAAAAGGAATAAGATGGCCTTATCCAGACTTTCACATACTAAACCTGTCTCTGTATACTTGAGACTACATCAAGGAATGAATCCTTCTGAGTATATCATTAGAAAAGAAATTGAATTATTGGCGCCTTTCTAATGATAACTACCCAAAACACAATAAAGTTAGGGTAGAAAAATAACTCCACCTAGATATATAAGCAACTAGGTATCCGAGTTGGAATATATACAAGAGTATAAGAAATATACTCCAAAATTACGTGCAAAAAACGAAGGCAAATGCTACCTTCAAAGCACATGTAAATATTCAAAAGATCAAAAGATCCTTATAACACCATGGATAAAAGCATAGAAGCTCCTTAAATCCATAAAAACCATAGTTGATCATAAAAATCAATGCATACCATCTAATGGACATAAATCATGCCAAAAGAAGCATTTAAATTGGTGGGCCAACTCATCATCAATCCGGAGTATATGAACGTTATGTTGTTCAAATAAAACTCCAAAGTAAGAAAGTGAAACACATGTGTGTAGCACTCAATAAGAAAACCCCTAGACACAAGTGATCTATGCAAAACCTGATGAGTCCATATAAAACTTGGAAAACATCCAAAATCCACCAAAATAAACCGATCAACTAACCCATGATAGAGTTTGTCTTAGGCTTAATAAATTAAGCACAAACCACACTTAAAAAAGTGCAAAATAAATTATCATGGAAAAGTGTCAAAGGTGAAACACACTTTGAACGTAAATTATAGCCAAAGAAATTAAGGAACATGTCCAAAAAGAATGGCTAAACAATGGTCAAAAAATCATGAATACATCGTTTAGAATTAATCCAAACATAAATATCCATTAATACGAGGTATAATCGTATTAATAATGTGGGAATAACCCTCATCTATCTAATGTCAGCACGAGGAAACGTACTTCAACATTAAATAACCCTCGAAAATATTAAATTCTCGAGAAAAAGAATTATCATGATTTTTTTCTAATTTTCCCAAATTTATAGGGCTTCAAAATATAATAATTTTGAATTCCACCAAACCTATCCCATGGCATTCCAAACCTATATTTTTCCAGAAAATTTTTAGCAATTTAATTTACCAAAATACCATTGATATTTTAAAAATACCAATTTTTAGGATTTCTAAAAATAATTTCTAGAAATTTCCTAATTTTCCCTGAGAATCCCATCGTTCACGAAATTTCTAATTTCGCCCGACAATTCTCAAATCCAATGAAAATTTTTAATTTTAATGGATTTTTCTAATTTTCTGGTTCAAAAAATATATTTTTAAAGGAATTTGAATGGTCACGGGCGCCCGAATGGACACACCACGTGCCAAACACCAACCCCACATTTTTCCAAAATTTAAAATAACCTTTGTCTAATTTTTCACTAATTTTCAGGAATTTTTTGAAATTTTTAATCAACCCCGAACGCATTTAGAATACGAACGGTCAAAAAATTTCGGAATTCCAACGGTTTTCCCGGAATACGGAAAGCCAAAAGTTTTGGGAAAATGAAAAGACAAAAAAAATCGGAATGTGAAAGGTCAAAGGTTTCCGGAATACGGAAGGTCAAAAGTTTTTCCGGAATTCGGAAAGCCAAAAGGTTTCGGAAAAACGGAAAGCCAAAGGTTTTCCGGAAGATGAAAAGCCAAAATTTTTCAATAAAAAATTTCCAGGAATTTTCATGGATTTTTTTCCTCAAATCCCAAATTTTTCTGTAATTTTCAGGCTTTTTCCAAGCTTTTTTCTGAAATATATTCAAAAGCTTTTTTTTAAATAAAAAACTCATTTTTTTTAAAAAATGAAAAAAAAATATATAAAATAAGCATTAAGGCTTTATGCCTTTTGATTTTTTTAGGGGGGGGGGGGGCGATTTTTTTCGCCGGCTGCAGCGCAGCCCCCCCCCCTCCCGTCGCCTGCGCATGACAGAGAGAGAGATAGAGAGTATAATTTCTCTCTTCTCCCCTCTCTCCTCCCTTTCCTCCTCTCCTCCAATCTCTTCCATTCTCTTTCCTCTCCCTTCTCTGCTAATCAGAGATTAGCTTAATGATTAATTAAGCTTTTTAATTAAATCCTTAATCATAATTAACATTAATTATGATTAATGTTTAAAAAATTCATTTTTAATAGAATTTTCACCCGGAAAAGAGAAAGAAAAATCAGATTTGAGAGGCGGAGAGAGTCCCACGCACACGGGAGAGCATCTCATGCATCAACACGCTGTCCCCTACTGAATTTCAGTAGAAATTGACAGAAATTTGATCGCATTCCCGCGGAAAAAACTCGCAAAAAATGTATAAAAATACATTTTTAATCATAAAAATGCTCAAAAAAATCCTAAAAAATTAGAAAAAATTTCTAAAAATTCTAGAAATTCAGGGAATCCATCCTACAAAAATATCCACCATAAACCATATGGTATTTTTGTAAAAAATTCCATTAATGCTTGATTTTAACCATAAAAAATAGGGAAAAATAGCATTAACTCACGGTATTCCCCCGCAACGTCGATTCGTCCATTGAATTGTAGTTACACACGTTCCAATCACCATATCGATGATCCACGTGCAATTCATCAACACAAATCAACAAAAGATAACATTTTATTAGTAAATATTAAAATTTACTAAAAAAATCAACAATTAAATAGAGATTGCTCTGATACCACTGTTAAAACCCTAAGATCTCTCTAGATAATTGTTATGCATAAACATGCATAAATCAGGCATAAACTCAACCACCCAACCACCCCCGAGCCCAAGGGATGCACACATGAATAATGAATGAAATACATCATACCTCTACCTTGATGTCCCATACCATCAAGAGGTATAACACAATCCAATAGCATATAGCTATAGTGTGAAATGGTAGGTGAATAGATATGAACCTCTACAAAGAGACCATAGCATAAGCCTCCAAGCCCTCAAGCCCCCAAGCTCCCTTGAGTGTGCCCCATGCCCCTATTATATAGGAGGGCCCTCAAGTGACTCTTGACTTTCCATTCCTCATGTGTGACCCTTGGATGCCTGACCCTAACCTTAAACCTTAAGGTTAGTCCTAACCCATGCTCCACTAGAGCTTGTTCCCATGCTCCCATGCTCACAAGCCTAATGTGGGTTAGCCTCCTAGTATATGCACACATAATGTGTATATAACATAGCACACATAATGTACATATAACATTCCCTTTGTCAAATGCGAGCATATGGTCGGTAACGCGGCCAGTGTATGTCCGTATCCTATTCGTATTCCCATAGAATCAGGCGGCATTTTGTCGTTAACGCGGCAAGTTAGTGTCGTCCGCTAGTGCATATATTGTTTTTTGCATATTGCGGCATTTGATCGTTAACGCGGTCGGAAAAATGTTGTAAATTTGCTTGATTTGACTTGTATTGTTTTTATTGTGTGTGATCCATGCGATACTTGGTTGGTAACGCGGCATAAGTATTTCATGGATCAAAGTTTACATCATATTGTCTTTACGTTTAATTTCATAATATCGTAACTCGAAAAAATGAATATCTCTCTCTCTCTCTTCCTCCCCCCCTCTCTCTCTCTCTCATGATACACTTCACAACTCTCTCTCTCTCTCTCTCTCATGATACACTTCACAACACGATAGATGTGTAGATGAGGAGTTCTTTTTTTTTTCTCTTAAAATATACATAATCCCTAATAAATTCTTTTTTCTCCCTCTATTTACTTAAAAAATAAAACTGTACATTATTTTCCTCTCTTTAGGAACTCACAAAACTATTGAAAATGTCATCTAATGTTTCTTCTCTCTATCTGTCACAACTCTCTCTCTTCCTCCCCCCCCTCTCTCTCTCTCTCTCATGGTACACTTCACAATTCTCTCTCTCTCTCTCTCTCTCTCTCTCTCTCTCTCTCATGATACACTTCACAACTCTCTCTCTCTCTCTCGCTCTCTCTGTCTCTCTGTCTACAATAGGTGTGTAGATGAGGAGTGCTTTAGGAATACAAAACATTATTTTCCTCTCTTTAAGAACTCACAAAACTATTAAAAATGTCATCTAATGTCCCCTCTCTCTCTATCTGTCACACCTCTCTCTCTTCCTCCCCCCCTCTCTCTCTCTCTCATGATACACTTCACAACTCTCTCTCTCTCTCTCTCTCTCTCTCTCTCTCTGTCACGGTAGGTGTGTAGATGAGGAGTGCAACATGTATACACTTGATAAGTAATGATAAGTAATGATGCACTTGTTGCGGTTGTCTTACGTTCGATAATGTATTGCATGATGTTGAGTTCAGTAATATTGTTTGATATTCCATTTTTGTTTGATCATTGATAAGTAATGATACACTTGTTGCGGTTATCTCACGTTTGATGATGTATTGGATGATGTTGATTTTAGTAATATTATTTGATATTCTATTTTTGTTTGATCATTGATAAGTTATGATACACTTGTTGCTGTTCTCTCATGTTTGATGATGTATTGCTTGATGTTGATTTTAGTAATGTTGTTTAATATTCTGTTTTTGTTGTGTTTAGTGATATTTGCTAGATTTACGAAGACGACCAACATGCTTTCCCCTGAAGAGCGTAAAATCGTTCTACGAGCAATTCGCATTGAAGCAGTCATCACAGTGTCACAATGTGTAGATGACGTCGTCAAAAAGATCAATGAGTCTGAGATACTCATGCGAGATCTATTAGAGCAGATATGGGAAAATGCACAGCGTCGACTTCGAAGCGGAGGCAACACTGAGTTGCTTGATAGACAAAAGATAGCAGACTTCAACCATCAACATATAACACGAACTATTTTGGGGAGCATGCGTGTAGCATGCAATGATCTTAGAGATGCTGCCCCGCCTGAAGCTAATATGCATTGTTTATAGTTATGGGACGGTGTATGGAGTGAGCAAAGAGCCAAGAGCAAGCGCATGAAGGCGCTGGATGCAGAGTCACTCCCCAAAAGAGTGCGCATTGCCCAGGACGTCGCTGCAACGTCCAGCCAGGCAGATGCGAGTGGGACAGCTGCCATTAATCGTACAATCTACAATTCTATGTGCACACACCTCATTGGCGTCCCGCACGAGGCTCTGCTCGAAGGGCGAACAATATGCTCTGGTGTTTTTGGCACAGTAAAAGAGTATACAGTTAGAGGTATATCATTTTTGCCAGAGCACATTACTTTTTGCGGAAAGCACTACAAAGGAGAAGGCAGCGCCAAGTTCAAGAGCTTCCAGGCAGAGCAGGGCATGCAGGTTCTACACCCATCAATTGTCAGGTGTATTGCCTTCACAAAAGAATCTCCTTGGATCACTATTTTCCCATACTATAATGGCGGCTCGCTTGGTGATGCTCTTCTGAAGGTCTCCTTCAGATTCAGTGAGTTCACCAGAGCAATTTTCCGTTTGGATCGAGGATGGAGAAAACCCCCGTCCGCCGATAATATTCCTTTAAGTCATCTAGAACTTTCTAAAATAAAACAAATAGTAATAACCATGCCACATATTATGCATGCCCTGGTGGAAGGCCTAGCGGCAGCACATTTGGCAGGAATTGTACATACCGACCTACATCCATTCAATGTAGTGTTGGATTTTGCAAAAGAGTTGAAGCCACGCGTAGGTATTATCGATTGGGGATTACTGCTGAGAGTGCCCAAAAAACGGGTCTCTCAATTTTGTATTTGAAGCAGACAAGAACCCTGAGAAGGTGGCATAGGCGGTCTCCTACGCAGACAGAGAGCGAAATAAACGACCGTGGATAGCCCCGGAAATTTATGATCCGTTTTTGGCAGATGCATACACTCCTGCATCTGATGTTTTTGCTTTAGGGTATTTATTACAAATTTTATATGACTTTTGGCAGAAAGTACATGTGTCTGCCTAATCGCGAGACGAGCGATAATCTGTTTTGCAAGTAGTGGAATTTTTTAGATCACTAAATACTGACCCAACGAGGGCACAACGTCCTCTTGTAGAGCTATCGGTGTCATTCACCCCAATTTTGTAATGATACAGTATCAGGAGATTAAGTTTCAAGAATGGTTCTTTGTTTGTCTCTCTTCAAAATTTGATATGTGCCCATTGTTTGAAATATTATCTCATTGAGTCTGCAATATCTCTCTCCTCTTGTGGTGTTTAAGTTTATGTTTTCTCTTCAAAATTTGATGTGTGCCCATTGTTTGAAATATTATCTCATTGAGTCTTTGCAATATCTCTCTCCTCTTGTGGTGTTTAAGTTTATGTTTTCTCTTCAAAATTTGATGTGCGCGCATTGTTTGAAGTATTTTTTGAGTCAAGTGGATATTTCTCATTGAGTCTTTGCAATACATATCTCATCTCGTGGTGTTAAACTTTAAGTTTTTGAGGGTAATGGTCAATTTATCTTACGTTGATCTTTACAGTTCATTAAAATCCTAAAGTCATTTATGTTCATGCAGATATGGCAGAAGCGCAAGCAAACGAGTAGCAAGAGTTAGCCAAGAAGGCATATGAGTGAATGAAGGCCCTTGCACATGGACTGACAGCCCGCGAAGCTACGAGAACAGCATGCAGGTTGTCGAAATGGACAAATCCTACTTATGCCCAATGGAAAGACATAAATAAATGCGTAACCACAGAGATGATAAAGGAAATATGGCCATGTCCAGATGGCGAGATTAAGAAGGGAAGATGGAAGGTTTCGCGTTGCACTCATAATGATATCAAAATTAATGCCGAGCGCATTTTCTTGGAGGTGTATGGTCGTCCTCTCCATAACGTCGACGCTCCACTCTATTTTGCTAAGATGCTATATGCACAATTTATCCTAGAAACTCCAGTGGACTTCGCCTCCAGATAGGCCACTGTCAACACCCACACGACATACGTGAAGAGACAGTGACATTCACATTATTTGATATTTATGGTACACTCATTTGCCGTACAGTTGTGACTGGCTACATGCGAGAGCGTGGAGCAGTGGTTGCATCGTGATGGGCGGATAAGCGAGATTTAATGTGTCTTGTGTTTTTGGTGAGAAGATCAGTGCACGGAGTAGTGTGGGTGCAATGGATTTTGGCTTGTGCACAGCTGCGTCAGGTTTTGGTGTGCGTCGATGGTCACCCGCCCATAGTTTCATTTAATTAAATTGCTACAATTTGAATGTAAATAGCCAAGCTTGGGGACCAAGTTACTTTTTAATATTGGTGGCCCAAAGTGGAATGTATAAAGCTATTTTTGAGCACTCACTTTTTGTTAATAAATAAATACATGCATGAGGAAGCGTGCTCACTCGTGCATGGGGGGAGATTGAACCTACTCTTAGTCGTGCATAGTTTTCTTTTTATGTCTTCTTGTTTATTTATCAAGCTTATGGTGGTTTATTAATAGCATTGGCATTTGAGTCTTACCAAACACCGAGCAATCTTTTTAGAGTTATTTGGAAATTAGAGCAAAACTTGGCAACAAACCCCAAAAAATTGGAAGTTGCTCGATGAAATTTCACAACAGAAAACAATGCACAGTGAGCATAAGACACAAGCAGCATACTAGAAGATCACATCAATCACCATACAAAATTGAAACACCACTCCAACTATAATTTTTTGATTGCACGGAACAATACCCAACAATATCTGCATTAATCAAGACTGACCAAAACAAAATCGCCAATAATGGCTCGCAAAAGCAAACACAAAAACCATATGCTGCATTGTCCATTACATACACCAAAACAAATCAAGTCGAGTCACACTCATTATCTATAAAAACATGATGAGCGTGACATCGATTTGCATCTCCTTCTCAAAACGTGCGTCTCTAGCCATGGTTCTTGTCATTGCTTCGGCATACTCTGGCAGAACACTTTGGATAGAAAATAAAGAATAAAAATTGTTTAGTTTTTGCAAATTCACATGTTTAAGTATATCGGTGTATTGCAAATTCACATGTTTAAGTATATCGGTGTATTGCAAATCAAACTTGAATGTCCTTGTCTTTAAACATATGCATGAAGGCAACCGAAATAACAAAATAGAGAGACAAAATAGAGTGACAGTAGTCCCAAGCACATCAAAAAATAAAGCCAAATAAATAGTAATCAATGTAGCACTGAATAAGGTATAGATGCTCACTAATTATATGGATTCTATTCCACACGCTCATCAATATCATCATCCCAATCATGTGAACTACTAGCCTCCCCTTGGCCTCCTTGCCTCTCCTAGCTAGAAGCAATGGCTGTACATATGAAGACACAAAGACCCTTGTTAGAGTCCATCAAAGTGCATAAACGACCAGACCTCAAACATGCCTTAAGTAGAGGAGCCGTGCCACAGCCCAACAACTCAAGGCAAACACCCCCACCAGGACGACATAACAACTCCAAATACCCTGCAATGAAAGTAGCGTTGCGCTCTAAAACACCATGGATCTCCACACCCCTGAGATCCCCAGCACGAGACACATCTGACAAATAATGGTATGCCATCGAATCCATCTTCCCTTAAACCCTTAACACAGGCATAAGGAATAAGTTTGCACAAAGGTATCATAGGACATTGAAAACAACTAAACAATCTAGTATTTTGCATGATATCCTCACCTTTGTCAATGTAAATCTTATTCTCATATTTGTTATCCTCCAATGGAGGCACCCGATCTCATAACATAAGGCACAATCTGTAAGAAAACTTCTTTGCCACTACCCTCATCCATAAGAGAGCCACCTAGCATAGAGTCAGTCATCACTGTCTGACTGTCCACCTCCTCCCCAGCATCCTGAACACCCTCAATACTAGTCTCCACAACACCCTCAATATTAGCCTAAGACTCCCCTTCCTTTTCAACTACTTGTGCCTTTTCTCTCTTGGTATGCTTTCCCTTGCCAGCAGAGTGGTGGATCGCTTGCACATCGAAACACAACCATTAATCATTCCAAACACAACCATTTATCCTTCAAAACAAAACCATTCACCTATGCATCACCAAAAAACTTGACCATTCAACTATGCATCACCTTGAACTTTGTCTATGTCTCAAATATCACCTCCATAACGCTTCAACTTCATCTCAAACCTCCCATGCATCCTTAATGCTCACTTAATGTTTTTGAGTATTACTATATAGCAAGTTTGTAAGTTTTTTAAAGTAGATTTGATTTTATTTCTCAATGCTAATTTTTTATCTATTGCACTTTACTCATAAAGCTAAAGTGAATTCATATTCACGTCATATTCCATTTCCGATCCATTTCCCTAATGATAAGCTATTCACAAAAAAGAAAAAATTCACTCAACACCTCATGGCAAATCAAATGTGCAATAAAGTATATGTCAAGGCAAGAGGGATGCTTACATAATAAAGGTGCAAACCCAAGTGTGTAAAGATATTTTACATTTGTAAACAAAAATTTATGTTGAAACAAAAGCATTAAAGATCTTTACAAAGTTTTCTAGAGCATAACAATTGTTCTCAATGCTATCATATTAAGAATAAAAACATGAGCTGAGCCCTTAAAATCCAAGGTTGCATATTAAGAACAAAAACATGAGCCGAGCCCTTAAAATCCAAGATTGAAAGTGTCCTCCCATCACCAAAAACCAAATCATGAATGTGGCATTCCATCCTCGTTCACTACATAAATAAGTGCACACATCATGAGTATACAAAATCTATATGAATGCATTATCATTTATTCCAAGGTATCTTTTGATGGGCCCACACATCTTCACAACCTCCCAAATACAAGCTTGCTTTTCTACATAAGAAGGAAAAATGGTAAAAAAGAAACCACAACAATGTCAATAAAGTTAAAATTCAGTATGAACTACATCTTTATAGCCCAAGAAAGCTCCATATCACCACATAAATACATTGCTAAAGACCTACCATCCATGTGGCCCCAAAAGTGCCCCATCTCTCTGACTTCATCCACACTTTTTGGATTCTTTTGGATTGCCCTTTTTAAAATGACTGTATATATCCACCTTTAAATTATGTAGCAACCAAATAATAATCATCAAGAGCATGCTCTAGGATTATGCTTGAAGAAGCTCTAGCTTGAACAAACATAAAAAAAAACCCTAGAAATAGGCCGTGCCGGTGCGGCCTGTTTCTGGGGTTTTTTTATTTCTCTTAGGCAGGTCCTCCTCACTACACTATAAGAGATAGTCCTAATAGAAACAAAGGTAGTAGTGATGTCATGTTGAAAAAAAACGAAACGGTTATGATATTTTCACTACTATATATGCTAATATGCTCACTATTGCAACGAAATCGCAACACAAATAGAAGCATAAATAGTAGCAATTTTGTTACTTCTTAAATCTGCCCCAATTTTTAAAATTATACTAGAGATGTGAGAGAGGCCATTGTTTCAAATTAAATAATAGAGAATAAATAAATAATAGAGAGGCCATTGTTTCAAATTAAATAATAGAGAATAAATAAATAGTTATATTACTTGAACATAAACAAGAAGTTATATTAGGTAGCCCCAAGAAGATAACTAAGAAATATTTTCTAATACAGAAAAACCCCAGAAATAGGCTGCATCGACACGGCTTGTTTTTGGGGTTTTTTTAAATCTAAAAAAAAGTCTAAGGCAGCCCTAAGAAGATAACTAAGAAATATTTTCTAACACAAAAAAACCCCCTAGAAACAAGCCGCACCAATGCAGCCTGTTTCTAGGGGTTCTTTTTGTGTTAGAAAATCCCAATGGGCTCCATAAGTCCCCCTTTGGCCAAGCATAACCTGGTCCTTTGAAGCACTAAACCATTAAAAAAAAAGCCAGCTTGGTAGATAGAAAAATGACCTCAAAAATTACTAAGGCTGCCAATCCCAAGAAAATAACTAGGGCATATTTTCAAACAAAAAAAACCCCTAGAAACAGGCCGCACCAACGCGGCCTGTTTCTGGGTTTTTTTTTCCCTTTTGGAATATCCCAATGGGCTTCATAAGTCCTCCTTTGGACAAGTATTTGAAGCAATAAAACATGAAAAAAAAGCGCAGCTTGTAGCACTATCAAGAGCTTGAAGGAAAGCTTAAATGAGACATTGATGGAAGGTTAAAAACAATTAAAAAAATCCCAGAAATAGGTTGCGATGTGGCTTGTTTTTGGGGGTTTATTTTCCCTCTTCAAAGATGAGCAAGAAGACAATATTGAAGAAGAAAAGTAATAAATAGAACTCACCTAGACGTTGGTGGCTTTCGGAGGTGCATGCCTTGGGTCCATCCTCCCTTCCTCCCACGACTTCCTTCAAAGGTCAAAGGCCACGAGCAGAGCACTCCCCTACCCTTCTTTTTTTCAATATAATTACCCTTCTTTCTTTATCCCTCTACCCTTCTTTCTTTATCTCCCTACCCTTCTTTTTCTATATACCTACCCTTGTTTCTTTATCTCCCTACCCTTCTTTTTTTCCATATACCTACCCTTCTTTCTTTGGACCTTGGACATCCATGATTTTTTATACATCTATATCCATAATGTAAAACTAGATATGTGCCCTTCTTTCTTTAGACCTTGGACATCCATAATTTTTAATTGGTCTTTAGACCTACCCTTTGGTTGTTTACAATGTCCCAAATCTTTAGTTGGGTTTGTGCCTTTCTTTACTTAGACCTTGATTGATTGCAATATTTATAATCATCCTTTAGTAAAAAACATGCCCTTCCTTAAGTAGTTTAATAGGTAAATTCATGTACTCTTTCTTCTTGGGAAAAAAATAACCTTCCTTTGAAAGGAAAGCATCATGCATACGATTGGTGGCTTCAATTACAAAGACTTTAAGATCTCAAAGACATCACCACTCCAATACGTATTAAAGCTAAAAAAGGATACATGTTTTTCAATACTCTCTGTATCTTCCTCTCAAAACACATATACAAACTAAGATATTTTAGAATCTAGATGACATCAACACATTAATACTTAAAGAACTCCTTTTACAGCCAACATCATAAAGACCTAATCCTTCACCATGTGCATTACTTAACTGGTGACCCCCGAGATCCCAATCATATTCTCCACTCTAGACATTTTTAAAGTTATAGGTTTAAAAATGTGTAAGGTTAAAAAATCAATTCATGGGAAGGTTAAAAATGTGCTAGGTGGCCAACTAATGGCTACTGACTCTACTTCCTTTAGTGTTTAATGAGAAATAAACGGTCCTAGTAAACAAATATAAAGTATCTTCAGAGCCCTTATGATCATTACTGGTAACTGCTTTGATGGCACCACTATGTGTTCATAAATTAAAGAATATTTAGAGATTTTCTGTAATCAATTGTTTGTAAATAGAATGGATATTTTAATAAAAACCATTAATTGCTATTAGTGGTACTACAAGGAGAGAATCAGCCTAGTTCAAAAATCTAGGTAGAGCTTCTTTGAGTCTATTCTGTGCCATTTTTCTCCCACTGTTTGTTGCGACTGTAAACGATACAATGAGTAGGAATATTACTGTGTATGGCTCTAGCCCAAGACAAAAACTATGTCTGGTCTCTAATGAGAGTTTTTTTGAGCTTAAATTATCTACAGTTTGTGATTATTTCGATTTGGCTAGACTTTCGATTGCACTGAAGCCTCTTTCTCTAAGCTCTGAGCATGTAAAACTGAACCCCATTCGGCTGAATACAGGTGAAATGGGTTTTGAGCTCGATGCATACATGTTTCAAATTTATAAGCTTTTTGTTGACAAGGATAAAAATAATACTCCAAAAGAAAATGTTTTGAGTGTGTTAGATGCTATTAGGGCTCTTCCTCTCAATAGCAGTTTGCATGTTGCATTATATAGTGCCATCAATATACCTAGAGTGGATAAGTTGTCCCTCGTCATATGATGGATATGTTGCTTATAAGCTGCCACCATGTGGGAGTGCTTCTAAAATGTATGGTATGGAACAGAGACATGATGGTCACTCATGGGTTGAGTACGTGTGACAAGCAGTTCTAGTTATTTTGACGGTGCTATTCGATTCACTAGATGCTCAGGCTATTTATATTGTGTGAATGTAGATTGTCCTTATTACACTAGGATGCACTTGCATAATGAGACACAATGGAAAGGCTAATTGAAAAGAAGTTGTCCAAAGGGAATGGTTGGTTCAAAGAAGTTGTCCAAAGGAAATGGTTGGTTCAAAGTTTGGTAATATTTCCTCCAAACATTGTGATCAAATGCCTGAATGTGTGAAAACATGCCTACCTGTTATCTATTACTATCTACCAAGAGATCATCAGAATACAAGATGTGCTATACGTATGCGTAATCATGCTCATCCTTACAGAGAAGGCATAAGTCAATGCATTGATACAAATTTGGAAGAGAAGGTGAATAGTAGGGTCACTCTTAATCCTTTCACTACATCAAAGCAATTGCAAACAACAATGGCCCAATATGTTATATTTGACATGCTTATGAAGGATGATGCAAATATTGGGGATGATGAGTTTGCACAAATGTTGGAGTATGTTACTCCTTTGTCCAATAAGAAACGTATTGAGAGGTGTTTGGAATATACCAAGCGGAATAAAAATATTTCAGCTATACTGGTCTTGAGGTAGTGCTTGAACTTAAGAACAAGTGTGGATACCCTTTTCTTCAAAGTGTGCTCTTTCCTGGCCAGTTAGGGGACAAACATCAACCCTATGTTTTTAAGATGTCTATGAAGGGTCATGGTAGTGGATTAGACTTAGTTAACAAGATGAAGCCAGGTGGTAGTTTGCAATATATGTGGGTCCATTTCGACCATGTTTAGAGGGTATCTAGATGGCTCACTATGTCTACCCATGTATATGATCCATTCATCCGTGAACTGGTCACCATAGCTACCTTGCAAATTTAGAGTTAAGGATCGACATGCACAAATAGAATTTTGGAAAATGTTGAATACAGTGGTATAGCAAAATGGCTTTGATAAACCTGAGTTCCGTGGATTTATGGGCAGATGAAGAAATGCTAATTGGATTGCTATATTCGTACTGTTTATTTTAGAGGGGCGAAGAAAATATTGCGTGAGAAAGAGAGAAGTTGTATTTTTCATTGGGAGGAGCAAAGTATGGTGCGGCACTCGCGTAAGTGTATTCGACCATCTTTCATTGAGAAAAACAAGTCTCTGTGTAGAAAATGGAAAAATGCACCTTCAGAGACAGCTGAGGCTTGTAAAAATGAGATTCAAAAGTTTTGGTTTTCAAGCCATGCTAGAAGGGAGAGATTCCTGCATTGGAGACATAGCTAGCTTTGTGGGATATTAGGGCTTTTCACTGGGGCTCTTGGTTTGTTACTCAAGAGGACTCTGGTGTTTTTGTTTCCAAGGACAAACCTTGCTGAGGCGAAGCATGCAAGTATGAGACCATCTGTAGGTTATAAAATTTAGATAAGCTTGTTTGAGGCCATAGGTGTAGACATGACATTGGTTGTTTTACAAAGTGTGAAGTATAATGCTTACTTGAAAGGTGTGCACTCTAGCACATGCCCAAAAATGCAGGACATGGCTGACATATTTATGACTACAGGTGAAAAAACTACTTCTGGCAAAAGACTCATTGATTTGGCTCACACAACTATGTAGGAGATGGGTATTGACTCTCCTTAGATAAAACGTGGCAAGAGAGGTCAGCAAAGTGTACGCCAAAAGCGTCCAATGTGTGCGGATCTAAGCGAGATCTTGGATGAAGACAGTCATCTTAGCGAGAGTATGTGATTGTGATAATAGACCATCCCCAAGGTAGCACATGGAATGTAGAGAGTGTGGAGACTAAAATGCCCAAAACAATGTGGTTAATTTGCAGAACTACTCTTGGTAGCAAAGTAACTTGTTTTGGGCGATTGCCAGGACATAATGTCAGATGTGGCTCTCAAATTATTGATGTGGGGTTGGACAAAAATAGTGGAGTGCCGATTCCATGTTTTTGGGGTCGTAGAAATTATCCTGGTGGTGGAGTTGTTGGGGGGTATGTGTGGTTCTGCAATTCGTCTCCGACACACTCTTGGGCTGTTGATGAGGATCATGTGATAGGCGCACCAAGATCGGCGCCCGGAGTTTGGCCTGTGGTGGAGGAAGGTACCAATTTGGATTTTCATGAGGTGCAGATGCTTGAAAGAAATGGATTCGTCTTGCAAAAAAGGATTGCTGTTCTGTAAAACACACGGAATGATACATTTGCAAACGGTACGGTGTCTTGTGCTTTTCATCCACGATTTTGTGATGATGAGAAAAGTATGAGGTTGATAAAAGAATTTAATAAGAACGTTGATAAGGGTCAGAACTTGGATGGACAGGTAATCCGTGAGGCCATAGTGGTATGCAATGAGTCTCATATCTTCTACGTAAGCACTGATGGATCTAGAGCGTTGGGAGTGAACTACTTCGTTATAATCAACAACTTTCCAAGATGCACATGTGAAGATTTTCAGAAAAGAGAGAGCAAGCACTCTACATACATTCCATGCAAGCACATGAACTTTGTTTACTTTCAGGTCCTTGGTTTGGATGTGACTGCTCACGAGTTTATTCACCTGGTAGCTCTAACAAAAATTGAGTTGTTTCAAGCAGGCGATCAAATGTTGCACCTTGAAAGAGCGCGGTTGAATGTGGTTATGTTTCATTGGATGTTTATGCCTTTTTGGGGTCTGCAGGAGGACAAGGGATCGTTAGAATGTTTTGTGTGGTTACAATGTTTTCTCTGCCTTTATTATGGACTGGTTTTGTGTGTTGGTGGTTCAGGCAATGTTGGGATCTTCCAATGTAGTGGTGGTTATGTAAGAAAGGTCAATTATATATGCATTGTGATATAGATCTATTTTGTGTGTTGGTGGTTCATGGAATTTTGGTGTCTTTGGATTGGTTAATGGAGAGGTATAGGTATTATGTAAGTGGGTTGCGAAATATAGTTTAAAAAATACTAATTTTTTTTGAGGTTTATTGCCAAGTTTGGTTCTAATTTTTAGCTCGCTAGGAGAATGGGATTGCTCTGGTATCAGAGCTCACTCACGTGAGAACAAGGTCCCGTCATCAAAGGAGGTTGGAACGGGCAACCACAAACATAGGCTGCCATCACGTTAGAACCCGTCGGCCACCACAAGAGCAACAACGGAAAGCGCCCAAGCCAGCAGGCCAGGAATCGTGATCTCTCTCTAAAAACCAGCATCTAAACGCGCCTTTTGCGCAAAAGCAGTTTTTCTAATTTCTCCACCTCTTCACAATCAGCTTCCATGGATGCAATGTATGAGCCTTGGAGCATCTAAAACCACCCTTCAATCTTCAAATTGTTTTTCAATTTGCTCTACCTCATCATTGACGGCAATGGGCAGGTCCCTTCAACATTACGTTTTCTTTATTCTGCAAGCTTATAATCCAAGCTTTTATTCTTAAGCCTTTGAATACTCAAACCCATATAGCAAGTAGACTTTTTCTGCAATTAAAGCAGCCGGACCCTTCTTCATATTATCAAAGCTTCATAGAGGGCCTTTTTTTCTTTTCACACGCCTAATATACCTCGCGCACACATTCTTATATCTTCGCACACATTCTTATATCTTCACGATCGTGATCTCAACAACACATCAATTTTGAAGAGGGTAATTCACAAATTTAATTCATCAGTGCTCGGGTAACTTCCATCCTCAATTTTCAATTTTCTTCATCATGCCGTCAACAAGCGACACAACTCTGACATGGATACCCCTTTGCTTGATGGTACTCTGGAACAACAAATTTATTTGTTACAACAACAACTTCAAGATGCTGAACGCTAATTACAAGACTGTGACACAAGACTGTGGGACTCGGACGCTAAGGACGATCGAATTGCTAAAATTTTACGAGCCACGTTCGACGCTCAAAGAACAAAAGATAAGTCATTGCTCCTTTACTTTTTCTTGCTTTGATGGTCGCAAAGATGGAAAAACTATTTTTTCATGGTTGAGTCAATTTGACGACTACTTTGCTGAAGAAAATTTTAAAGAGTGTGACAAAATTAAGTGCGCCACCAACCACAAAGCTGCTTTATGGTGGAACATGCTCTGCAATAGCATTGATCACCCTATCACTTGGGCCTCGTTCCAAGAGAAGGTCAAAGAATCATTCTTACCACCTCAGTTTCATCTTCACGCGCACCGTGCATGGTCAAATTTCTCATGGATTGAAGGTGAAAATGTGAGTCAATATATTGAGCGTTTTTGGCAACACCTCTTACTCCTTCGCATACTCAAAGATGTCCCTGAAGATTCACTTCAAAACGCAAATACAAAGATGGTCTTCAACGTGGTATACAAGCAAAAATCAACACTTTGAAGCCCTCTTTGCTCTACAAAGCAATTTCTTTCACTCACGACGTGAAGAGTTTCAATCTATTGCCCAAATGGTTCGCTCTTCTCAAAAGGCTCCTCAAATTTGACAACCACAGAGGCAACTCAAAATTGACAATCATCTTGGGTAACAAACAATCGTAACTTTCCTAAACCTTTTGTTACTCCATGCACTAACACTTTTAACAACACTCGTGCACCCACTTTTCCAAATAAAAATGTATCTAATGTGGCTAATTCCAAGCCAAATGATGCCCCAGCTTAGCCACAATAGCGTGCACACACCACGTGCTGATTCGTAGCACAAATGTTCCATCTTTTGTTATAAATGCCATAAATCAGGCCATAAACAGCCTCAGTGCCTTGCTAAGCTTCCAAAGGATAGCCTTTCATTGGTAAAACTCCACTATATTGAAGAGGATAGTGCTATTGATGATCTCGATTTTGCTCTAGATTGGAATGAAGACGCTCTTCAATTCGAGGTGAACAACACAGAATCTATTGATCCAGGTATGCCTCCCTCACTACGTGCTTTATTACGAATGAAAGGTCATATAAATGGTTTTGAAGTATGTGTTTTACACGATGATGGTAGTTCACATGGCTTCATCTCTAAAAAACTTGTTAAGAAACTCTAACTTCAAACTTCTCCTTTGCTTATAAAGTTAAATCTGTTTTTCAAGGAACTAGGTATAATGACACACATGAAATAAAAGATCTCAAAATTTCTATTTGTCCTTATAAGGAAAAATAAAATTTTCTTATTGCACCTCTGCACTCCATCGATATCATTCTTGGTATGCCATTACATAATCCACAGATTGATTATCATACACACACTATGTCTTTCAATTTCAATAGTCAATCTCTCTCTTTATCTAGTCACTCTTGTCTTGAAATGTTTCCACTCATCTCACACACAAGCACGTCGTGCATTAAGGAAATGCGAGAAAGCATACATGATTTATGTTAATGAAGCGAAAAAGAAAGGATCTTCTATTTCACCACAACAACCTTGCTTCATTTAATGATTGTTTTGTGGATGACTATCCTCCCCATCTACCCCCTTCTCGTGGTGACTTAGACCATAAGGTAGAACTTCTTCCATGCATTCAACCGCCTCAAATAAACCTTTAGGATGTGCATAGACTAAGAGCACCAAATAAAGTGACTGTTAAGAACCGCTACCCAATCCCTAGAATTGATGACCTATTAGATAAATTGAAAGGTGCAAGTGTATTTAGTAAAATTGACTTAAAGTTTGGGTATCATCAAATCTGTATGGATCCTGATGATATCTTCAAGACTGCTTCCATACATAATTAGGACATTATGAGTTCGTTGTCATGCCCTTTGGTCTCACTAATGCTCCTGCCACATTTGCATGCATGATGATGAACAATTTTTTTATAGATTATCAAGACTTTGTGATTGTTTTCTTTGATGATATTCTTGTTTACAGTCACTCTGAAGAAGAACACAAGGATCACTTAAGCGTTGTCTTTGATTTGTTAAGGGAAAATCAATTATATGCTAACCTTGATAAATGTTGTTTCTTTCAAACTGAGATTGAATATCTAGGGCATATTGTATCGGCCGATGGTATTCGAGTAGACCCTAAGAAACTCCAAACCATTTGTGAGACTGGCCTATTGCTAGAAACGCCCATGAAGTTAGGTCTTTTCTTAGTCTAGTAGGTTTTTACCAAAGTTCGTAAAGAATATCTCGCTTATTGCTCTCCCATTTACTATCTTGCTTTGCAAGAAGATAGTTTTTTGATGAGGTGACAATTAGCAGAAGTCAAAAATTTGAAGTACTTATTGACCCATGCACCTGTCCTACAACTACCAGACTTTGACTGTCCTTTCTTTTTAGTTGTCATGGATGCTAGTGGATCTGGTATAGGCACGGTCCTCATGTAAGATGACCATCCCATAGCTTATGAGAGCTGGATCTGGTATAGGCACGGTCCTCATGTAAGATGACCATCCCATAGCTTATGAGAGCTGCAAGCTCAAACCTAATGAAGCCAAGTATAGTACCTATGACAAGGAACTTTTGGCTATCGTCCATGCCCTCAAAATATGGAAGCATTATCTCATGGGATTTGAGGTTCTAATAAAGAAGGATCAACATGCTATCAAGCACTTGTTGACCCAATGATCGCCACATCCAATGGGCTTATTTTATTCAAAATTTTCACCCTATAATCCGATATCAACTAGGCCGCATTAATGTAGCTGTAGATGCTCTAAGTCACAGACCTCTTGATGATAATCATAATTATGCTTACAATTCTAATTCATTTGATGAGCTTAAACATGCTTATTTGAATAATGTGTCTGCTATTCAAGTCAATCTTTCGATGCCATGATTGACTCGTATACTGATGATCTTGATTTTTCACCTGCATGGAATGCCATACATACTAACAATTCTTTGTAAATAAATGATTACTCTTATGCAAATGGGTTTTTGTTCTTTCAAAAGAGATTTTGCATCACTACACCATTTAGAGAACTAGCCATAACTAAGATGCACGCTCCTGCATATATGGGACATAGAGGAATTCAATCCACATTATGTAAAGAATATTTCTTTTGGCCTGACATGAAACATGACATTACAAAATTTGTGTTTGAATGTATTGTAAGTCAAAGAATTAAACGCCCCATCATGGTAAATCTTTTGGTCTTTTAATGCCCCTACCTATTCCCAAAGGTCCGTGGGAAGAGATTTCAATGGACTTTATTACTAGTTTTCCGACTACGTCCTCTCATAATGACTTGATATGGACCATAGTTGATAGATTTAGCAAGCAAGCATACTTTGTCCCTTGCAAGAAGATCTGTCTGCCCCTCAAGCTACTAAGCTATTCATTAAGACTATCTTTCCTCACCATGGCTTTCCCAAAGTCATTCTCTTTGACCGAGATGGCCGCTTTTGCATTCATTTTTGGGTTGCTTTATTCAAGAACTTAGGTTCTAAAATGGACTTTACATCCGCAGAAAGCAATGGCTAGACTGAAGCTACCAATAACACTATTATGGATCTTCTTAGATCCTATACTATTGACCGACCTTCTAATTGGGATCAACATTTGCCTTTTCTTCAATTTGCTTACAACAATACCCCCCCATTCGGCTACTAGTCGAGCTCCCTTTGAAATTTCTATGGCAAGAAACTTTCCATTCCTGTCTTTACCATAACTAGTGATGTTCCACCTACTGACACTTTAGCTCATGATCATGTTACTATTCTAGCTGAAGTCACTGAATCTATTAAGTGAGCACAATTGAAATACACCGCTCAAGCCAACAAGAAACGACAACCAATGAAATTCAAAGAAAATGATCTAGTTTGGCTTGGCAAAGAGAAAAGACGCTTAAAGAATATTGCCAAGCATCCTAAGATCAAGTTGGCTGCTAGATTTTATGGACCGTTCACAATTATCCAACAAATCAATGAAAATGCATTCTGCTTGGGCATTCCCACTCAGTGGAAGATACTTAACTCATTCCACATTAGTTTATTGAGACCCTTTAAAGGCCCCACTCGTGTTAACCCTGTTATTGATAACCCTCCTCTCCTTGAGGATGACTCTGAAGTTCTAGTACTTGAAAGTATTATTGACCATGACCAAACAACCACCCATACTAGCATTGTGTATTATCGTTACTTGGTGAAGTATAAGAATCATTATATTGAGGAATCACCGTGGATTCCTGGAACATCGCTTACCCTAGTGTCAGTACACACTTGATTCTGGCATACCACTCACATTCATATTGATTCTTTTATGGACACCGATTCGCCAAACTGAGGCAGTGTCATAGTTCTTCCACATGTTTTGGTGCTGATTTGCCGACCAAGGTAGCACATTCATTTAGTGCCAATTCGCTGACTTAGGCAGCACATTTAGTGCCCATTCGCTGACTAAGGCAGCACGTTAGTTTAGTGCTTATTCGCCGACTGACGTAGCACGTTGATTTAGTGCCGATTCGCCCGACTCGGCAGCACATCAGCATGAGGTTGGCCACCATTGCTTTTGTTTATTTCACACAATTGAGGATAACTGCTTTTTTAAACCCCGCAGTATGTTATGGAAATATGAATTGTGGAATTATTTGGTATTTTATGTGATATTTATGGAATGCTCATTTACTGCACGATCATGACTATGCGTAAGAGTGTAGAGCAATGGTCACATCGTGATGGATGGATAAGCGAGATTTAATGTGTCTTGTGTTTTTGGTGATATAATATCAGTGCACATAGTAGCGTGGGTGCGATGGATTGTGGCCGGTGCGCAATCGTTGGGTTTTAGTGTGTGCCGATGGTATCCCGCCCATAGTTTCATTTGATTAAATTGCTACAATTTGAATGTAAATAGCCAAGCTTAGGGACCAAGTTACTTTTTGATATTAATGGCCCAAAGAGGAATGTATTAAGCTATTTTTTTGTCAATAAATAAATACATGCATGAGGAAGCGTGCTTACTCATGCATGGGGGGGAGATTGAACCCACTCTTGGTCATGCATAGTTTGTTTTTTATGTCTTCTTGTCTATTTATCAAGCTTATGATATGGCTATGGTGGTTTATTAATAGCATCATCTCTCCTTGCCTCTCTCCCACTATTTCTCCCTTTCCCACCCACCCTTTCTCTCTCCTTCCCTCTCTCTCTCTCTCTCTCTCTCTCTCTCTCTCCCCCCACTCCCACTCCCTTTTTTTAAATAAAGAGATTCCCTTCCCCCTCCATCAAGAGAGTGAGGAGAAAAGAGAGTGGGAGAGAGGGGGAAAGAGAGTCATGACATAATTATTTTAGAGCGAGAGGGAGTGAGATAGAGAACAACATTACATCCTTAGGATAAAAAATACTACTTCCAATTAGAAATAAAACCAAGTTCATTCACATACAACTTCCAAATAAAACTCTTCTATCATAACTGTTATTCACTACCATCTTTACTTCTATGGGCGTCGCTTATTCTCCGGGTTGAAGGCACAAAGTAAGCAAACGACGTTCATTCCCTTCTGCACTTCCTCTAGCAAGAGACACTCGGACACATCATCAAAATCAAAACATTGACTTGCCATATAGCAATTAATCCCACCACTTTGGTCTACACTGGAGAAATAGCATCATCACTACCAGGAAGTGGTAAGGATGTGAGAGCTTTCCATGCTTGTGCACCATCTACGGTCTTTTGTTTGACCTCTGCATTAGTGGCCTCCCTAGCGATATATGCAACAACAACTTCAATGCTAATATTTGATGAGGCCATACAAAGGAGGGTTGTGGGTGGCGTGCTCTACTAAGAATGCTAAGCTAAATGGTGGTTAACAAAGTTGTATGGAGGTTACCTATATATTTATAGTAGTGAGAGAGGTGTACTTTTCTTTTGCACCAAAAATAAATAAATCTTTCTTCTTTTTTTAATATCCAATAATAATGGCATATTCTCTCAAAATCCTACACCCCAATAATTAAGGCATCTTTTCTTACTTTTTGGGGAACAGAGAGTATGTCATGAAGAACAATGAATAATACAAAATTGAATAGGATAATATTGCTGTTAATTGCGGGCAAGAGATAATTTTACTCTCGCGAAAAGAAATTACATGGAGATGACATACTGTTTTCTTAAAACAACAAACAACATAAAATTTGACAAGGAAATTAATAAAAAAGATAAGGCGAATTATATTTGAAAGACCACTTTATTCTAGAAAGGTTGTTACATCATCCTTGCAGGCGAAGCCTAAAGATATCTATGTACTTGTAAGGGCTATAGCCGTAAATACTATTTACAAAAAATAACATACCATAATTACATAAGGGTTCCTACACATGCGCTTTTATGGGCTACTCTATTCTTCAACTCTTGATGACGAAGGGACTCCTCCTCTTCAGCAATGTACCTGCTGCCATAACTCCGTCAAGTGCCGATAGCACTTCCAATCTTCATATTCTAGACATATAAATCTTCAGAATCGATAGGCTCATTCGCTAACATCTTGCTCTAAAAAATACGTTCCTCTGTCATAATTCTCAGATGTTCTTTTGCATCTACACCTGTTTTTGTGCAGAAATCTTTACAAACCCTATTTATTAAGGGTATCCTTGAGAGTATAGTTGGTGCCATTAGAAGAAGACATAATGAGATCAACAAAGATTATGTGGATGATTTGAGGGTTGTAAAGGTAGAGAATGATGGTGAAGGAGAGAAATACAATAAGAGGGAGAGGGAGGCAATAAGATTTGGAAGTGAGGATTAGAGTAAGAGTAAGGGGTCATATTTATAGATACATCATACTAAAAGCAAAAAGGGATTTTGCATGGATATTCCCTAAATTTAGAAAAAAAGATACATGGGTAAGTGTTGTGTGTAAAAAAAGGAATTGCATGAATAAGTAATATATTGAAGAAAATCCATGTAGACATCAACATTGAGAAGACCTTAAAATAATAAATGACCATATTCTAGCCATTTACATAGACCCATATTGATTGTCCTGCTAAAGCATTTAAAAAACGAAAAGTAAATAGACCTCATCCACAATAAGGTTTGTACCTCGTCCAATTGGCCATACAACTGGGGGTCTAGTAGGTGATTGAAAGATGGTATTATATACTCTGCAACTATGATCCACGCTGTTGTTGCAAAACCACATGAACTGGTGCCTCTGCCCCCCTGACCACTCTCTCAGACCATAGAAAGATGGAGTTGGAACACCTTGCTCACAGTTCTTGATGCTCTTCTTACACTTGCCATCTTGGCCACCTAACCATCCTTGGTAAGTGACCTTGCTGTGCAGAGGTTTGCACCAAAGCCTCACCATCGACAACTTCCAGGTACATCTCTGGATGGGGGGGGCCATGGTGGGTGAAAGCTGGTTAATGGTATAACCCATCACCTAGAATTTTCCTTCAAATTACAAACCTCATGCCATCATCTTCACAAATCAATGATCTTCAATCCTTACTAAAGATATCTATATTAGCCTTGCAAGTCGACGTAATTCTTTCAATCCTCACCAAAACAAGTGGCTACTTCAACAAAGTGCAGTTCAATAAGAGTCTATATGACTCAATTCTTGTACTTCATGTAAATCTGCTTCATAAAATCACTTAAATATACTTAAAGCCCTTAGTGGGGGAGGGCGTAACCTCACTAAGGGCGATGCCGCCCTTAGTGGGGGGACTATCACCCTTAGTAGGGGGACCGCCAACCTTAGTGAGGAGAGGGTCCCCCCACTAAGGGCGACGCCACCCTTAGTGAGGCGTCCCCCCCACTAAGGGCAGCCGCCCTTAGTGTGGAGACCCTCCCCTCACTTAAAGTCACCGCCTCTCTCTCGCCCTCTCTCTCTCTCTCTCTCTCTCTCTCTCTCTCTCTCTACGCCTCCTCTTCTCTTTGTTCCCTCCCTCTCTCTCTAACCCTAAATTTTTTAATATTTATATATATATTTTCCTATTTTTATCTTTCTCTCTATTTATATCCTTTTCTCTATATATATCTTTTTCTCTATTTATATCTCTTCTTCCTTCATTTATATCTTCTTGGTTTCTTTGTTTTTTGTTCACTTTGTTTGTTCGGTCTCTTTCTTTCCTCTTCCAATCTCCTTTCGAGCGGTCTTATTTAGCAATCTCTTACTTCTCTCTCTCTCTCTCTCTCTCTCTCTCTCTCTCTCTCTCTCTCTCTCTCTCTCTCTCTCTCTCTCGTCTCTTGCTACTCCTCTTTTCTACATGTCGCCTTCCCAACTCAAAAAAGGGACACGTGTTCTGAATGTTCAACGGTACCAAAGTAGCTACTGGGACTGTGCTGCACATAAACCCCACTGTGGATACCATCCATGGAATTCCTTTGCCTCCTGGTCATGTTGGCGTGTCGATTGAAGATGTTGAAGTGGGAGAAGTACCTCTTCCTTTTCCCCTTGAAGATGGTGATATCATCATGTTAAATCAAACCATAGGCTACATCATTGTATGGCCAACAATCGATCGCATAATTGTTGTTATACCTCTCTCCCACCTTTGCAATTATACTCTTTTTTTTGTGGTTTTTAAGGCCTCCCTTCGATGCCAACCCCAAAGTCTAAGCAAGAATGGTGGAAATCAGTGGTAGCACCCTTGACGTATGTGCCAAGCCCGCTAAGGAAGCAAGAGCAGAAGACACCATGGACGTACCAACAATGAAGCAAGGGGAAGAAACCCGCCAATGAAGTAGGTGGAAGAAACCATGGACGTGCCACCAATTCTATGTGCAGTGATTGCACCCCTAATAGTTCTAATTTCAAATAAGCCACCTAGGGTGCTAAGTGTTGCACTATTGTGCCTCAAAGATGCTCCCCAAACCCAAAGATCCGGATCCCCATGGTCCCACCTGCTGACACCCCTGTGCACCACACCACAACATCAACTCTCCAATTGGAAGGCCAAAGTTAAGACAAGTGCACTAGCAAAGCTGAAGGCAGGGGCATTCAAGCTTTTATTTTTGTGATGTGCAAGTGATTCTGCCCTCATCCACGGAGTGCGTGCAAAGTATATAGTTACTACCTTCACCGAGAATGATTAAAAACACAAAAAACCTAAAAACATGACTAGAAACATTAGAAAACAACTGAAAAACATATAGGTGCACACACACTTACACCCGTGTATGCACACCCTTTTGCATATCGTGCACCCGCATGTGTTCACCCACTTGCACACGTATCATGCATGCACCTACACATGTACACACACTTGCACCCATAGGTGCATACCCCTTTGCACGTGCACAAGCTTGCATGTGCACCCCATTTACACATCGTGCACCTGTAGTTGCACACACCCACACACACTTACATGCACATCATGCACCCTAGCACGTGCACACACACTTGCACCCACACGTGCACACCCATTCACACATTGTGTACACACACTTGCACCCACACGTGCACACCCATTCACACATTGTGTACACACACTTGCACCCACACGTGCACACCCATTCATACATTGTGTACACACCCATACATGAACTCGCGTGTGCATGCTCTTTTGCACATCGTGCACTCAAACATGCACACACCCACAACAAGTGGACACACACTTGTACCCACACATGTACACACCCACATGTGTACACCCATTGGCACATGCATGCACACTTGCACACATCACTCACCGCATCCACACGTGCATGGACACCCACCCACCTGTGCAAGCATAAAGCCCTCCCCCTCTAAAAAAGTACCTCCTCCCGCCTCCTTTTATTTTTATTGAAAAAAATCCCCTTTTTTAATTTTCCAAAACAATCATTTTATATAAAAAGTTTACGTGTGGCCTGATCGCCTCGCACATTCAGTTACACTCGCACCCGTCTCGTCGCCCTGCCCCAACGATGCCACTGCCTTTTGCGAGGCCACCGGCCAGCAAAGTGAGCCAACGGCAAAGCGGCAAGCGCCGGCATTCTCGCAAGGGAGGATCAATTGGTAAGAAAGGTAAATCACTTCTCACCCTCCTTTTATTGCTTATTGTGTCTCCGGACGAGTGAGTGGGTAGAGCATTCCCAATAGGTTAGAGCTAATATATACAAATAGTCCAAAAACCACCCCTGCAAAATCCAAAAACTTTCACCTAGAGAGTCAAAAACCCCTTCTGATCATGGCCAACATGCCACCACACACACCTAGGCAACATTGCTCACACAACATGACCCTGCACGTACTTAAATCGAGAATTCCATCCATTGCACAAGGAACCATTGTGCACATACCATGGCTGGCGATGCCACATCCACATAGTCACCCTTTGCCCTTGTTGCATAGGGAGCCTAAAAAGAGACCTCTTGATCTTTTGGATATCCATTTGCCCCAAAATGTCCCTCACCATTCAGGATGAGATACATCCACATCGTCATCCTTCACCCTCACCATTGTTGCATAGGGAGCCTAAAAAGAGACCTCTTGATCTTTTGGATCCATTCGCCAAAATGTCCCTCACCATTCAGGATGAGCTACATCCACATCGTCACCCTTCACCCTTGTTGCATAGGGAGCCTAGAAAGAGACCTCTTGATCTTTTGGATCCATTTGCCAAAATGTCCCTCACCATTCAGCATGATCCTTGCTCTCTTGACCCCGAAGTGCTCCACACCATTTGAGAATGCCTCCTTCATGCTTAAGTGTTGCAATCGGAAGCAAGATGAGACATATAAAACCACATAAAGCATGGAAACATACATACCAAGAATACAATGAAAGCTCAAACATGTAGGGAGAGGAAGAGAGAGAGAAGCATTGGCTCAATCGGCCCCGCAACTGAGTGCCAAGAATGGTCTCCTCAGTGGTTTTTATTAAGTTAAATTTGGCAAAAGCCAGTTACAATGCTTTTTTTACCCAATTTAGGACTTTTGATATAAGAGGGTGTTCTCACATGAACAGTGTGTGTATACAAATAGTGTGCACATAATAGTGCATGGTCATACATGAATATAGGGTTTCTACATAAATCTTCATGGTTGAGAGTGTTCACATAAATCATTCTATCGATTCCAACATTCTTCCCCGTTGAAAAATGCAACTGTCCTCAGTTGCATATAAAGAGTCGGTTGAAACATTTCACTTGTGATGTATGACCTGTACTCATAGAGAAGTAAAACTAGAAAGAAGAATGTTAAATAAAAAGTAAAATCAGAATACATATTACTTTAAAGAAATTCAATGGCCCATACACACTATGCACACACTAACTTTGCCAGTGATCGACTATTTCCCACGAAACAATTCATAAATGCGTCGAGTTAGAGGATCAAGCTCGCTCGCGCATGATAATCCATCAATAATTCATCAATAATGCTAGCATTTCCATCATTCCCATTGCTTAAAAACCTTGTGCAATACCTCAACTCGGTGACCTGTGCACGGAATAAATTAAACTGTAAAATTTCATACCTCGTGCAATACCTCAATTCAGTGACCTTTGCACGGAATAAATCCAATTGTATAATATCAAACCTCATGCAATACCTCAACTTGGTGACCTTTGCACGAAAAAAGTATAAATTTTAGTCATGTGAGACCTCCATTGGTACCCTCACACGGATGCATTGGTAACACCTCAATTGGTACCCTTACACAAATGCATCAAGAAATTTGTGTGATACCTCAACTCGGTGACCTTCACACACTTGCATTAGCCCTTACACCAATTTCCAAATGCAAGATTAAATGAAATTTTTTGTGAGGTAAGTCAAGGCAAGATGTGTGTGTCCCTAGTGTGTTATAGAATTGTAAAAATGAAGTGAACACTTATCGATATTGAAGAAATAATACCATAGAAAGGGAACTCATGTTGTTTTAAAAGTCGAATGTTGAGCCATGACATTAGATTCTATGATTTTTGTAGTGTTGCACGAATTTGATGAGGTAAAGGGAGTGAGGAAAGGAGTGAAAGATTTGAGAAGAAGCTTATAGGGTAGGTGATGAGGATACACCTGCAAAACGATTGAAACCAAACAAACATGGCTTATATATATATATATATATATATACACACACACACACACACACACACACACACACACAATTTGGAGAGAAAAACTATATGCATGTGCATCTCAATTACAAAGCTTCATATAAAAGAATATATAATATCTACATCGAAGTGTTGATTTGGGAGACTCGAAGATTCAAGTCAAATAAAGAAAAGCGCTCAAAGTATGATGCCTTAAAAAACTCATAAAATCCATATCAAGTATTAATAGGTTAGTTCTTTAAAAAAAAATAAAAAAACAAAAAATCAGTCTGCACCAGCACGTTATAGACCTTACTATGGCCAAGGGTAAGGCAAAGGAAGAGGTGACCTGGGCAGTCAAATGGGTTATAATGTTATTACTATTAGAAGCCTCACTACAAGCAGAATGATTGTCAGCTGTTTCAAAAGCACCAACAAGAGCTTCAGGAAAAGTCAAGAGGGTGGATGCTGTAACAATGTCCATAAATGTGATCGAAATCAAAGAGCTGGAAGATGTGCAGTCAACTATGACCGTAATAACTAGATCCCAAAAGGGGAAAGAGAAGCTGGCTATGTTAGATGAACTAGTCAGTTATAAGGAAACCAATATGGAATGAAAAAAGCAAAAGGTTAGAGACTTTGTGACAAAGGAGGTGCAAGAAGCACAGAAAGGGAGTTGGAACAAAACCCTTCAGGTTGGACAAGGTCTAAGGGAAATAGAGGAAAGCCCAAAGGAGGAATAAGAACAAAATTTACGAGAAGATAAGCCTCACACAAGGAGTTAGACGAAGAAGTGTTGTGAGAGGATAATCCCCACATGAAGGCCTTCTCGAACAAGGGAACCTATGGGAAGGTAAGCCTCACAAGGTACAAGGATCAGCTCTGACAAACCAAAGGAAGAAGAGGAGCCCAGACAGTCAGCAAAAAATTGTGTGCTCAAGAAGCAATTACAGCCTGCCCAAAAGCAACAGAATGGAGTGTGGATGGAAAAGTCCACAGAAAAAGCTGAATCAGCAATGAGAAGCAACAATGAGGTGGAATCCTTAAGCACCATGGAAAAGTGATAGCATCAAGCACCAAAAGAAGTTCCTCAACAAAACAACATGCCACATAAAAAGGCAGGAAAATATGACATATGAGAGGATATGAAAGGTTTAAAATTAGACATATCCCTTGATCAACTCCTATCCTTAGTGCCCAACTACAGGAGGAAATTGTTGAGCAATATGCTAGGTCCCAAGAAAGAAGACAACAGCTTGTTTGATTCCTCCAGTAGTGAGTTGGAAGCCGATTGCAAGTTAGTCGAAACAACAAAAATAACAGTAACGGATAATGATGTACCTCATATAACATTAATGTTAAAAGGGATGTAGATCCAAGGAGCAATAGTGGATGAAGGATTGGGAGTTAGCATACTATTAAAAACCATAGCAAAAGAACTCTTACTTTGCCTTCAAGGTAAAGTCCAAATGAGTAGATCTTGATGGGATCATCAATACATCCCATGGTCTCGTAAATTTGATCGAACTTCTCTAGGTATTATCTCCACTCCCATCAAATTTGGTCATCATCCTTGAGATGTGAATTGGCTTAGTTTTCCCAACTCTGAGCCTCTAAGTGTGATGTTAGTTCCCAACACCCCTTCACATTAAAATGCCATCCTCAACATGTCTTTTGCCTATTCACATGGTGGTGGAGGGTAAGAGATTAGTTGCACAAAACCCTATCTTTTAGGGTTTAGAATATCTTGCTACATGGGTTTGGGCTGTGCACTCAGGCCTAGTCTTTTGAGACTGCACACTCGCGGATGAGGACAAGATATTCTATGAATGCTCATAAGGATCCCTTTGTGTCGAGGTAGTCCTGGACATTGGCTCCTTACCTCTCCCCGTGCTCCATGTTCCTCATCAAAATGGATAAAAAATGGAACTTGGTTCCATGGTAAAGACACTTTTAAAATGAGGTCTTATGGAGAGCCGGACTCCTGCTTGCATTGTGTGCACTTGTACTAAGGAACACTTATCCTTGCCAGTGGTAAAATAAAAGAGACATGCCCCATTTTCCATAATTGTAGTTGTTGGGCTGCTTGTCGGTCATGGTGGTCTACTTGGGATAAACCTAGCTCAAGATTAACACCAAATGTTTGAAACATTGTGGAGTCGGACATGGTCAAAACTTGAAGTTCTTGGTCGTGCTCCCTCTCCTTCACTAGAGCTGCATCCAAAAATAGGGCAGTTGAATCCCTTCTTCAAAAAATTTAAGGCACTGTTAACAGAGCTAGTTAGTGAATCCATAGTTTAGAGGACCGTGGGGGTGGCTGCTGTTTCTAGGTGTTTCGTTGTCCCTCCACTCAGATATGTGTGTGACTTTCTTAATAGGGTAGCATTCTACTGATGAGTGCTGGTTGTTTAAACTGGTATTGAAGGCTTGGTAGGTTTCTTGTAGGTTTGAGGAGGTGTGGCTTGATGCACTATAGTTGACTGTATTGTCATTTCCAACAATTAGTCTAGATCGTGTTCACATCAAATATTCTTAGTGCTTTTGGAACACGTTTGAAAATAGTTTTAAACAAAGTTTTTTTGTGTGTGCTACTACTAGGCTCATGTGTCCAATGTCATGTCTCTAGGTTGATGCCTCTAGACTTACGTCTCTAGCTAGGTTCACGTGTCAAGGTAGAAGTGATTGTAAAACTGTAGGCACCAAGGAATGTGAAGGAACTTGCAAGATATCAAGGCACAACATGTTTCTTAGGTTCTTGGTGGAAAATGTGGCAACACCACTCGGCTGCCTGTTGACAACACATGCCTAACAATACAAAATGTGGAATATGTATGGTCTAAAGGATGCCAGGAAACATTCCAAAATTTGAAGTTCTGTGCCCATATTGTAGTGATCAAACTTTGATCTCATTTTCCATGTGTTTGTGGATGTATTTGATATGGCAATTAGAAGTCCATTGATGTAGGAAGCCCACGAAGGATGATTCCAACCTGTGTGCTATGCAAGCTATAGGATTTCCAAAGCCGAAAGAAATTATTCTAGTACAAAAAAGGAAGCACTAGGAATGATCTGCTCCATCAAGAAATTCAGGCATGGGGAATCCCTTTGAGTTTCATGTGGATCACAAGGAACTATTGTATTTTGTGTGAACAAGCCAGATCTAGTTGGAAAGCTTGCAAGGTGGATATTATCGCTTCAGGAATTCAGCTCCATCATCAAGCATACATCGAGAAATGAGTATGTTATGGCAAATTTTTTGTCAAGATTGGAGTTAGGAGAAGCATTGGTGGGAGTGGAGGATGACTTTCCAAATTCTTAACTGTTCATAGTGGGCCAAGATGAGAGCAACTGGTATGATGAAATGTTGTAGTTTTTAACTGACCTGACATTTCCAAAAAGCATGGATAGGGACCATAGGAAAAGACTGATCCCCTCAAAAGCAAGTCATTCATGATGATAGCTAGATAATTATATAATATAAGCATTGATCAGATCTTAAGAAGGTGCGTTTCGGATCATGAACATGTTGTGTTGGCAGACACACACCAAGGAGTTAGTGGAAGACGCTTCTCTGTAGATATAACTAGAAATAAGATATTCCAAACTAGATTGTGGTGGTGGCCAACGGCAAGGATTCCCATGAATTTGCAAAGGAGTGTGACATATGCCAAAGTATGGGACAACCAAATGTATCGGATAGAATGCCTCACCATCTTGTGTTACCCTTGGAGATATTCCAAAAGTGCGGTTTGGACTTTTTGGGGCCTTTTAAACGTGCAGTAATGATGTTCAATTGAAGAGATGTTTCATGATGGGCTTAAAGAATAACAGCTTACACAACTTGATCATTGTATCTAATCCGAAAACATTCGATCAATGTTGTAAAGAAGAAATACATTCCCATAATTTTATGCAACCTTGCTTAAAACCTTACAGCCAACATCTCTAAGAGAGGATGAAAACCTTCGAAACCAAACATCCTTAATGCCTCTAAAAGTGAGGAACGAAATGCCTTGTGTTGAGTGCAATCACTACGATCATCCCAATCCTCATTGTGCATACAAGGCACCTGTTCTGCTATACTGTATATATTGTAAAACCTTTGACCATGATACTAAAAAGTGTTCCACTTTATCCACAAGGGACTCAAAACCTCCATCTTCCGTGCACCAAACATAAACAGTCCAAAGGGTAGAAACTGCTCAGGAGGCAGTTAATCGAACACATAAATGTTTCTATTGTCGTGGACCTCACCCACAAGGTGCCAGACTGCATAGTTTGGAATACTTCCATGCCTCCCAGAATATCTCCACACCTCCTAAATCTCCTCATGCTACCCTTTATTCTCTCCTAGTAGATACTTCTCACCTTTTCACAGCTTCTCTCACATTTATAGATTCTCTTTTACAGCCTCTTGCTAAGGGCTTGTTCCCACACACACCCTATTCACTTGTATATTTCAACACCTCCCCTCAAGTGAATAATCCTAGCACACCTGGACCCTATACCAAGTTTCCCTCTTACTTGATAGTCCGCGACCAGTGCCTCAAGTCCCTAAACTCATAGTCCTTGACACTCTCTCTCTATGTGTCCAAGGCTACTACAAGTGCCCGTGACCTTGACTAAAGTGCTCACACATACATCTACCACATGGCCTACATCATCGGTGGCTCAGAGGTGGTTTTACTTTGTTGGGGCAGGTTACATTGGGTTGTGGGGTCTCTCTCTCTCTCTCTCTCTCTCTCTCTCTCTCTCTCTCTTAGAAAAGATGATCTGACTCCACTTCCTTAGGAGCCTCCATGAAGTTTGCCAATGTCGTTCCTGTTGAAAGAACGGTAGAGGGGGAGGAGACACACACACACAAGAGCAAACCCTAATGTATATTGCAAACCCTAACCATAGAGGGAAGCCATCTCCACTCTCACACAAAGCATAATGCCATAATCCATAATCCACACAACACACTATGAGTTGTGTCCACACTCTACTAACCCTAGCTACTGTCCACACACTATGACCAGCTGGACACGCGGTCATTTATGTCTCACACATGTTCCTAGCTAACATGCCAGCACATAGCATAGTTGTCTCACACTGACATCAAGCTTGAATCTCAACAGCCTCTCTCAAGCTCATGATGTACTGCCCCGATGAAGATGTAGATGAGCTTGGGATATCAAGACTCTCAACACTCCCCCTCAAGCTCATCCCATGTACTCCCAACATAGTATGGAAGTACTCAAATTTCTCCCTGCTAAGTGGCTTTGTAAAGATGTCTGCCACCTGCTCTTCAGTCTTCACATACTGTAGATCAACTGTACCATCCAGCACCTTCTCTCTGACAAAATGATAATGAACCTCTATGTGTTTGGTCCTCGCATGAAACACTGGATTCTTGGCCAACTGTATACTGCTCATGTTGTCACACAATGAATGACAACTCATCAATAGGCTCACCCAAATCTGCCAAGAGACCCTTTAACCATACTGCCTCACAAGTAGCAATGGCTGCACCCCTGTATTCAGCCTCTGTACTGGATAAAGCAACTGTAGGTTGCTTCTTGCTACTCTAACTCACCAGGGCACTTCCAAGTGTAAAAGCATAACCACTAGTAGACCTCCTGCTACCTGCCCAATCAGCATCTGTGTAGCCATGTATGTCCAAGCTTTTACCACTCTCATAAAGTAGACCATAATGTGCAGTGGTCTTAACATATCTCATAATACGTCTCACTGCATCCAAGTGAGGCTTTCGGGGGCTCTGCATAAACTGGCTTACTAGCCCCATAGCATAACTCAAATCCGGGCATGTGATAGTCATGTAAATGAGACTACCAACCATTTTCCTGTACATAGAAGGATCATCCAATTCCTTGCCATAATCAGCCCGCAACTTCACATTTTGTTCCAAAGGTGTACTCATAGGCTTACACCCTGTCATGCCATATTTTGCCAACATATCCAATGCATATTGGCGCTGTACTAACCATGTACCTGCATGATCTTTGACCACTTCAATTCCAAGGAAGTATCTCAACTCACCAAGATCTTTCATGTCAAATTGCCCACTCAAAGCTTTCTTGACATGCATCACATCTGCACTATGATCACCTGTGATAATCAAGTCATCCATATAGATGAGACGAGTAAAACAATCCCATGCTCTGTCTTCTTCACATAGAGTGAAGAATCTGCTGTAGAAATCTGAAAACCAAGTGAGATAAGATATCTGCTCATCTTATCACTCCAAGCACGAGGTGCTTGCTTCAAACCATATAATGCCTTTTTCAATTTGCATACATGAGTGGGATATCTTGGGTGTACATACCCTTCTGGCTGTGCCATATACACTTCCTCTTGTAGATCACTATTCACAAATGCATTTTTGACATCCATTTGATGCATTTCCCAGCCATTAGCTGCAGCCATAGCAATGACTGCGCTTACTGTCCCCATCTTTGCCACTGGACTAAAAGTTTCATCATAGTCCAAACCTTGGGTTTGTGCATAACCCTTTGCTACCAATCTTGCTTTATGTCTCTCAATAGAACCATCAGATTTACACTTCACCCATTTACATCCAATAACATTCTTGTCCTTTGGTAATGCAACCAAATCCCATGTATCATTATGGACCAATGCGTCCATCTCAACATCCATTGCTTTCTCCCATACATGCTTTCCAACAGCTTCTGTATAGCATGTAGGTTCCACATGCTTCACCATAGATGTCATATATGCATAGTGCATAGCAAAATCTCAATATGTCAATTTGTCAACTGGATATCTGACTCTCTGAGATCTCCGCAATGCCTGCGGATCACTCTGAACACCTGTAACTCTAGCATGTGGTGGCACATATCTATCCTGTCTAGCACCAAGTGTGCGTAAAACAGGTATGCCAAGCTCCTCATCTAAACTCTCCGAACTAGATGACTCATAACCTATGATTCCAATTCCTTCGACTTTCTTTTTGCCTTTATCCACAGCACTACTCCCAGTGCTGACACTCTCATGCCTCAAACGTCCTGACCATGGACGTACAGTACTACTCTCAGCTTCTACTGCTGGCCCAGACATAGAAGTAGAACTAGAACTTGCTTGTGGCAAGTTCACAGGCACATCAGCCTCAAGTGACTCAATGACACCCTCATCTTTTGCTTTGTACCAACTAGCAAGCTCATCAAACACCACATCACGTGAGATGACCACTTGTCTAGTTTGTGGATTATAACATTTGTATGCCTTTCGATCCTGTGCATATCCAACAAATACACATTTCTCTCCCTTAGGATCCAACTTCCTTCTTCTTTCATCAGGCACATGTACATAAGCTATGCATCCAAAAACTTTGAGGTGTCCAATGTCTGGCCTATAACCTATAAGCCGCATCTCTGGCGTGCTTCCATGAATGGCTGCTGTAGGTGTTTTGTTCAGTATATACACTGCAGTAGCACATGCTTCTGCCCAATAGTAATCTGGCATGATCTTTTCATTGAGCATCGCCCTAGCCACTTCACATATGACTCTATTCTTTCTCTTAGCCACACCATTCTGCTGAGGTGTATACCTGCAAGTCAATTGTCTTCTTATTCCATGCTTCCTCAAGAAATGCTCAAAAGCTTTTGAGGTGTATTCACCACCTCCATCTATCCTCAAACATTTAATCCAACAACCATATTGCTTTTCTGCAAAAGCTTTGAAATCCATGAACTTTTCCAACACTTCACTCTTCTCTCTGAGAAAGTATATCCATGTCATCCTGCTGAAATCATCTATGAATGTCACATAGTATAAACTGCCTTTGATAGATGGGTTTTGTGCAGGACCCCATACATCACTATGTACGATCTCAAGTGGCCTGCTACTCATATTTCCTTCTCTAGGAAACCTCAACCTTGCCTGCTTTCCAAACTGACAGGCTTCACAAACATGCATATGCCCATCATACTTGAATCTGGGCAATCCACTGACAATGCCTCTTGTCTGCATGTTCTTTAATCTCTGTATATTGACATGTCCAATCCTCTTATGCCACATATCAATGTCCTGTACCACATTCCTGCTTTTAGAGAACATGGCTGATTTTAGCTCAGGAATTCCAGCATCTAGCTTAAACAATCTGCCTTCTTTCTTGCCTTTAGCAATGACTCTACATCCATGTTTGAAGTCCTCAACGAAGCAACCATGCTCGTTGAAACGAACCTGTAATCCCTGTTCCACCATTTGACCAACTGAGGCGAAGCTCTTTGTGATAGAAGGCACGTACAATACATCAGACATAGATTTTGTTTGACCATTGTGCATAACCAATGGTACACTTCCAACATGTGTAATGGCATGCTGAGTATCATCTCCTGTTTCCACATAGCCTTTCACTTCCATAGGCTTCATATGCTCAAACCATTCACCATGACAAGTCATATGGTTTGATGCTCCTGAGTCCATATACCAAGTATCATCATTCTCAGCATTTGTCATCATCGATCCCACAACATGCTTCATGGCAAACAAATGATTTGCAGTGCCATCATTACTGCTTGATGCATAATTTTCACCACCATGTTGTGCATAATTTCCACCATAATGACCACCACGTTGTGCTCTACCCCCTCTCAAATCATTCTATTTGCGGAAACAATCTCTCGCCATATGTCCAAATTTGCCACAGTAATGGCATTCCACATCTTGCATAGAATTTTGTTGGCCTTGCCAACGTCCTCTACCACGGGGGTTACCTCTGCCTCTCTGAGGTGCATATCCACGACCACCTCTAGCACCATATGAAGGCTGAAAATTCTGTTGTGGTGACCTGTCCTGCCATCCACGACCATTACCACCACGTCCACGTGATGTAAATCTCCCCCTGCCTCTAAAACCTCTCTGCGAGTAGAAAGCCTGATTTCTGCCATTATCATCATGGCTAGTAGATGCATCCAGAAATGAATCACTGAGTTTGATTTCCTCAACAAGCAAGAGTGAAACCAACTCATCAAAGTCTGGTAAACCTGTACTCCGAACTGAGATGGATGTATCAAATGATTTATACTCCTTGCCAAGACCACGCAAGGTAATATCCACCAAATCATCATCAAGCATGGGGGCATTTATTGTGGCCAATGCATCTGCAAACTTCTTTATTTCTTGCACATAATCATGGATGCTCCTTTTATTCCGCTTCACATTATGTATCTGCTGTCGCAACTGAGACTTGTGAGCACTCGTGTCTGTATCAAACATCTTTACCAAAGTATCCCATGCATCTTTGGGATTCTCAGCATCCTGTATGTGTATGAGCATAGCATCAGAAATACATATAGACAGATAATGTAGCACTTTGAATGCTCTTTCTGACCATTGCTTATGAGCAATAACCTGCTGTGTAGGTTGTCGGGGTAGCTCAGGCTCTGGCTCAGCACCTGTAATGGAATAGGAAGACATACTCTCTACAGAGTCATTTGAGATAGATTGTATGAACTATACGCTTGAGAAAGCACGTGAGAAATTCGATAATTCCCTCACAAGATTAAAATACTCTCAAAACCTCATTCCAAGGAGTGCTCTTCTCTCTCATGATAAAGCCAGCATCACATCAGCACTTGCGGCTCAACCTGAGTTATACAAGGACATAACGAACTCCATAAAACAGGGCTGTCAGTCTTTACAAGTTTCCAAACAGCCCTCATTAAGAATTGTCAGAGGGCACAAGTGTGCCAGTGTACGCATTGGGTACTGTTGAAAAAGTTGAGACCCAAAATGAGGATGAAAGTGAATGGGAGTATGAAACAAAAATGAGATCTGAAGCCGAAACAATAACCGAAACACCCATGGTTCCTTTGGAAGATTCTATCATGGTATGGCTGGAACAGGAAATGATGTTAAGCGCAAACGTGCATTGATTAGCCCTCGAGCAAGTCTTCATAACATCGTGACAATAGACACTTGGGTGTCATTGGGACAACCTAAACTCATCCCCCTACAAGCAATATTCTTGTAAGAGGAGCCAATGGACAAAACATTGAAGTTCCAGGTTACTTTAGATACACTACTCAAACGATGGCGATATGGAATTTACATTCCATGTTACTCTAGATTCCCTTGAGTATGATGTCGTCCTTGGAGGAACTTGGATAGGTGAATCGTTGTATTCACTAGATGAATCCATGCAAACAGTCACATTGAACACTCTTGCAAACAATGTAAAATTGCTATTACGGGAGGAAGAGACCTTGCAAGAGCTGGAACTTCCAACTGAAAAGATCCCTAGGATTCTAGTTGGATTGGAAATTTCAAATAAAATCACCACAGCTCAAGCACAGCTTTATCCAACATGAGAACACAATCTCATGACCCTTGAGCTATGGGATTTGTTAGGTCAACCAACACTCACGGCACATTCTGAAAGGATTACCTTTACACAAGACTTGAACATGCCATGTTTGGAGTACTTTGAGCATACAATGTATATTGAAACTAACCCCCTCACTTGCAAGTTTTTTGTGGTTGAGTATGTGTTGGAAGTAGATTTGATCTTGGGGCATAAATGGGCTGTTGCTACCCAAGCACCACTGTGCTTTGCTAGCGATAGAGTCACCTTGATGGTCAACGAATAAAAAGTTGACAATACCATACTGCAAGGAAGAGGATCCAACTTTAATGGATTTCTATGATGTTGAATGCAAAAGGCTACAAGCCTCTTCCACAAAAGCCCCTCTACATAATGACCTACCATCTGAGTCAACGACCAACTCCGATAAAGCATCTACTCCTTCAACCCCATCCTCACGTACAAAGTTTGATGCCAAAACCTCACAATCAACAGCTATTCCTGAAGAAGAAGTTCCCAAAGCCCAACCATCTATCTCTGTAACAAGGGAATCAAAGGAAAGACCCCAAAGCGTATGCATCTTCATTGACAAACCTCACCAAAGGAGACAACCACATGCTCAAAGGCCTCATCTCATCTACAAGAGACTCTAACCTCATCATCATCAACAATGCCCATGAGTCTCAAACCTGCAGCTTCAGCACCAACCAAAGGCAAGGAGGGTCTCAAACCTTCCACATCAACCCAAAAGTTTTTAAAACTCTACCAAGACTCCACAATCATGATATCTTAATAGTATCAAAATGTGGGTGGAGAAGAAGCTACTTGTAGCTCAAGGCTACTATGAAGGTGCCAATAAAATTTGGGTGCCTCAAAACCTCTTCCTCAACATAGCAGTCAGAGGCCAAGGAAAAAGAAAAGTACTCCACAACACAGTCCACAAAAGCCTATACGAGTTCCTCAAAGATCTCCACCAAGTCATTAAGTGTGGGTACCAAAAACACTTCTGCACGCACAAGGGTACTACCAAAGAAATACCAAAGCTTGGGTCCCCAAGCGCATCACAAAGTCCCCTAAGCTTTCACAAAGAAGAAAGCCTCAGCACCAAGTGCATCGGCCCGCCAATTTACAGTTTTCATCAAAGATGGGTGCATGTGCCTGTGCTTCAACAACAAGGATACTATGATGGTAATTCCATCATATGGTTGCCAAAATCGAACAATGTGAAGAAAACCTCACCATCGACTTCAACCCCAACAACTTCACCTAAAGTTCGATAAGAATGGAGGCCCAAGTAACGACAAGCAAATCACTCAACCACTCTCGTGCATTCAGCACCAACACAAGAGCTTGTCTGTTCAAGCAAACAATCAGCAGTCTTTCCTATTGCCTCGACAACATTTGAGCAACAAATTCAAGAATAAATACCCACGTCTGTAAACGGAGACATATGAGCGCATCAAGAACAAAATAACAATGCTCTTGTCACCCCTCTGGATGTGAGAAATAAGTGCATAAGATGCTTTTGTTTGCAAGTCATGACGTAGATGACCCATAAAATTTTAAAAACAAAAACCCTCGAGGTCGAAACCTGCAGCTTCACCGAATCAGGCCATTTCACAAAATAACCCTTTACGGCCAAAAATCTTGCAATCTCACGAGTTCAGGTTTCTCACGAATTATAGTCTCACGGCTTAAGAACCTGCACTTTCATGATTTAAGCCTCATCTCACGGATTAAGCCATATCATGCAAAAGCCACTATACATTTGTTAAGCTTATTGCTCACTATTCTTTTGGCTAAATTAATGTAGGAGCTACTCCATGAGAACCTATCCATACTCATGCACTGGAGAACATTTGCACCAAAGCCTCACCATCGACAACTTCCAGGTACATCTCTGGATTGGGGGGCATGGTGGGTGAAAGCTAGTCAATGGTACAACCCATCACCTGGAATTTTCCTTCAAATTACAAACCTCATGCCATCATCTTCACAAATCAATGATCTTCAATCCTTACTAAAGATATCTATATTAGCCTTGCAAGTCGACGTAATTCTTTCAATCCTCACCAAAACAAGTGGCTACTTTAACAAAGTGCAGTTCAATAAGAGTCTATATGACTCAATTCTTGCACTTCATATAAATCTGCGTCATAAGATCACTTAAATATACTTTAAAACATAAAAAGCACATGGACAGAAGAAGACAGGAACACGTCCTTCTCAACAACATTTGACAAAAATCCTGCCACACACAAAGGGACATCATCAAAGGCCAAATTCTTCAAATGATGAATGCCACTTCAATGAATCAAATGAGGAACTGAGAATCACTATCTCGTTCTGATGATTAAGTCTACGTTCCTCCGGATCCTTCTCTCTCTTCTCTCCCATTATTAACATCTCTTAGTGTCCCCACCACTAACAAAAATCAAATGTAACCTTGGTGATGATTTCCAAAAACAAGGTGAGCCTTAAAAAAAAAGGGCTCACACAAATATAAAAAATGCAAAAATCTCCACCCCCGACCTTGTTAGGAATTCCCAACACACCACTAACCTCTTCATTCATTAACTAGCTTTTCTTATTTCTTCTAGAGGATCAAATACCATTGAATGTCATTCAACATCAATGCCATCGACAAAGCTTGCTCATTCTCCCCACACAACTATCTTCAACGCGATCATGTGGTCGCGATCGTCATCACAGGAAGGGGAGAATGTTAATCCAATTCTAGGGTTAACAAGAGATATTACCATTATCTTATATCAAGGAGTCACGATAGATACACCAAAGGGACATACATTCAAGATATGAAGCCATAGTGTCCAAAGCTACAACTTGGAGATGGGCGCTCGTAATGGTGTCACGGAGTATTTATGGTAATTCCCGCTTCAAGAGGGTGTGGCAGCAAGATATGATGAAGTCCTAAGTGATGTACTTCATGGATATACTATGAGAGTAGTCATTGTAATAGCATTAGGCCTCTCATGATCCTAAAGTGCCCGGTCGGCCATAGTTTAAGTGAGTGTGAACACTTATGGCCATGTATATAAGTGAATTTCTCTCATAATATAACATTCTCTCCCATTGTGCAATTGAGTCTTTCTCTTGCTAAACCTCTTGCTAATCTCTCTTCCTAATGCATGCTATTGAGAGTGTGTGAGTGAAGTGAGGTGAGAGGAGGGACGAGGACCCATGGTGCAATGCGGCGGTGTGACAATGCTCGCGGGAGACACGGTATAATTTCTTCTCAAGGAGTTGTAGAGCTTGGAGACCTCAAGGGTTACGAGCTCAACCATTGGAAATATTCTCACGACAATTGCGGTTCACTAGGTAATCTCTTTTTGGATGTGTTTCAAGGAGGTTTAGGGTTGAGCCATAACAGATGCTCAACTGCCGCCAATCACCAGATGGAGGGTGGTTTAGGAAGCTTCACAACAGCACGACCCCATCTATGTATGCGGATGTTGGCGAGTAAGCCGCAAGAGTAAAACCACCGAATATGAAAAGCAATTTTGGAGAGTAGTTTTTTTTGCTGTGCTGTCGGTTGTGCCGTGTAACATGGCCTTGTGCACAAGAAAGAGAAAGTTCTCCTTGCTATTCACCTCCCTCCTCACACGGGCGTGCCGGCATGAACTTTGTGCGCCTTTGTTCACTGATGGATTACCAGCTGTTCGAGTTACCAACAGAAAGAGTTTAGCTTGCTTGGCTACTATGCTCTCGGCGTTACTGTTGGTTTGTGTGTTGTGGTGCTGCTGGCTGTCGGTTGTTGTTGACGGTCGGGTGTGTGTGTTCGTTGTCCCGTTGATGGCTAGTTATGGTATGGTCGTTGCCCTCATGATGTGTGTCAATTCTCGTAAATTGGTCAACCGTTATGATTGTACTTGGCGACCGGCACTGGCGCCAGTTGCGCACTTACTCTCCCCCAGCTCTATTTCCCATGGGCCATGCCAAGGGGGATCAACGGCTCACACACAGCTTGGGGAGTGTGAGCCGTGGATCTCCAGCACAGGCCGTTCAGTAATCGCGGGAGGCATCAACGGTAATTAACGGACGCAGAGCGGTAGAGTTGGCGAAGAATATTCATGTCAGTGAGCGTCGTTGTCATGAAGGCTCCACGATCCCTGAGATTACGTCGCTCCACGCTCCATGATCTACCGGGATTCCCTGAGATTACTGGTGCACCTGCTCTTCTTCTCTCCAGCCTCACCACGTTCAACTGCTTCCCTACAGCCTACCTGCTCTGCTCTTCCAGAGGTGTGCGTCTCTTTTTCAGTTGCCGCCACCATCTCTGCGTTTCCTACCTGCTCTTCATAGGTCTGCGAGACTGCTCTTCTCCCGTTTCCTACTTGCTCTCTTCAGAGGTGTGCGAAAAGGCTCTTCAGAGGTGTGCGCTTGTTTCCTACCCAAACCAGGCGTGCGCTTCTCCAGTATGCACCCGTTTCATACCCAAACCAGACGTGCGCTCTCTAGAGCACTCTTCATTAGCTGCTAATCACCTGGTAAGCTATGCTCTAGCTCTCGGTTGGCCCTGCACGCACTTTTTTCTTTTCTTTTTGCCTGTAGAGCCGAGTGTGTAACCAGGTTCACACAATCTGTAGCCTACGCTGCCTCTGTGTGTAGACCTCCCTCACACAGTCTCCTTCTACGCCCAAAAAGAAAACAGAGCTTCAACTAGCCCCCTATGGACTGTCTCTCTCTCTTTTGGATTCTCACACAGTACCCGTTACAAAGCCTTAGGATTAGGTCACCGGGCACTGAGTTTGATGCGAAGCACAAGAAATTGGTATTCAATACTGAGGCCTCTATAGTATAATAATATCCTACACTCTATGTAGAAAGTTGTTTTGCTCAGCATTCACAAAAAAAAAATCAAAACATATTTTTATTTTCTCTCAACAAGGTCAGATGCCTTGAATTTTGCTGCCTTTTTTTCCCCAAATTGAGAAAATAATTGTACAGCTTAAACTGCTAAAGTCGTTATTGCTGCAGGTCTACACACAAGAGTGTGCCTATGTCAAGATACCGCGCTCGACTACTGCGCTCAATCGCCAGTCAGGTGGGTAGGTTGTTTTGGTCTTTTCACTTGTATAATTGTTTATTTTGACTCGCAAACAAGGTGTTCTTTTTAAACACATTAATTAGTCAAGCTTTCTAGACCATCATAATTTATGAGATATGGAGAACTTGATACTTATCTATTTACAATTTTACCATCATAATTTATTGGATTTAGAGAACTTGATACCATATCCAATAAATGATTCTAGTATCCATCCTTTTAAAAATGGTAGTGGGAAATGGACTAGGTAAAGTCAAAGAAAAAATGTTGAACACCTTCTAGGGGTAGGGACTATACGTAAAGTTGAGAAAGTGTTGAACACCTTCTAGGGGTAGGGACTATACGTAAAGTTGAGAAAGTGTTGAACACCTTCCACATAAGAGAAAGCCTTGCTCGTTTGAAAAGGTATGGCAAGAATGGATTTATGACACTTTTCATATAAACGATATGGCTAAGCCATTGTATTGCTACTGTGAAGCCTTTAACAATCACCATGACACATTGTTGAAACTTGGGCAATTATGGGAGTTCCCACGAAGATCCTGCCATTTTCAACACCCCCACCTTTCTTGAAGGATGCAACCAATGTTTCCACAAGAGTGTGAAGAGAGAGAGAATCATTTGGCATGTTCATGGTCATCCCTAAACCTTGAACTTCTCACATTGAGTCCTCACCATTTGAAAACAAGGTGGGATGATATGGTATTGATGTGGCCAATATTTGACATTGTGTCTCCTGAAGAAAGTAGCAAAAATAGAGACATGAATGTTGTTATCAGCAATAGAAGATTTGATTGCCAAAGTCCAGCCTCGAACTCCATGTCAGCTTACATGGATAGGTAATTCTAATCATTGTATGCTTCTCACAGTATCTTACTTGTATGATATCCGTTCTTTGGCTAAATTCATTTGTAAATTGTAATAGGTTAAGACATGGTATGATTTACCATTTGAGGTCCCTGAGATCGACACTACAGGTTGACTGTGACTTTAAACTTGTGGATAGAGGGGGTGTGGATGTGGAGGCTAGCACAAAATCTATGAATCTTTTTGCCTTGTACGTTTTTTTGTTGCGTCTCTTTTTCAGAAACTTTTTTGTGTATGTCCTAATACTAAAGAAGTTTCATATAGGTGGATGGAGTACACATTGCCAAATAATGTACTAGATCATGTGTGGTTCGTAGACAGCTTATGGTTATCCTTTATGTCCTTTGAAGTTGATGATGTGTCACTTCAAAATTTCTTTGGGACCCTAGATCTCGGGAGCTATATGTTCACCTTTTTCTCGATCATTGATAGGTAAGCCCACTTGTGCAGATCTCATTGGACCCTACTAGCATTCTACAATGGACACATTCAACGTGTCAATGGGCTGCCTAGAGAGCAAAGTGCAATCTTATTTTTTGATTCCTTATCTATACACTGTTTGACAGATTACTTGCCACATGTTTACAGGTGTAAATCTACTTTTAGTATTTTATTGTATACGTTGTGTAAAGAAGTAATCCCACAAGCTTGTTAAGATGGAGGTTATGTTATTATTGCAGGGTGTTTGCATTTTTAGCACGCCATAGTTCTCATCCTGTGGTACAGAGTGAGCTTTTGAATCCAGATACGTTGTGTCAGACTGCAGCGACAGTGGAGGTATGTTTACCATTTAACAATTAGCTATTATAGAAAACAAAACTACTTTTTTACTTATGTGGTTTTATAATTTCTGTACAAGATTCCTCAACAACCTAATGGGTATGATTGCGGATATTATGTTATGGCTACCATGTGGTTTTTGATCAAGGGCGGATTACAACATTCCAAGCCTAGAAATTGGGTATAAGATTTCATCTCTATGTTCTTTAGTTTCATGGTTAGTGTATCTCTCTATGTTCTTTAGTTTTATGGATAATTTATCATATGCATTTACCTTCTTGATATGTTGTATTCAGCTTTCAAAAGCTTGGTTTGCACATGCAGATGTACAAAGGTTGAAGGGTGGTCTCTGATCCTGGATCCAAACTTGTATGTTGGAGACAGCCATGCGCAGTAGATGAGACATCATATATTGCTAGATGATGATGTGGGTGCTTGTATGAGATTCTACATCTTTTGTATGATCATAGAGACTTTCACATCTTATTTATAACATTCTACATCTTCTATATATGAGATGCAACCTCTTTTGTATGAGATTTTGTAACTTTTGTATGAGTCATGGCTCGTGTAATCTTGTCAAACGCAAGTTATGGTTTTGGGTTTATATTTTTCCATAAGTGTTGTAAAAGAGACGGTCATTGAGATTCCACATCTTATTTATGACTTTCTATATCTTCTATATGAGATTCAACATCTTTTGTGTGAGATTTTGTAACTTTTGTATGAGTCATGGCTCATGTAATCTTGTCAAACGCAAGTTATGGTTTTGGGTTTTATATTTTTCCATAAATGTTGTAAAAGAGACGGTCATTGAGATTCCACATCTTATTTATGACATTTTACATCTTCTATATGAGATTAAACATCTTTTGTATGAGATTTTGCATCTATTACTGACCACACTATTACCTCTATTGTAAAGTATTCTCAACTATTAACTCTATTACTAATTATGTTTATTGACCTAAACTACAAAGTTGTATAAAGTAATCTCGGGTTGTGAAAGTAATCTCGAGAGCTCAAGATTACTTATTAATGAAACAGACACCTAGGTTCTCTCTTGTAAAAGTAATCTTGGGCTGTAATCTCGGGTTTTCGCGATTACTTTCATAGCCCAAGATTACTTTTACAAGAGAGACTTGAGTGCACTGTTGGAAAAGTAATCTCAACTATTAACTCTATTGCCAATTATGTTTATTGACCTAAACGAAAATGTTGTATAAAGTAATCTCAGGCTGTGAAAGTAATCTCGAGAACCCGAGATTACTTTCACAGCTCGAGATTACTTAATAAAACAGTGCACTCAGGTCTCTGCGCGCTGTAAAAGTAATCTCGGGCTGTGAAAGTAATCTCGGGTTCCTAAGATTACTTTCACAGCCCGAGATTACTTTTACAACAAAGACCTGAGTGCACTATTGGAAAAGTAATATCAACTATTTACTCTATTGCCAATTATGTTTATTGACGTAAACTACAATGTTGTATAAAGTAATCTCAGGCTGTGAAAGTAATCTCGGGAACTCGAGATTACTTTCACAGCCCGATAATGAAACGGTGCACTCAGGTCTCTGTTGTAAAAGTAATCTCGGGCTGTGAAAGTAATCTCGAGAACCCAAGATTACTTTCAAAAACAGAGACCTGAGGGCACTATTGAAAAAATAATCTCAACTATTAACTCTATTGCTTTCACAGCCCGAGATTACTTTCACAGCCCGAGATTACTTTTACAAAACAGAGACCTGAGTGCACTATTGAAAAAATAATCTCAACTATTAACTCTATTGCTAATTATGTTTATTGACCTATACTACAATGTTATATAAAGTAATCTCGGGCAATGCAAGTAATCTCGGGAACCCGAGATTACTTTGTATAATAGAGACCTGAGTGCACTGTTTGTGAAAGTAATCTGGAACTGCATAAGTACCATTGACTGTATAAATAAGAGATTTAAAACACCAAAAACTTGAATTATTGAAAATTTTCAAGGGAGTTAACGTAACAATAACTCGGTTGGCATGTGTTGTGTATACATGAGCAAGATCCTTACTTGATATGCAAAAATGTTATGAATTGCATTTGCATCTGGAAGAATCAAAGAGAATGGCCGCTCTTCATCTTGTAAGTCACCATACTTGCAAGAAGTGATTTTACAGTAAAAACTATTAGCATCATTGCAAACTTTGACCTCCTTGCCAATGAGACTCACTAGTCCTTCGGTAGAGCCATGTCTCTTGCTCAAAGGTAGCAAGGCATGACAAGTATGACATGAGATAGTAATTGCTGAATCCACTAGCAACGTTTTGGTGCAACAATGTGGACACCAAATTCGAGGCCTTCTCTCAAAATGTACACGATGTCGACCACGTTGATGCTTCTTTTTAAGAATGCCAGTTTGATGTGTTGGCTTATTGGGTTTGCAAGTGGAACCTTGTGCACCCATCTCTATTGGTGATACAAGATTTGGTTGTGCTTTCCCATGCCCAAGTCGAGTGTTGGTTACATTTGCTTGGATTTGCCGCACATTCCCTCAAGTTGGCATATTGATTTGTTGGTTACATATTGCTTGGATTTGCCGCACATTCCCTCAAGTTGGCATATTGATTTGGCTTGGAGACACCAATGATGCAAGAGTATCTTTAGATAGCTTCAATTGGTGTAAGACAAATTCCATTTCTTTGGCACCTCTCATAGGTATTCCTTGCTGGATTGATGACAAGGAGTCTTTAATTTCTTGTATACATTGAAATATCTCCTCTTCGGGACTTGTCTTATCACATATGTCATTCATTGGAGGAGACACCATCTCATGTGCATTGTCTATTATTGGAAGAATAGCATGCAAATGAGAAAAATGCTGCATAACTATTAATCGGATGCCATAAAGGTGCTTGCATTCACTAATCCAATATGGACAATCACAATAGTTACTTTGCATACTGACATGGTACCATTGACTTGGTGTTGAGCTACTTTGTACCTTGAATAATAATGTCATTTCATTCACAATCTGCAAAGAAGATGGGTCAACTTCATATCGGCGTAGAATCTTCTCTCCTTCAAGCAATTTTAAAGTGTGCTTTTTTTATGATCCTTTGATGCTAAATCGGTCAGAATCAGCTATCACACGAGAATAAAAGAGCAAGATTATAAATTTAAACAATTAGCAAGCTACACAAAAAAAAAGTCAAAACATATACCTATTTCTTGCTTCTGTTTAAAGAAACCAAGTAAGGTTCCACCCATGTGACTGCCAGTCTTTGAATCGCCCACGAGTGCATGAATTAAATCCAAAATGGATCGATTTATACGAGCTTCCAAGAGTGTGTATTTGATATATTGCCAGAGCCGCTCCACCAAATTTGTTGTGTCAACATTTCCATAGTTGAAAAGGCATCCAAACTTTGGCCATCGTTTTCTCCACATACAATTATGTCCACACAAACCGTTTGTAACATAATGGATGACATTGTTTTGGATTGAATACTTCTGTAGAAGTAGTTGATACCTTCCCTCAAAATCATCCTCCGTAATAGAATGCATAAGGTTTGACATTGAAGTATATATGTCATCTCTCAACTCCTTTGGAACTTGAATTTTGCATATACCACAAATATATAAATATAAATAAGCTTGACTATAAAATGGATTAGTTCTACCTGTGGAAGAAGATTCTCAACCCAAGCCTTCTTGGTATGGAACCAACATAGCAAGACGTGACATGCAATCTGAATCATTGTTCCATTCCCAACAATATGGATCTTCATTCACCACCTTGAGTATAGCCTCTAATTCTTGCTGTGACTTTCAATAACGAGTGCAATAGGACGAACATGACCCATTCTAGAGAAAATAATCCGCAGTGTCAACTCCAAGGCAATGACTTCATGGTGGGCTCCCACATCACATGTGCACAACATGAACCAAATTGGTATGCCAATACCAAGTTGATTTGGTAGCACTGCAGCATATAAGGGTAACCCAAATACGTTTGTCTTGAAAGTGCTATCTATGGCCCATGAGTTGTTTTTAGAGAAACGTAAAGCCATTTCTAACATCTAGTCATCTTGCAAAACCAAGATGAATGGCCTATCTTTGGCATCCTTTGCACTTGGATTATAGGGTTAGCAATACAACACCTACATAACAACAATGTGATATATACCAAGACGCAACACATATGGTAGAGATCTCCAAAGTACTATGAAGTTTAGAATACACTACCTTTTGTTGTTGTTTCAATGCTAAAGCCTCCATGTACATTGACTCCCAATCATCTTTTGAAACCTTACCTGCATCATGTTGGTGCACTCAAATAATTACTCTTTGTGATCTAACAATATTTACTCATAAACAAACGATCATTCTTAATTATCTTATCATATTTAATCATGAACAAAGAGCAAGAAAGTACCTTAAGTGCGAATTCGATATGACAATGAAGAAACCTCTTTGGGAATCATGAAGAACCTATAGATAGCGTAGTCAAGAGTAGATGCTCTCTCCATATGATATCGTTCTTTAGATAAGGACATTTTTGCAACATGGCGAGAGCTTCCCACATTAAACAAATCTTCTATGCAGCATTCAATAACAGATGGGTGAACTG